>NC_068371.1:26858511-27191011 GCF_023724105.1 Carassius gibelio
TGGTCCTGAAGAAGGGCAAATTGGTCGACAGGTTCCAGTTTTCGATCTCAGGAACACCGATGACTACCATCTCCGAGAAGCCTGTGAAAAGCCTAGGGAGGTACTTTGACAGCAGCCTCAGGGACACAGCTTCAATAAAGAACACATGTGAAGAGTTGGAGAAATGGCTGAAGAGCGTCAACAAAACAGGCCTACCCGGCAAATTCAAGGCGTGGATCTACCAGCACGGGATTCTGCCGAGGATACTGTGGCCACTGCTTCTATATGAATTCCCGATTTCCACCATTACAGACCTGGAGAGGAGAGTCAGCCGCTATCTGAGGAGATGGTTGGGTCTACCGCGGAGCTTAAGCAACATCGCACTCTATGGAAACAGCTGCAAACTGACACTACCTCTGAAATCTATTGAGGAGGAGTTTAAGGTTTTGCGTGCAAGAGAGGTGCTGCAGTTCCGGGAATCAGCAGACCCAAAAGTCTCTGGGGCAGGGGTGGTAGTTAAGACTGGCAGGAAGTGGAGAGCAGAGGTGGCAGTGGAGCAGGAAGAGTCCCGTATGTGCCATGGAGTCCTAGTGGGAACTATGGCCAGAGGAAGGGCTGGTCTAGGAGCCATTGCAGCCCCCCGTTATGACAAAGCGCGGGGGAAGGAGCGGCGGCAACTGGTTCAGAAGGAAGTCAGAGCAGCTGTGGAGGAGGAGAGGACCAGCAGAGCGTTGGGGATGAGACAGCAAGGTGCATGGACTAGATGGGAGCAAGTTGTGGAGAGGAAGATCTCGTGGACTGACCTGTGGAGGGCAGAACCACACCACATCAAGTTCCTGGTCCAGGTGGTCTATGATGTTCTTCCCAGCCCGTCTAACCTGCACTGCTGGGGCTTGGCAGCATGCCCCCTCTGCCAGAAAAACAAGGGGACCCTTGAGCACGTATTGAGTTGTTGCCCAAAAGCTCTGGGGGAAGGCCGATACCACTGGCGTCATGATCAGGTGCTCAAGACTATCGCAGAGAGCATCTCTAGTGCTGTTTCCATCTGCCAAAAGTCCAGGCCTAGGAAGCAAACCATCAGCTTCATTAGAGCCGGAGTAAAGCCAGGTACAAATAAAGGAACAGCAGGGCTTCTCCAAACTGCACAGGACTGGCAGCTGTCAGTAGACCTGGGCAAGCATTTCAAGTTCCCCCAGCATGTAGTCAAGACCTCACTCAGACCTGACATCATCCTGGTATCTGAGGCAACAAAAAATGTTGTCATGCTGGAGCTCACCGTGCCATGGGAGGAGCGAATGGAGGAGGCTTTTAAGCGGAAAAAGGGTAAATATCAGGACTTAGTCAGCGACTGCCACAAACAAGGCAAGGTGGAAGGCAAGGTGCTTGCCTGTAGAGGTAGGGTGCAGAGGCTTTGCTGGACAGTCCCTCTGCAGGGCATATACTGCACTCGGCATCACAGGCGAAAGGAGGAGAAGAGCCATCTGTAACAGCACAGAGGCAGCGGGGCTCTGGATTAAGAGAGCGGAACCGTGGTTGAGCTGCCAGGGCACAAGCTGAGGCTTGATCAACCTCAGCTGGGTCGCCTGCGTGAGGGTGTCTGATGTTCGAGAGGCTCGAAAAACCCGATGACCTCAGGATACATCACTGATGATGTGCCCTGGTGCATCAGATGTATCAGTACAACAAAAAAAAAACACGATCTTTGGGTTACAAGTCCAACTCTAACCATTAAGCCACGGCCATTATGGAATACAGTGTTCTAGAAGTATGAAATGATACTTTGTGATACCTTTATGGTGCCTTAAAAAGCTATAGTCCTCATTCATTGTAATTAGCCTTTCGCCAGCCCCTCCCCAAGAACGGCCATTGCCCAATCACACATCATAATAACCGTTACTATGTGAGCAGCTCCGACAAACATCGACTCCAAGCAAGATGGTGAAGCAGTGCGCCCATGGCGTTTGTAAATCGGACACTAGATACCCCAAGAGATTGTCTGGAGGAGTTGTGTTCTTTCCATTCCCAAAGCCGAAAACACAACGTGAGGGGTGCCTACAATGGATAAAACAGTTAAATGCGTTGAACATTACAGATGATAACATACAATTTATATCTGAATGCCTTATATTTTATTTTATGTATTTCATTTTATAATTGTATCTGTTATGCACCTTTTAAGCCAAAGCAATTTTCCATTTGTGAATTCTGTTCATCAACAATGGAAATAAAACATTCTGATCCTGATTCTCAAAACAACAGAGAAATGTTAGTTAGCTTTGAATGGCTTTGACACACATGTAGGTTTAGCTAGCTAACATACCCTTGTATTTGAACAAAATCGCTACCCGCAATAGACAATAATAGACCATAACATATGAAAGAGAATGACCAGCATGACTGGTCCACAAGGCGGTGCTGGTTGCATTTGAGGTAACGTTACAGGTCATGGGGTTTCTCAGATTTCGCTTGAGACCGTTAAGCATTAGCCTCGATAGTAGTGGTGTCTCCTTCATTGTGTATTTTTATATTTTGAATGTATCCCTCCACTGCATACTGAAACCCCTTTTGCCTCGATCTGGAGGATATCGCGGAGGTATTGCTCCAAAAAAGGTCACTGACACGCACTTGTATACCTCTTCCCGACATGGCAATATGTCGCGCTGGTTCGTGTTTGACCATTTGTTTGTCGGAGGTAGCAACAGTAACTAAGGGGGGCGGGGCTCGGTGAAAGGCTAATTGCATGGAATAAATTAATTTCTGTCAAAATCTGTTCATTTATATTCCACATAAGAAAAAGTCTTATGGGTTTGGCACAACATGATGGTCAGTAAATGATGACAGAATTTTCCTTTCAGGGCACACTATTCCATTGAGGTCAACACTAACAAATGTATGTACAAGTGTTTATGAAAGTCTTTACAAACTAAAAACAAAGCTTGTGAGATCTTATGCTGTAATATGTATTGTATCAGGATTTCTTCAGGTACACCACAATGATGAAAGTGAAATAGTGTTTTCTTCCACTCCTCTTTTAATGTGTCTGTCATTAGTGTCCGTTAGTGTGAGCCAGACTCTTCGGAGCTAGGCGGTGTACTTACCACTTCCTCTTCATCATTAGACCTCTGTATAAAAAAATAACAGGAACAGAGAATGACAGGGAGACGACTAATACAATGAAAATATTTTCATCATCATCAAAAAAAAAAAAAAAGATAAAAAAAAAAAGGTTACAAAATATTTTTTAAAAGTCTTTTTTAAAAAAAGACTTAAATTGTAACAATTTTTTTTTTTCAAATTAGACGTGATTCATATTAAGGCTATAAAACCACAATTTGTTTTAACTATTAAAGAAGAATCTACATTTGTAATATTTTTAATCTAAATGTGAACTAATTATTTTAATTGTATTACATTTATTAAACTGCTCTTTATTTTTTTTTAATTCCTCTTGAGGTAAATCTCGAAATAATTCATTAGTTGTGTACCTAAATTTGGAATTTCACATTATGCTTTATTTTACATTCAATATAGTAACATATAGGCAACATGTGTCAGAAAAGAAAATTATTGCTTGACAAGCTGCGGTCATACTAGACTTTGAAAATACAACATTTCTTTGCACACTGCATCAGTTGTGACATGAATTTGCAGGTTAGAGTTCACCAAACTTGAACTTGGGAATGCAGAGAAATGTGAATCTTCTTTGCCTGAGCATGCATTCCCCATCCCACATTCACATACAAATGAATAAAAAGTCAATGCAATGAAAATTGACCACCCCTACTGAACATGAGGACTGCTGAGAAGGTGATTGGTGCAAAAATAAAAAAAATATGTTACTTGGGCAATACATACATTTTGACAGTCAACAGTCACCTATAAATTTGCCCACCATTGAAGATACTATGGAAAACTCTGTTACTGTTACTAAGCTGATGAATGAAACAGTTTCTATTCCATAAACAAATCTGTTATGTGTGTTACGCTCTTTCTCTTTGTCCTTACCACCACCTGACTTCCTTTTCTTCTTTTCTTCATTTTTCCCTCCTTTCTCCTTCCTCTCCCTTCAGGAATGAAATGTTGGGAAAACAATGATAAACAGCCAGTTACTTAATGCTAAGATCATATTTCAGAAAGATGTGATAGTGAGTAAATGATAGAATATTTATTTTTGGCTGAACTGTCCATTCAAAGTGAGGTGCAGGACGAAGTTGTGAATATTTTGAGTACTTTTTTGAGCTGCCTGAAGAGCCTCCATCACGCTCCTTATACTCTTTCAGCGCTCTTTCATACTCTTTCTTTGCATCTTCTGCTTTTGCTACCCACTCCTGGTTGTCAGTTCAAGTTCAAAACAAGACCATTAGAAGGAGAAACAATCTGAACCATTAATTGTTGAAATGTCTGTATGTCACCTCTTTCTTCTCTTTGCCAATCTGTTTCCACATTTCCCCAGCCTTTTTGGAGATTTCTGTGACAGAGATGCCTGGGTTCTCTGATTTAATGCGGTCTCTGCTCGAGTTCAGCCAGAGCATGTAGGCACTCATTGGCCTCTTGAGGGCACTGCTGTCCTTTTCCTTTTCTAAAAACACACAAAGTAGCGTTGAATATGAGGGTAAAAAAGCAAACGGAGTAAAAAAAAAAAAAAAATTGCTAGCACCACTTATTAAAACTGTGTCATATCAACACAAAGCCTCTTACTCCTCTGCGATCTCATCATCTTCTTCTCCAGGATTAAAAAGACTCATCTAAAAAACAAAACAAACAGTTAAATGTTAATTTCTCACACAAAACATATTCCTATCAGTTATTATTCATGACATTTAAACACCTGCACCTAGGGGTGGGCGATATGGCCAAAATTTTGTGTCACAAGAATAATAGGTAACAATAGGTCATTTTATTTCACAATAACAATATATATCACAATATAGTGATTTCTCCTGGAAATAACATTGTTACAAAACCATCATTTTAGATACCAATGACATTGCACAACTATTTATTTTTTATTTTTTTATAAAATATCTCCCTTTGGAGTGGACTTTGAGATTTGTATCTTTGCAGATCTTTTTATGCTTAAACATACACACTACAAACTGACTAAAATTCAAAAAGTGAAAAAGCATAATATGAGCCCTTGTAAGATGTGCTACTTTTACACATAGTACATGTGATCATGAAATCCAAAGTGACAGTGGACAGTGAGCACTCATTCAAAAGCCAAAAGCGGCTCCCTGATGTGCAAAAATTATTTTCAGTATTAAAATGTTTGCAGGAGCAGGCGGGGCAGGAACACACGTTGCAGGAGCAGAATTAAGAAAACAGTCCGTGCAGGGCTCTACACTTGTCCTCTAAGCACATAATCATATTTAGCGTTCTGACAGATTGGCTCAGAGAGTTGACACCAAGCAGCAACCTTCTAACTTGTGAAACCAACACCAAAGTGACTAAAACTGCAATTCATTGCCTGGCCGCCAGAGGCTGGCTCCAAAAGGGAGTCGGCCCCTTGACTCCCACATGTTAAAAATAAGAAGAAAAAAAAAAGTTTACAGCATGGTACAAAAAGTGGTTTTGGTTTATATTGCTGATTTCTCTCTTCATGACAACTGTGAGGGGGTGAATGATTTTTAATACTCATCCGTTACAATTATTTTAAGCCTTAAGTTGAGAATTTTTAAGGGTGTGACCACTTGAGTGACATCTGGATTGCCTTCTGTCAAGCCCACTGTCAAGCTAGGTGGGCGTTGTTTTAGCAACCAGCTCATCCCACTTCCCTCATCTTTGCCCATTTATGATTATCCGGGAGTGACATGCTACCAAGATGGTGATGGCTGGCTCTGCCAACTTTGAGCTTCATGAACGCTCTTCAGAGACCTATGGGTGACGTCACGGACACTACGTCCATGTTTTTATTCAGTCTATGGTTGCCACTCACCACTTTCACCCTCTGGGTCGTCACTGTCATTGGCCTTCTCACGTATCTTGCCCTCTTCTTTCATGCGCTCCAGGTATGCATCATGCTGGTCATCGTCTGAGTCAATGTACATGTTATCATTACCTTTCATGCCCTGACAGAGTACAAATTAAAATGATATTAATGCAATATCAAAATGCCATTGCAAAGTTAGTATTTGTAAAAAAAAGCAGACAGAGGAAAGCGTTTTCCAAGCAAAAGATTTTAAACCCTCATACCAGCCTTTCTCTCTCTCTCTCTCTCTCTCTCTCACACACACACACACACACATTCATATAAGCAATCAGTGTTAACTCATTCAAAAGCACTCCCTTGTGCAACGCTGTCTTTATAGCACTCAGAAATATCTAGCATACAAAAGGTTTTCTCGTACAGTAACAAAATACTGTTGTGGTCTTAATGAAAGTCTGTGTGATCTGAACACAGCGTTAAGCTGCTCAAATCATAACCAGCAGTGAGCCACCTTTTACCACCTTTTTGTGGATGAGACATCTGCCTGAAGCCATCAAAGATAAAAGAGAACGCATTTGACACTCGGTTCTGATTATTAGTGTGTGCTGTGGTTTTGTCATCTTAAATGCTTGAGATCTTTGAAGTTGCCTTTATTCTTGGCAGCAAATGTAGACAGTTTATTTTTGACATCCATCTCATCCTTCACCGGTGTACCTCATTCTCTGTCTCTCTCGCTTTAACTCACTCATTCATGTTGAGAGTGAGGCTGATATCCTCTTCCTTGGAAAACAGAAGAATCAGAAAATGATAGCGGGTTTGACCTTGTTTAACTGGTGGGTCCAGACTGATCCGAAACAGACAAGAGGTCACAAATATTAACATTAACATAGATGTCTTATTTCAGCACAATTCGCAAATTTAGTACACAGCAAAAGTAGATCAATGAAATAGACAAAGGCCATTAATACTAGCCCTAAAGATGGATCCAGATAGAGAGAATAGATAACTTCACAGACTGATGCCATTCTCACCACAAAGAACATCTGCCACCGGTCCTTATGAGACAACAGGAAAAGGTGGAGCACTGTGGTGTTTGTCTTACGTCTCACCATGCAGAAGGAAAATAGTCAGATAAATATGAATATCGTACCTACAGAGAGCATAAAACATTAAACATGGCTAGTTGACACCATATTCTAAGGAGAAAACAAAAAGGTGTGATGTTATCTGTCTATATGTGTACCTGCCCCTAGGTGTGAGGCACTGGAACTCTCTGAAGATACACACAGCATCTCCTGTAGCCTGGATGACATCTCACCTTTGACAGAATGTTCTGAGCAAATGTCTGAAACCGCAGAGGATAGTACTGGGAGCTCATTATTTTCCAATTTAAGTGGGCTTTACGGATCCAAAGATTTTACTTTCGGCTTGAACTGGTGTCTGTAAAAAAAATTAAACAAAATCAGTAAAATTCAAAAATAAGATTAAACTGAACAACCAAATAAAAAATAAGCTGATTAAAATAATATTATAAATAAGTATTTTAATAAATGATACATCTAACAGTACAGTACTATAAAAATCAATGTGACAAAAAAGTATTTTTTAAATAATGTTTTACACATTTATAATATTAATTGTTCAAATTAAAGTCAGGTACATTGGCTTTTTAAATTAAATTTGATAGCTTAATATCAGGATGGGTGTCCCTTGCATGAGGATGATCATATTTGGGGTCATCTAAAAGATTTAAAGCCCACGCTTTATAGGCAATTAAGCATATAATTATAATTACTTTGTAAACTCTGCCATCTGTTGGTCACTGTCAGGTAGTGGCGCACACACACTTTCCCCCTTGGTCTCCTGTGGTGGCTGGGACATAGAAGCGCACCTCCATGAGGAACACCTCTGTGTCATCATTCTGATGAAACTCCACAGAGACCTCTTTCTTTCCAGTTGCACACTGGGATACACTGGCGAGTGGAGTCTCAAACTGTCATTCACCTCAAATGAAAGCAATGGCCCTGAAAAGCCACAGAAGGGCAACATGTTTACTACTTGGATATAGCTGTGAAAATACATTTTAGGCTAAGTTTATCAAAATGCACAGCTGGTTAGTTATTAACAGTCTCCTATTATTTCTAATAAATATCATGCATGGATTTATTTCTAGTGGTCGACTAATATAGTTTATTAATGGCAGCTGGCGATGTATTAGGCTGATAACCTATCTAAAGCTAATTTGTGATATCATAGTATTTATTTAAAGATTGTAAATAACACAGTTATAACAATTGCTGTAAGTACATTTTTTTATTTTACATATTTACTAAATTAGATAAAAAATGGAAATGAATCAGTATGAAAGAAAATATTTGAAATTAATATCAAATCTTAAACATTTAAGTAGCTGTGCTTGATTCTGTAATCCGACTATAGTATTTTTTCACAAGTAAATAAATTGTTGAATATATAAATTCAACAATATGAATATGAATAAAAAGGGAAGTAAATACTCATTTTCCAAATAAAAACCTGGTTGTTCTAACACTACATACAGTACAGTAGGTAAATATGACATATTACAGTAATGTTGATAATTAAAAATGCCAAATATTTGCAGACACATCAACCATAGCAATATTTTGCTCAACAACTGATTATTTCTACTATTACTGATACAGTGTCAAAAGTCCTCTTCTAATATTGAACTACTCATCCTACAGACCATATAAACTTAAAATAAGGGCACTATAAAAATGTTATACTGTACATATCTCAGACATGGTGTTGTATCATGAATGCACTGACCATTAAATTTAGCAGTGCCCCAGTTCCAGCCCTTCACACTCATCTTTCTCAATCAGCTCCACTTTGTAGTTGTCTTTGAAGTACTCTGAGATCTTCTCAAGGTCCTGTGCATAAAGAGATGGGGGAAAATGTAAAACATGGAACGAAACTGTGGAGGGTGGAGCAAATTGATCTATTTTATTGAATGAATGAATGTTGTTTCTCTGACACACAGTGTCTTTGAAGCCATCATATTTGTAGATGTTTCCGGTGCTGGTGCACAGTTTGATGCCGTGACCCAGACAGACTCTTCTCCACAGGGCTTGAATGAGCTCAGGCACCAGAATGCTGTCCACCTTCCCAGTCTTACTGTTTTTATACACCACTGTCTGCTTACTGAAGCGAAGACGCCCATCATTCTGTAGAGAGAGATCAGTCAGACATTTTATAATAACATCTCAGACACCAGACTTGCAGCATCTACTCACCCAGGTGCCCTTGAGCTCCTGATAAATATCCCTGCATTCCAGTGTGTTGTTCATTTCAGCCACTCCAGCTTAAACAAGAGTGGACCTGTGATGTTCAAAAGCTGAGACTGCAGAGGTAAAATCATAAAAATTACATAAAACAGTATTCAAATAGATTTTTGAAATGAAATCCGTTATATTTCAAGAGTATTGGTAGAAATCTCCAAATTGCCATTGAGGTGGCACACTTTGTTGCAGGTTGATGTGTGATGTCATTTAGCTTTGCGCTATAAAATAAGTCTTTGCGAATCTTAATATCTTGCATAGGCACTTTAAATGCTTTTTCTAAATCTAAACAAATACATGGAACAAGCAAAGCTACCGTATTCGGCTATTGTTTTTCTATTTTTGTGACGAACTACACATTTTGAACTGTCAACTGATTTTGAAATTTCCAACAGGACTAGTTTACTTCGAACACTTTTATTGCATAGAAAATGAAATACGTGAGATGTCTGAATCAGTATTACAGTTATTCATCGAGAGTATAAAGGCCGAGTCCCGTGTGCGTACTGCGTAGATTTGCGGCCGGTGCTCAGCGCAGTGGTTTGTAACGCGTTCGTCATGACGCCATCACGCTCTGTGCGTAGCCCCGCCCTTCATATCGAATGTACGTATGTTTTGTAAACGATCGAAACTCAAATCGAAAGTTGAAAAGTTTTATTGATGAAGACTGCTGTCATCGTTCGTAAATAATTTATCGTCCGACAACATTCTAGCAGCATTCAGGTATGCCGTGAATTTCATATATTTCTAAGGGGATTCACGTGCAATTTTACAAACGGTTTAACGTTGGTCGGAAGCAGTGATGTACAATCGATCGATTGATAAATAAAGATTGCCATAACTGGTCGGTTTAACTCAATTTATTTTTAACTCTACACAAAAACGAATGGTTTTTCCTTTGTTACATACGTGAGCTTCTTTTCTAATGTTTGGATAGCATCTTTGACCAAAAATGTTCTTTACTATGCGATGCTGTGATATGTCCTATTGACAGAATGTATAAAACACGAGTGTGATTAATATGTATATGTGAACATTATAAACTTAATGATGACGAGTCATTGACTTATCCTCTTGTTGGAAACCTGTATGACTTGTTAGCTACGTTTGTTAACATGAGCTAACAATGAAAAAATAAATAAATTGTTGCTCACTGTCCTTTAATTTTAGATATGACACAAAAGCGTGGCCTCATAACCGACACCTTCAAGGTTGTAAATAAGGCAAGGAGAGGGGGCAAGAGAGACAAGTGTCCTTCACCGCCAATCGCAGGTGGGATAGTACGTTTGTCTTTGAGTATGTGCATATTTCATTGAAATCAGAGTCATTTTATTCCTAAACGGTGCAAATTATTCAAAGGTGATTCAGCAGCATTTATAACAATGTTATAACTTATCAGAGCCTGAGCCCCCACAACTGAGTGAAAGAGACATAGATCTTCAAGGACTTAAGAAGTTTGATCTGGAGTGGAAATTTGGACCATGCACAGGTGCGTCATTAATTGTATTAACCAATCTCTTTCCATTGTTAACCGATCTCTCTGTCTATAAAATAATGAAACCATGAAAATATCATCTGCCTCACTTCGAGGTCTTGAATTTTTTTAAAGATACAAATATTATATAATAATAATAGTGTTTGTGTGTGTGTGTGTGTGTTAGGGATCAGTCGACTGCAGAGATGGGAGAGGGCAGCACTGCATGGGCTGAATCCCCCGCAGGAGATTAAAGACATTTTACTGAAGCAGAGCACTGACCAAGAGTACACACAGAGGTATTACAAACATACACTCACATATTCCCTCTCTCCCACATGCAGATACAATAAAAACCAGCCGATGCCTGTCACTATAATGCTCACTTTCTTGCTCCGTTTCAGTCTCTGGTGTGACTATCCCCTCTGAAAAACTGATGGAGAAAAGACAGAAAGATGAGAAATTTTGTAGTGTTTGATATGTTCTACTATGTTTGCTTTGTTGTTTATTTCACTACATTTTATTAAACATTTTATACACAAAAGCTATTGTTGAGTCTCAGGTATTTATAAATCAGGATTTACTCTCTGTGGACCTGCTCCATATGCATAACTATATCAGTAACACAGATCCTTATATGCTTTTTTCCCCCATCTTATTAGTATATTCTGTCACGTTGACTATTCTGTCATTTTATAAGTACTTTGTAAACTTAAACCACAAAGAAAACATTAAAGGGCCTATTTTGAACAACATGCACAAATAAGTCATGATCTGAGAACATTTTAGCAGCATTCAGTATTTACTCAGGTATTCACTGAGTTGGAGGCATTGTTGTTAAACCAATCGATTGATAGTGACCACCTTTACTGGTGATTTTAATACTAATTATTTGAAATTGAAAATGGATTTGCTACACAGAAATGCAGTTTTATTCTATATTATAATACTACATACGTCCACTTGTTTGTGTAATGCACAGCCACGTAGTGCGTGTTTTATGACTAAAGATCCCCGTATATAATCCACTTTGATGTCACTTCACTGACTCATCTTTTTCGCCTGCACTTAACCAACTAACAACAGCACTTTTCCTTTTCTTGTCTTTTCATTTAATAAAAAAAAAAAAAAACTGGCTATGCGTTCTATACTAGACTAACTGAGACTTGTCATGGCACTTGTATACTGTTGTTGTTCTCTTGTTGACCTGACTGCTTCTATTGTTCTCATTTGTAAGTCGCTTTGGATAAAAGTGTCTGCTAAATGATTAAATGTAAATGTAAAATTTATTTTGCATCTATAGCTGTTAAGGTAGCTTTTAAAGTAAATCATAAGCACAGTACATGTAACACATAACGTTTCATGAATTACAGCAGCCCCTCTCGAGAATGATATTAATTAGGGGCAGATAATTATGGCAACAGCTGAAATAGGTCAGATCCCTTTCCACCCCATCAACCTGCATGTTTGACTGGAATTCAGTATAATATCTTCACGTCGACGTAGATTATGGTTTTGAACGCATTTGCTGGTTCGGCACAATGACCTTGAACACTCATGGACGTTGTCCTGACATTTTACCCTACCCGTCAGATTTTATTACCAGGGTTCACTGCGCATGCGCAAAATTGCGTCTTTTTTCTCATGCTGAACAACATTTAATATGTCTTCATTACTGTTAAGGGTAGATTTACGGTTGGTGTAGATGTAGACTTCAATAAAACACAATCTAACAGGTAGAAAACATTATTTATTGTTAGTTTCCTGTGGCTGTATCTCTTCTTGTTGCAACCGCGTATACAACACGTAATTACTGCACTTGTATTACTGTAAGGGTAGGTTTATGGTTGTGGTAGGTGTAGACGTTAATAAACCATACATTTACAGGTAGTATTTTTTATGTAGTCGAATTGTACTTCCCACTGTCAGGGTAGGAATAATAGACAGAACACCGTCATTAGCTCCAATAGCAATATACCTTCCTTGAGCGACAGATGGATTCGGGGGAGGGGCTGAATTATTGACGCACACGAAGTTGTCCCGCCTCTTCGGTCAGAGTTGTTTCTCATTGGTTCATAATAGCGTCACTCAACATTTACGTATCCTGCGTGTTATTTTAAATGTAAATTTTATGACGTATACTGTCGCACACATCGGTCACTGGTTAAATCGAGAGGCACGGTGCGTGTGGAAGCCCCGCCCTCCTGCAGCAAGAACGAGTAGGCGGGACTATCAGAGGAGGAGTGAAGGTGATTTGTCCAGTCCATCCGTCAAGTTGATGTTTTGACAGCTCATTGGTTGCAGCTCTCCCCATCGATGCTGCGACTGAAGCGCTTTCGGTAATAATGTCGCCTAGTGACCTAGTATTAAATAAAGCGACGGTTATGTAGCGGTGGATTACAGCATCGGCTTGGACATTTTGAATACTACCCGTACATTCAGGAAGACTTGACAGCGTCGAAAATCTACTAAAAAAGGAAATAATTCATCCCGATGCGATTTTGTTTTTGTATAATTTTCCGGATCATGCTGGAACGCATTGCTTAAAACCATCGTTTACCTTGAGCAGCGCTGCAGTGCGATCTCTGCCTTCTCTGTCCTGAAGGATTTCAGGAGCACATCGATCTACAAAACCACACCGCATTGACTTATCACTGGTATATTCTCTTCTGTCGCGGTTTAGTGTAAAGGTTTGGTAGGACGGAAGTTATTGGTTCGCAGAGGACTGAATTACAGTTAAACTGGTGAGTAGCGTTAAGGTGTTGTCGGCATCATGCTGTGCCTGATAATACAGTAACGTTAGATTGGGAGGGATGTCGATCACAGTGTCTGCAGGATCAGTCATTTAAAGGGAATCTGATCAGCAGAGTGTGTGCTTTTATTATGCTCAGTCAGCTGAAGGCCAAACTTGACAAGAAGATAAACAATTCACAGCTTGTAAATTATTGCATCGTCATTTGACTTAGGCCAAAGAATGCACCGAAACATTTAGTCTCGGATATTTTTGTGTGAAACTTATAGTTATGAATACTATCTTGAAAAATCGCCATAATAACTGAAGCTGCAGTTACAGTAACAGGTGCGCAGCAGTTTCGCGTCTTCATAGAGTCAAATGAAAATATAATATCCTGGGTCTTTTAGGTAGATACAGAACTCGTGAAGGTGTTTAGTGTCGCTTACGTTAGGATAATATATATCCCTTTGAAAAGTAAATATATATAATCGTCATG
Source organism: Carassius gibelio (assembly GCF_023724105.1). Classification (NCBI taxonomy): domain Eukaryota; kingdom Metazoa; phylum Chordata; class Actinopteri; order Cypriniformes; family Cyprinidae; genus Carassius; species Carassius gibelio. The sequence goes on from NC_068371.1 coordinate 26,872,444, forward strand.
AAAATGAAAAATCTTTCATCATTTATTTCTCATGTTGGTCCAAACCTGAAGATGTTAGAACAGAGAGACTTGGTTACCATTCGCTTTCATTGTTTCTTTTGTTCATACAGTCAAAGTGGACAGTGACTGTGACTGACATTTGTGATTTTTTTTTTTTTGACCAGAGACTATTTTATATGGTAACAGATGAGGATGAGGTTGAGTAAATGATGACAGAATTATATTTTGGGATGGTGTTCCTTAAAGATACATGCATTCTTCTCTTGCAGGGATGGACAATGCCCATACAAAGACGGTTGAGGAGGTCCTGGGACATTTCGGTGTCAATGAGACAACAGGACTGAGCTCTGAACAATTAAGAAAGAGCAGAGAAAGATGGGGTCCCAATGGTACTACATATTTTGCAAAAAAAAAAGCTTTTTTTTAAATACAATGTGTTTTGTGCAAAAACAATAAAAAAAAGTCATAATGAGATTATTAACTTTTTTTTCTGCCCATTTTTCTTTTATTTTGCTATAACCTGTGCCACAGAGTTACCTGCAGAAGAAGGTGAGCTGCTCCCTTGGGTTTGTGTAATTATTAGCAGATCTTTCATCATGTACTCTAAGCTAAAAGTCTCCCTGATCTTACCTTTGTGGCTTGGGAGATGCTGGTTGTGAAGATAATTAGTTATTATTGGATTCCCTTGAGGAGACTGTATAAGGTTTGCATTCTGTTTGTAGCCGAATAGATCTTGATTGATTGTTTCTTAACGACTTATTTGTCAAGGTTTTTCATTTTTTACATGTCTCAGGTTTTAGTGTTCTGAAAGCTCTTTTTCACTTGACGGAAAGTCATCTTTGTCAAACTTTGTGACCACTGTAGGTCTTTATAATCTTTGTTGTGTTTACAGGTAAGTCACTATGGGAACTTGTTCTGGAGCAGTTTGAGGATCTGCTAGTTCGGATTCTCCTCCTTGCTGCCTGTATTTCCTTTGTAAGTATCAATCAAAGACTGATTTTACTCTCACAATGTTAAGTAAGAGTAGCGCTGGCCAATGATCTATAATATAGAACATATTTAGTCATATATATATATAGATCAGTGGCGCTGGCACAGAACAATAGCACAAGCTATTCACATTCATAGATACCAAACACAAATGCATTAATTCTACAAAACTCTAGCAATCTTCATCTATCCACAAATACTACTGCCAAATGTATAGATGGATATATTGATAAATCGGGGACAATTAATTATATAAAAAATAATGTTAAAATTCTTAACGTATTAACGCACCTTGGCCCGGCCCAGAGTTGTACGTGATTTTACATTGCTCACAACAGTTGTTGATGAACATGATGCAGGACGATGACTGACTCCATGATGTAGACCAGGGATAAGCAACATCTGTCCGCTGCCCTGCAAAGTGTAGCTCCAGCCCTAATCAAACACACCTGAACAAGCTAATCAATGTCTTCAAGATTAATATGGCTGCAGGTAGGTGAGTTTTTTTTCAGGGTTGGAGCTAAAGTCTGCAGGACACTGGCAATCTAGGACCGACATTGCCTATCCCTGATGTAGCCTATTAGAATTCAGTGTTACATGCCCCTAAAATTCGAGATATTTATATTTCCTATTTATATCCTATGATATAGTTAAGCATATCACATGAGCAAGAGTGTGTTTCTTTTCTCGAATATCTGCATGATTGCAAATATAATATTGATTTTAGTGAACAGTTCAATAAACAATAAGTTAAAGGTGCAGTAAGCGAATTTTGCCAAACAGTGTTGATTTTTGAAAAAAACAACAAACACGCCCATACCCCAACAGAACCTCGCCCCTATTATGCTAACTCCGCCCCACATGTACGTACACAACCATGGCAGCGACGATAAGAGAATCTGCTATGCCTGCCGGCCGTTTGCATATTCAAGAAAAGCCGACACATATTAGTTGTGTGAAACAAAATCAAAATGAATGTGACTCACCTATCAAGAAACAATCAAAGCAACCTCCGCATCGGATTCCAGGCCTTCCCGCTCTTTGAGCTCTCTTCACTGCTGAAAAACATTTTTCACATATTGCTTAGTGCAACTTTAATATGGTGCTACATTTTAGACACAATATTGTCATTATCTTCTGTTTTCCCAAAATACGCCACAACACACTGCTTCCGAGCAAAACAGAGGTGTTTCATTATTTTATCAATTAATATTTTAAACAAACTGAGTGAGCTGATAATTCAGCGAGCCAATCATATATAATAATGAATAAATCAGTCATTTGAATGAAGTGGTTGAATGAATCATTGAATGACTCACTTGACTCAGAAACAATGTTATGGCCACACTGTAGCTAATTTAATACTTTATCTAATTAATCAGTTACTTGGGTGAAAAACGAAATTCATATAAACTTCAAAGGAACTCCTTAATGCCCATTCCTTTTTAAGCATATCTTTGTTTATTTTTTTGAGTTCAATAAAGATATTTGTGTTTAATCATTAGTTTAGCTTAATCTTTGCACACACACACACAAATGGTTTGCAGGCACAAGCTTTGCATATACAAATGTTCAGACAAAAATTATGTTTGCACTAAATTTAAGATAAAGTTTAGAACCAAGTCAAAGTTTAATTTAGAATAATTTTGATCTTTAAATGGAAATGTATGTGTCTATAACATTACAGTCCACTGTAGGCGAGTTGTGATGATACCCAGGCTTAGTTTATTGATTTCCAGAAGTGTACAGACTTGAGTTGATCATACTTGGCTTGACGAGGAAACATGAAATGAACTAGAACTTGAACCTGAACATAAAACATGACACTCACCAACAGCGCTTACAGGAAACAAAGCTACACAGGGGACAATGGCAACATGAGGGATATATATACAGTAGGTGTGTTCGATTTCATGCAGCGCCGCGCAAACCGTTCATAATCTGACTTGAAGCAGTGCTGGTTAGAATTTTTTTCTGACTTGAGACTGCGCCAACACCACATGATTGTCACATGTGGCATCAAAATACAGTGAGAGCGTTTCGAGAGCAGCCGGCCGACTCAGCCGCCGCAGTTTCTCCAGAGCGACTGCAGGAGCATTGATGACGACACAGCTGTTTCACAAGTGGCCAGATTCACCAAATGACAACGATCACATTTGTTTCAGGTTATTTGAACATTTTCACTGATAAAACTGACTGATAAAAGCATATATGCGCCCACTTTATTAGTATTTAAATAGTATTTGATTATGTTGAACTTTATTCTTGAAAAGATGGAGCTGTATTAAGCAGTATATAAAAAGTGTTTCTGTTGCTCATGAAAATGTTTCAGAAATATCTGTGTATTTGACAAATGTTGCATTTAATTCACTTCATCTGTGATTAAGTGTGCAAACACCGTGTGAGGGTCACTAACGGGAGCAGAAAGTGTCCGGCTTGGTGGTTCCGTTTTCAACTCTCGCCGATCGCCATCTGTAGCAGTGCTTCAAGTCGAACGCACCTAATGAGAACACGACACATGACAGGGTCAGGGAAACATATGACAAGGAACCAAGACAAGAAAATACAAAAGAAAAGAAAAGAAAAACCTAAACTAGAAACAAAAACCAGTGTGACTGTCTTTGCAGCCTTTTTTTTTAACCTTTTTTCTACCATAGCTTTGACCAAATTTGCACTGCCCATGCTTTGCATTACATATTCTCTCTCTCTTTCAGACTCTGGCCTGGTTCGAGGAAGGTGAAGGAACCATCACAGCTTTCGTAGAGCCATTTGTCATCCTCCTCATTCTTATTGCCAATGCCATTGTTGGAGTGTGGCAGGTACAGCCTGTTTAAATTATTAAATACATCTTAAATAAGTTAATATAAAATATTTCAAGCCTGTGGATTAGACATTAATGCAATGCTGGATTTTACTAGATGCTAGAATACTAGTTTTACTAGAAATTGCAGCTCAATGTGTGTATTTTTCTGTAGGAGCGAAATGCAGAAAATGCCATCGAAGCCCTAAAAGAATATGAGCCTGAAATGGGGAAGGTCTACAGACATGACCGGAAGAGTGTACAGAGGATCAGAGCCAGGGAGATTGTGCCCGGAGACATTGTGGAGGTGGCTGGTAAGAATGAGAACTAGATTTCTTCATCTCTTTTTTCAATTTTAAAATTACTCTCAAAGGACATGTCTGGAGATAATTTTAGGACATTGCTGAATAGAGATGGCTATGATCTGATTGTTTGTAGAAGCCAACAAAAACCGCCTAGCACGATCTGTCTCAGATGTATTAAGGATGTTTCTCAACAAAATAGCCAGCTGTTCCCACAGTTAAGCAAAGTATTTGTTAAATGCATGTTTGGCAGAGTTTGATACATTCCAAATACCATGCACATTGATTATCCAATGCAATGACTCCCGTGAGACTGCTGCCCAAAACATCAAAGCTCCCCACCATATTTAAAATTTGGCAAGAATATGCGGGTTTCTCCAAACTTTATTAAAAATTACTCATCAGTCCATTTAACTTTTTCATTGATTAGGGATTCAGCCTCTTTAACCAGGTCTCTTTAACCCTCTGTATCCTTTGTGCATCAATAAAACGCTTCCATTTTGAAAACATTGCCAGAAATGCCAGTTTTATGAAGTTTATTTTAAATACTGTTTACATTTTTTTTAATTATGTTTGTGCTTCAGGCCAGTTATGCAGTTAATTGTTCTATCATTATTGTTGCTGAGCTGTGAATTGCAGCCACAGTTCCTTTTGCATCAGTGAAGTTTTTCAGTATGTTGTTTTTGAGTTACTATTTCCCTGGGTGCATTAAATATTGCCGCATTCTGTGTAGCTGACGCACCTGCAACTAATTTGAGTATTCAAAATCGAATTTAAACTTAAAAAAAAAAGATTGTTATCATATTTTAATAATTCATCCATCCATCTATCCATTCTTCTCCTATGAGGGTCACAGGGAGGATTTTAAACAGTTTAAAATAAATGTAATTATGTCACTAATCACCAAGCAACATTGACAATGTGAACTCCTTTTTAGTTTAGTCATTTACTCAAATTATTATGCTGATAATACATGATGTATTTGTATTTGATGTGTGTGTGTGTGTGTTTTTTATAATGAGATTTGCCAGAAAGGGTTAAGACCCAGTCTCAGAATTTTCTTGGCCCGTCACTCAAAGTTCTATTCTTAGAATCCCAAAGTGAATGAACAAAAATAAGGTTGATGTCTTTTTTGTATCAATCTGAATCTTGACTGAAATTGGTTTCTAAACATAGAGCGTAAAGTATGGGGTGCTAATCAGCAGTATTGTAGTTTAAATATCAGAGTCCCACTGTAGCAAAATGACATTAATTATTTAAAGCAATTAAATAATACTTTTTGTCTATATTCCCAACATTAAGTGATAGAAAAACATCCCAACATAAACCCCAAAAGCTCAGAAATGCTACAGTTCCTTTTGTATGTAATTAACACATCAGGGCACAGTACATCATTTACGTATTTGATGTCTTTACTGTGTAAGCTGTTCTTATCGTATAATGTGCCTCATAAAAAAATGACACAAGTCTCTTTTTTTTTTTACACCTGCTTTTCTCCAGTTGGTGATAAAGTCCCAGCAGACATCCGACTGACCTCCATACGCTCCACTACTTTGAGAGTGGACCAGTCCATCCTGACGGGGGAGTCTGTATCCATCATAAAACACACAGACCCAGTGCCTGACCCTCGTGCCGTCAACCAGGATAAGAAAAACATGCTCTTTTCTGTAAGATTTTCTGGAGCGATTATGTTAGTTACCTGTCTATCTGCAGCGCTATCTTTATGAAGTTTGAGTTTTGTTTTTGTTGCCTGTGGTAATTAGGTATTGGATTAAGCGTGGCCAGATGCGGATGTGTATTATTGTTTGTGTACTGTAGTGGATTATGTCCGGCAGTCGAGTCTGTGTGTTGAATAAAACATCACTCATATTGTTTGCTCCCACATGGCTATAGACTGACTCAACACATCACACAGGCTTTGAGCTCTCAGATGGATAATGACCAGAGAGTACCAGCCTCAAAGACTCCACACACACACACACACACACACACACACACACACACACACACACACACACACACACACACACACACACACACACACTAAAGCCTCCATTACTTCTGTCCAACTGAGAAAGTCTAATGGACATCTAGCCATGACAGGAACATAAACAATTCAAAATGGATAAGCTTCTAATTATTTTAAACAGACATGAAATTATTTTAATGACATCATTTATTTATTAGAATGTAGATAATGTATTATGTCAAAATTCCTGGCCAGTAACCGTTTTATTAATTTATGTTATTCAAGTACTAATTTTGTACCCTGGGTCATTTCTACGCTTGTTAAAAGTACTGTAGGTGATATTAATCCATACTGGAATTCAATTATGCTCATGGTAATGAAGCTATGGGACAGTTCTTCTCCCCTTCACAGATGTAAATGTGTGTTTATGTAGGGAACGAACATTGCAGCAGGGCGTGCGATCGGTGTTGTGGTGGCCACAGGTGTGTACACCGAGATCGGGAAGATCAGAGATGAGATGGCAGCCACCGATCCAGAGAGAACCCCTCTACAGCAGAAACTAGACCAGTTTGGAGAGCAGCTCTCTAAGGTAGGAAACTCCATTTTCTGTGCTCTCTCTTTTTTATTTTTACCTTCACTCCATTTGTTGCGTAACTATGCTATGTCTATGTTTTCTGTGCATGTTATGTAATTTTTTTTTTGTTTATATTTCCCTACTACATTTGTCGCATTGTAAGGCAGTCAATGTGATTCTCCATTTCCAGTTTGACGAATGAACTGAAAGTGTGATTTAAAAAAGCATTTTTTTCTTGATTAATTAGTGGAATGAATTGCCAAGCTACATGTGATTTAAAAATCAAAATATTCACATTTTGGTCAACATAATAAGGTCAACAATTTAGCATATATTTATTCTTACATGCATCTTTTTAAAAACTAGTTGGCTTTTCAGCTCTCAGTCTACTAAACTATAAACCCAAATGAAAAAAATAACACGAAAATCTGTTGCATATTTCATATTCTGCTGTTTTGCATAATCTTGCTATTTCCTGGTATGCTTGAACTCAATGCACCTTGAGTTTTTTTTTAGCGTACATCATTTGCACTACGATGGTAATTTGCCATTTTTGTTCCTCATTATTGTACCTCATTATGTTTACTATTTCAGTCCTTTTTGCCCATTTTTACTATTCATGGACTCACTGCACCTTTTTTTATTTATACACATTGCCATTTAGACTATAACTGTCATCTGCCATTTATACGTCAGTATCACTGTTCCTGCACCCTCGCTTATTTTTATACTTTGTCATTTGCATTTAACTTAACTCTTGTCATCTATACCTCGTAACATTTGCACTTGCACTATTATTTGAATAATATTTAAACTGTATTTTATTGGCTGTGTACTTATACTTTGCCCAATGAAATTGAATGTAATCTAATGTAATCTGATCTAGTGTTCCATTTCAGTAAAAGCCTGCATGTTAAAAGAACCCAAAAAATATTTCCAGCAGTATTTAATTGACAGATCCTGTCATTTTCTACATAAAAGTTTGCATTCATTCCGTAGCAATTTGTCAGCATTATCGAGCTCCAGAAGTTGAGTAGGAAGTAGCTGTTTGAATGTCAGCCATTCACTCTCTCTCTTTCTCTGTCTGAAGGTGATCACCGTGATCTGTGTGGCGGTTTGGGGTATTAACATCGGTCACTTCAATGACCCAGTGCATGGAGGAAGCTGGCTGCGTGGAGCTGTGTACTATTTTAAGATCGCTGTGGCTCTGGCTGTAGCCGCCATCCCTGAGGGTGCGCAAATCCTAACCGATTTCTTTCTCTCTGCCATAGCCAAATTATCAAAATTTCCTTTTCTCAGGAACACTTGACATCCAACTACTGTATATGGTGGGAAATTAACAGAATGTTTTTAGGATTTAGAAAAATTTAAAACATAAGGAAAAATGTAAAGTAAATTACAAAGTGAACATAAGGATTTTGAATTTTTTTGACCTTTTCACACTCCCAGGTTCTCAGAATTGGAACTTGTGATAGTTTAGAATACTCCTATAGTAGTGAATGGATACTGTAACAACAACAACATTTTATGACTTTACAAAAGAGGAAAACATTTTTTGATTAAGTTTTTAATATATATTTTTTCAAATGTCTATATTAGTTTTATTAATTTTTATTTTAGTTTTTAGTTACTTCAGTACATAGTCGAACTAAATGAAAACGGGAAATGTTGCATTACTAACTTGCTAAAGTAAAATATATATTAAATATAAAATATATATTTTTTTTATTTTAGTTCATATTGTTTTTTTGTTGTTTTTTAGTTTTGTTTTTACTTTAAATAACAATATATTTTTTTATGGGTTTAGTCCACTGATCTATGTAGATCAGTGGTTTAGTCTTAACTATAATAACCCAGGCAAAGCATTAACAATTTCTCCGTGGAATAACTGTGGAAACACATCATATCTGTGAAAAGGGTTGATTAATCAAATCTGTGACATGATCATGTGAGCTCTGAAAGAAAATGCATCTGACCTTTTATTAGACATTTTGAAATCATTCTTGCGAACACAAACATCAGGTTTTACTTGCAGCTTGAGTGCTACTTTAATCAAAGCCAAAAAAAAAAAATTACAAAATTTTGTGTTCGTGTTTGCTGATAGAATATCTTGTATTTAAACATTAGGAAAAATGTGCACAATAGAAAACCACCCAATAGAAAGTGTTATAAAGCTTTTTGAAATGGCGATATATTTTAAATTCACAGCATTTAAATCTGCAAGTGTTGATTTTCCTAAAGAATTTAGAAAGGATTTAGAGAAATATTGTTTAATATCTCATTGTAAAATGGTACACTCCTCTTCCTTTTCTCGGTACTTACTCACTGATGTCTTTGTTCTTTCTCCCAGGTCTTCCTGCTGTCATCACCACATGCCTGGCGCTTGGCACACGCCGCATGGCCCGCAAAAATGCTATAGTCCGTTCTCTCCCATCTGTAGAGACACTTGGCTGTACCTCCGTCATCTGCTCTGACAAAACAGGCACTCTGACCACCAACCAGATGTCTGTCTGCAGGGTGAGAGAGACTTGTGTCCAGTGCAACAGTTTTACTCCAATACTTAAGAAATGGTGGATTATGTAGAAGTAATAATAAAAAATATCTAATACTGAATAATAATTCTAATAACAGATGCATTGAGGGATTGTATTATTCTATGGTATCTTAAAAATGTATAACATGGAATGATGCTCGAAAACCACAGGTCAAACTTACTAATCATGTATGTGTATGTGTGTGTGTTGTGCATGCATGGCTGTGCATGTGTGTTTGTCTTGGTGCAGTTGTTTATTGTGGACAGCGTCGCAAGTGAGAGATGTTTACTGAACGAATTTACAGTAACTGGATCTACTTATGCCCCTGAAGGAGAAGTGTGAGTTTATTTCACATCTAACAACACTCTCACACACACACACACACTTCTCTTCTGAACTAACTTGTGGTTTGCGTATGTATGTGATGTCTTTCACAACACTTGCTCTCTTTTCCTAATCGATCCCTTTTTCTCTCTTACCATTATTCTTTCTATTTTCAGTCCTCAATTCTCTAATTGCAGTCCTCCTCCAATCCTTTTTTTGGTCTCTGTTCAGGTATAAGGATGGTGTACCGATACGCTGCAGTCAGTATGAAGGGCTGGTGGAAATGGCCTCAATCTGTGCGCTGTGTAACGACTCTTCGCTGGATTACAGTGAGGTGCGTGTGCACATCTTCATACTCTCTCTGTTATCATGAAGCTGTAGAGACCTCATTTTCTCTTTATTTTCTCTCCAAAAATCCCAGAGTAAAGGTGTGTTTGAGAAAGTGGGAGAAGCAACTGAGACCGCTCTCTGTTGTCTGGTGGAGAAGATGAACGTGTTTGACACAGACCTGAGAGGCCTCTCACCTGTTGAAAGAGCCACTGCCTGCTGTTCAGTGAGTGCTCAGATTATTACTGTATATGTTGGCCCGCATAGAATCAGCAGTATGATATGGTATATTACATGTAAAACTATCATAAACATACTTTTTCTAATTCTATATTGTTTATAGAATCTTTATGATGATTATACATCATTTTTATTAAATAAATATATGAATATTTTATGTGTTTTTCATCATATGTTATTTGTCAGCAACTCTTTATTCTGTATTTATTTGGCAAGAGTAGATGAACACACATTTTTGTGTGATTAGATATATTTTTTTAATGTTGGTAAAACCTTATTCTCTCAGGTTATAAAGCAGTTAATGAGGAAAGAGCTGACTCTGGAGTTTTCTCGAGACAGGAAGTCCATGTCTGTTTTCTGCTCTCCAAACAAGCTCACTCGCTCTGCTTCAGGTGCCAAGATGTTTGTCAAGGTCTGGTTTTCTTCTTTCTTTGAAGGGCTGTCTTTTTCCATTCTTGTAATTTAGCATTTTTGTCGGAACAGGGTGCACAAAGTTATGCAGAATCATACGTTGACAGGCGTGTAGGAAAGCTATTTAAAACACCCAGACCGAGCTTAACCTAATGATTGCTCTCGGGATGTCAACAGACTTTCAACCAGTATAACAAAAAAAAAAAAAATCTGAAGACAATCACCTATTGCACCTTTAATTGGTTCATTTTTTCATGAAATTGTTTCATTGTCCAACCATCTACAATTCTACATGCATTTTTTCTCTTGATATGCATTTATTTATTTAATTCCCTTCTTAATATTAATTGGTTCTTGACTCTTGTCCTCACCTTCCTCACAATTCTGCATGCATTTCATCTCTTAATCCCGACTCTACAGGGGGCGCCAGAGAGTGTGCTGGAGCGCTGCAGATGGATACGGGTCCGAGGTGGTACACGAGTGCCTCTGACCTCTGACCTAAAGGAGCAGCTCTTAAGCACAGTAAGAGAGTGGGGCTCAGGACGTGACACACTGCGCTGCCTCTCCATGGCAACCAGGGATTCACCCCCTGACCCTCGAACCCTGAACTTAGAGAACTCTGCGGCCTTCACAGAATATGAGGTCAGCAAATTAGATGGGATAAATGATTTGAAATCAAGAGAAAAAAATGAGGACAAATTCATTTGAAATTTAAATTGAAAGTACTGCAATACAATGTAACGTTCAAACTTTTTTTTTTTCTACTTCTCTCAGTCGGATTTGACATTCATAGGTTGTGTGGGAATGTTAGATCCACCCAGGAAAGAAGTTCTGAGTGCAGTGCGCATGTGCAGACAGGCTGGTATACGGGTCATTATGATCACAGGTGGGTTAAACTAACACACAGAGATGATTTTATAGGGATAGTTCACCCATCATTTACTGACCCTTATGTTGTTCCAAACCCATATGAGTTTGGTTAATTCTGACCTTTTGGATCTTCTGTTCTGAGTTCTGATTACTTGGACTTTTAATGTATTAACAATATCTGAATTCATTCATTCATTTTAAATCAAAAAGCGCAACCTAAGTGACAAATTTAAGTCTAAATCCTAGGCATAGTAAACACAAACTAATATGCCTGTCAATTTCAATCTAAGGTCTTCTTCCTGTGTTGGTTTGTGTAGGTGACAATAAGGCCACTGCCCTGTCTATCTGTCGTCGAGTGGGCATCATCACTGAGCAGGAGGAAGAGGAGGCTGAAGGTGGGCCGTTTGGCAGCGGCCTCACAGGACGGGAGTTTGATGAGCTGCCTCCCCACCTGCAGCGCCAGGCCTGTCGCACCACCCGCTGTTTCGCCCGCGTCGAGCCAACGCACAAGAGCCGCATTGTAGAATATTTGCAAAGCCTCAGTGATATCACAGCGATGGTAAGTGTAACTAGACCCATGAGGGTGCAAAAGTGCAGAAAACTTGATCTAATGAAAACCAACACTTGCGGTCTCTTTCCAGACGGGCGATGGTGTGAATGATGCCCCTGCTTTGAAGAAGGCTGAGATTGGCATTGCTATGGGCTCGGGCACGGCTGTGGCTAAATCTGCTTCAGAGATGATTTTGGCAGACGATAACTTTTCAACCATCGTTGCTGCAGTGGAGGAGGGGCGAGCGATTTACAACAACATGAAACAGTTCATTCGTTACCTCATTTCTTCTAACATTGGAGAGGTAGTCTGGTAAGTACAGACAGAAATCACTGTGTATTTGTGTGTGTTCACTACTCACTGCTGTGTGTGCACTTGGATGGGTTCAATTCAAAGTAGGGCTTTCAACGAATATTCTAAATTCGAATATGTAATCGAATAGTAAAAAAAAAAAGAATTTCGAAGGTGAAAATTTATATTCGAATAAATAAAAAATGTGGAAAAAAGGCCCGTGGTAGTAGAGGCGTGGTTGTCTGTATTGCGAGTGGGCGCACTAGCATGCCTGAGGGTTCAGGGACAAGTCACAGGAGTCGCACTGTCAGCATCGATGCTGAAAGTTGACGCGTCTTCATGGAAGATGCCAGCAAGTGCAGAGCCCAACTTGACCGCAGCATAGAAAATGAGGTAAAATTGTTGACCTGCGAGATAAAGTTGTATGCAAGTAATTTAAGAAACAGTTAGCATACCATTCGACCACTAGCCACATGAGGTCACATCTCAAAAATGTGCACCTAAATGAGCATGGCATAATGTGTGGAACTCCAGCTAAACAGTCACGTCTTGACATTTAACGTTACTTTGCATCGCCCGCCGCAAGCTCTTTGTCTGCAACACGACAAGAGGCCATAACGGATAAAATAATTTCGTTCATTTGTAAGGACATGAGACCGATCAGTATCGCGGATGCGGCAGGCTTCGGGGAGTTCTGAAAAAGCAATGGATCCAAGGTTTGATTATTTATCGTTTCATGTCAAGGAAAAGGTCCATGTTTACCACAGCAAAGCTCGCTCGGAGCATTCAATGTCAGTTCTTTATGCTGTAAAACTTCAATTAATATTAAAAATATTTGTTTCAATCACTGAATGAAGCCTGCTATATTTGGCACAACAGTCGCGACTTTAAATTGCTTGCACAAAAATGTGTTTGTTCATTTAAACCATTATGCGCAGAGAACGTGAGGGTGAGAGAGCTTGAGGTCTGCAGTCTTGGCCATTAGTTGATTTCCTTGTTTTTGTCTAGGTAATACGTTGTCATATATGTTTAAACTAAATAGACTATCTGTACAAGTAGTTATATCATAATTTATTATTTTGGCCTGTTATTGATGTAATGCGCGTCATTGACAACATGCGGAACCAGATGTTCGAATATTCGTGTATTTTTTAGAGGGAATATTTGGACGTCATTTTTGAGCAATTTTGACAGCCCTAATTCAAAGCACAAATTCCTAGTATGGGACACAGTACTTGACTGCACGTCATGTCACTTTTACTTTCACTAACAGTTGAAATATGACAATGACACTGTGTGGCATCTTTTCAAAAAATCTATCTAGAAGGAAATGAAATGCCTCCAAAATATGTGTAAAGGAAATTGTTTACCCTCACGTGAAATTCCTGTAAAGGCCCTAAAAGGGATGGTGAATAATCGAACGTTTCTTGGGGGATTTCATTACTTTTGTAAGAGAACACAAAAACATTTTTCTCATATTTTCTTCATATTTTTTCCATCACCATGTCCCCTTCCCAATTACATAGATTCCCAGTGCAATGACTGGATTTCACCTGCAAAAATGTTACACATTTTAAGCATTGCATGTCTCTTTCTGTCTCTCAGTATTTTTCTCACCGCTGCTTTGGGGATGCCTGAGGCTCTGATCCCAGTCCAGTTGCTGTGGGTCAATCTAGTGACGGATGGTTTCCCAGCTACTGCTCTTGGATTCAACCCCCCAGACCTGGACATCATGTCCAGACCCCCACGTTCACCTAAAGAACCACTCATTTCGGGATGGCTCTTTTGCAGATACCTCATCATTGGCTGTGAGTCATTTACACATGCCACTCCTTGTTATTAATATTAAAACCTTTCATTACTGCATATAGAAAGAATAATGTCATTGATAAGGTAAGATCAGATTATATAATACACAAGTGTAGACGTTGTTTTCAATTCACGTAATGATGCAAAAAAAAAACAACAACTCTTCTTAGCCATAATATTTGAGTATCCACTAAAAAGCATGTTTTGTTTTTTTCTTAAATTTAAAATGTGGTATAAATTTGAAATAGATCCATTCTATCCACAAAATGTTTGCACTCCAATTAAGTATTGAAATATAAACTGTCATAAAAATTTGTTTTAATTTTAACTTGTGATTTATTCAAACAAACAATAAATGAGACATCGCTAACATTTTAAGTAAGAACATAATGAATATGTAATATAATGCGTATCCGTCACACCATATTAAAGAGCGGCTATTTAGCGTTTGTATTTCAATTGGACAGAATTTGAGACTTTGTTTCATGTCAAAAGTAATAAAAAAAACAAGCTTATTCCCACTTTTGGATGGGAGAAGCGGTTTTCAAGTAATAGGGAAATTGTTTTTCATGCGTCAGCAGAAAACAGCATGGACTAAAAGATTGATCTTGGATTTCCAAAATCGATGTTGGTTCATTACAATGAAGATCGATTATAATCAGTTAATCATTATTATCAACCCATCGCTAGTAAACACAAGAGAGCATTCAACAAGCTGAACTTTCATACACTTTCATTCAGAGCACAGATTCAATTTAAAGAGCCAGTGAACTCGCTCTGAAAATGTTGATTTGATCAGTTGCATTTCTTTCTCTTTCTCTCTCTGTTTTGTAGGTTATGTAGGGGCAGCAACAGTTGGAGCTGCTGCCTGGTGGTTCATGGCAGCTCATGATGGACCAAAGCTAACTTTCTACCAGCTGGTAATAAAAACAAAGACAAAATAATTTTCTGCAGTTTCAAAGAGTACAGTTTTGAGTCTTGTTTGGTCTTAAACCTTGATAAAACCTTGATATTTGTGTTAAATATCATTTTTCTCGGTTGTTTCTTCTATAGTCTCACTATCTGCAGTGCAGTGAAGGTCATGCTGAGTTTGCAGGAGTGCAGTGCTCAGTCTTCGAGTCTCCATACCCCATGACTATGGCGCTGTCTGTGTTGGTCACTATAGAGATGTGCAATGCTCTCAACAGGTATGTGATTTTTGTTTTATCCTGTAAATGAAAGAAAGTCACTGCTGAATATAAAAAAAGAAAAAAGTAGCTCTCTATTTGAATATATTTTAAAATGCAATTCATTCCTGTGATGCTAAGCTGCATTTTCGGCATCATTACTCCAGTCTTCAGTGTCACATGATTTTTCAGAAATCATTTTAATAGGCTGATTTACTGCTCAAGAAACATTTTATATCATCAGCAATGGTGAATACAGTGCTGCTTATTATTTTTGTTGAAACCGTGATACATTGTCTGAACAGTGAACTGCTCTTATTCTCTTGGTGTATTTATGCTTCAGTTTGTCAGAAAATCAGTCTCTACTCAAAATGCCACCGTGGTCAAACCCGTGGCTGGTGGGAGCCATCTGTCTCTCCATGACCCTACACTTCATCATCTTATATGTGGACCCTCTTCCAGTAAGTATGCATGTGTGTGCCTGAGAATTAGGAGAGATGAAGCAGGACAATCTCAGACAGATGCTTGGGCATTATGAGGAATGTAAGAAATGTGTGTTTTAATAGGGTTGGACGACTACTGATTTCCACTAGTTGATATTTTTTATTAAAAAAATACTCGAGTTACTATACTACTAGTGGTTCATTCTACAAGACATTTCATAGTTTTTTTTTTTTTTTATCAATAAATGGTTATTGATTCATAGCCTTATGCAAACATTACATATTTAAATTGTCAAAACTTTATAATTATGACATTGCATATTTAAATGTTCATGTAACAGCCAATATTTCTATCTGTATTTTTATCTGTAATGATCACAAAATGTTTCGTATGTGCATTCGGATACAACGTTGTACAGTACTTGATAAGACCGTTATGACTATATTTTTTTTTTCATAGTTATCACTGAACAAGTATGTCGTGTTAAACAAAAATAATTATTCATTTCTAAAATAATATTTATCATGCAAGCAGAGAGATGTCATGACAAACGTTTAGTGGTCATTCGAACACAACTGAATCAATTCAATGCGCACATTTTCATTACATTAACTCTTTAAGCAAGTCTTAATGTTTGTGTGCCGCGCAAACCAGCAAATGATAAAGATGCAAACATGTAGGCCAAATAGAAAATATATCTGTATCAAAAGTTGATTATTAGCCTGCTCTCAGAGAGAGAGAGAACTGGTTTGGTTTTTGAGAGACTGAGATGCATAATTGGTGTTTGATTGGTGAGCGTGCTGTGCTTATTCCATTCATTCTTATCGTATAGTAGCCTAAGTTTTAAATCATTGCCTTTTAAATGTTTACAAATAATATTAGGTGTATGATGTATTATTAAAAGTGATATTACTCTCGCAAAGCTCTGATTACTGAGAGACACACGGAGAGGCAACAGCAATGCAGTGTTTGATTTGTGCTCTTTTCACTCATAAAGTTTACATTCATCCACTTCACACTCGTAACTTTAGCGGTCTCTGTATAATATTGCGCTGATCCCCTGGCCCAACAGTTCTCTAGCAAACACCAGACTGTGTCAGCTTCAGTCGAGTATTCAGGCAGAATTATTTCTTGTCCTTTATTAGTTTTTGAAGCTATTATCCGAGCCATTCCGAATAAGGTATTCGGCTTCAGGCACAGCCCTAATTATTACATTACATATTTTAATTTTACATGCAAAATAGGTAAGGTCATAGAAAGTAACAGCTACACGCAATATTGTAATCCTAAAATTCACGCCGTACTTGCGAACTCTTTGTACACATGCTGGTTAATGCATGCTGGAGTAGTCGATTGTTTCCGTCAGCGCCCACTAGTGGTTGAAGTAGTCAATCACTCGACTATTCCACTAGTCTATGCAAGCCTTAGTGTTTAATAGGCAAGACTTGTGCATGCCTGTCTGTTTTAAACCGTACTTAAAGCGGTTGCCTAATAAAGCTAGGAAATTATCTGATATTAATTTCATCACTGATGATGAAAGGATTCCTGAAAAAAACGAAGGAAATAAGGTAATACAGGAAATCAAAACCCCCTCATAACTTATGTAGAATTTCTGACTTTATCAATAAAATTGTGTGATGCTAAGGAAATTATGTAATCTTTAAGAATTAAAAATGTTGCCAATATTTATAGTGCTGATGTCTTGCGATTCGCTTGTTTCTATTGAATTTCTATAAAAAATTCAATATTTTCATCCTTTCTTCTATACTTATCTTTAGGTGATTTCTATAGAGTTATCTTAATGGCAAATGTCACTCGCAAACGGATTTTCTTTCGTTATAACACAAAACTGGACATGCACATGTAAATAGAAAGTGCTCTCTAATGAATCGGCTCTGCTCTCGCTCAGATATTGTTTGTGGACGCTCAAAATTGTCCTTGCATCATTGAAGACCAGAAGAGCTTTTTTAATTCAAGAACAGGCTTAATCCCAAGGAAAACTGATAATACTCTGCTCTCTCTAGTTATTTATTATTGTTTATTATTTAATACTTATTTAATTGTGTATATACGTAAAACAAATATATTTTAGTGCGTTTGTTGTTTTTCTATACAGTTTTCTATATATACTACAATAAAAGCGGATAAACCAGGCCTGGTTTAATTTCGTTCCCTCCATTATCACTATGTCGATCCCTGCTATGTGAAGAACAGAGAGAATCGGGAATTAGTCAAAAAGTGACTTACACAAAGCTATTGTTTCACTTTAGTAGCTTTCAGTTGCACAGAAAAAAATGTGCTGGCACATTTAACTGCTTTATGTTCTGTGGAAGAAAGTCATTCAGAGAGTTTGGAATGATCTGAGTGTGAGTAAATGATGACGGCACTTTTATTTTTAAGTGAATTATTCCAGTAAATCACAGCTGTGTCTGTTACTGTTTTCCCTCTGCAGGTCGTATTTCAGATCCGGCCGTTGTCTTGGCCCCAGTGGGTCACTGTTCTCAAGCTGTCTCTGCCTGTTATTTTGATGGACGAAGCCCTGAAGTTCTTGGCCAGAAACTACATTGAGCCTGGCAGCGATCTGCTGCTGGAGGAGGATGGAAATGCAGCCAGAGGGGTGATGGGGAAGCTGCAACGGGTGTTTAACGGTGTGTCCTGGTCATTTGTGCTCATCTCTGGCCCATTGCTGGTCTGGATCTTCAGCCTAGACTCAGACATTACCAATATCTTCTGGGATTAGAAAGGAGGAGTGTGTGTGAGTGTGAAAGTGTGTGTGTGTGTGTGTGTGTGTGAGAGTATGTCTGAGTCAGAGAAGAGAGAGAGGCAGACAGAAAAGTGGCTGACATACAAAAGCAGTGTAGAACGAATTTGGTGCTCCGTTTGAAGAAACAGAGCAGTATGAATGAGATGTAGAGCAGGACTAGGACAATCACAGATAAAGGAATGCTAGGGACAGACAAAGGAAGGGAAATTGAATTCAGTCTTATAAAAGGACAAGTTTTGTGCTCATGACCATCTTCTTCAGCTTAACTACGAGTTTTTTTTCAAAGGCTATGTGTGTAATTTCTGTATTACTAGCAACACCAAATGCCTTATATTTGTTTAAGGACCAGATGAGACGTTAACAACGTTGGCATGAATTTAGCAGGACTATCATTTTAACAGACCTATGAATGAGCGTGGGACCGCTTGGTACTGCTGTTGGCACAGAAATGACACACTTCCCTTTTAGGCATTGTCGCTGTAACACCCCAAAAGCATTGCAATTGTCTATCACATATCCCTAATTGCATTCTTTTTTCACATACATGTCTTCGTTGTACTTAAGACAAATTTTGTTGGGGCCTAAAACATTTTAATGAAATGTTTAAGGATGTTGTTTTTAAGCCAAAGCGAGTTCAAAAAGTAAATGCACCATGAAGAGAGTAAAAAAAAAAAAAATTAACCCCTTAAGGCATAATACCAATTTCCATTATTTAGACGTTTCACTCAGTGCTTGGGATAAAACGCACATCTTTTTTTTTTAGCAGCAGCAGCATTCAGTACTCTTGTTTTTTGAGGTTTTCTATAAACTTTTTTTGCTACGTTCCCAAAGCAATTGTTTTTTCTTTTTTAATCGAGTCACAATGTCAGTCATCTTTATTTTGTCATACCCGTCATTTTAATTTCCTCAAATGCCCACAGTCTATGTGACAGTACAAAAAACAAAACATTTCGGCGTCTTACCTGGAATGCTTCCTTGTAATTGTGTTACATTTCTGAAAACGGTCACTCTCTTATATGCCTACTACTCCGCAATGCTTCAAATTGTAAATTATGAAATACTATTTACATTCTTCAACCCTGTAGCTTGTGCTCTTTTATTTGGATATGCCAGTGATACTGTGCTTCATTAGAGCTGGTCATTCAAGTCACGATGCATGTGCTGTCACATCTCTCATCCCCTGTTTTGGGACCCCCATGCTCGCGTTGAATTATTACTTTGGAAATGAAAATGGGATTTTCTGAAATATTACCAATGTGACTGTTTTAGTTTTATTGCTGTGCCTGTATGGTGAGGGAAGTTGTTTTGCCTGCCTTTTCTCTTATAAAAGGATCCTCGTTTGACAAGGTCAAATTAATATTTATT
The DNA here is from genome assembly GCF_023724105.1 of Carassius gibelio. Taxonomy (NCBI): domain Eukaryota; kingdom Metazoa; phylum Chordata; class Actinopteri; order Cypriniformes; family Cyprinidae; genus Carassius; species Carassius gibelio. The sequence continues at coordinate 26,892,174 of NC_068371.1, forward strand.
AAGATCGGGTGTCAGGTGTCCATTCATTAAATTCTGATCATCAGATGGATGCTGAAACTGAACTTTTGGCAATAGCATCTGTACTTGATCAGAGACCTAAAAATGATTTTTTGAGTTCCAGACAATTAATTGTTGCTAAGAACAGAGGAAAACAGGGAGCCTCTTAAGGTGAATTCTTTAAGGTGTTAAGCTCCAGGGGAAAAAGGTAAATATTCATGTCTGTAATCTGTTTATTTAATGCCATTGTTTTCCCCATAGATTTCTGAGTCTTATTTCATTGATTGTTTTTTCATTGGAAACCATTCCACAGAAACAAGCTTTATAATATAGTGAAAGCCCTGTTCTTTCTATTTGTGTCTTTTTAGATTCTATTTATTTCCTATTTCTTGAAAAAAGAATACATTTTGAATATTTGTAGTATTTTGTCATTCACACAGTTGATCGCTGTTTCATTAACAGGGAAATGGAAACCGCTTTATGAAATGGAAAATAAACTCTTGATTTGAAAGTCATTACCTGTGTGTTTTGTTTTGTTATTTTGAAACAAAAAAAAACAGATTTTTTTTCTTTTTTTTTTTTCTTTTTCTTTATTGAAAAATATATTTATCACAATAAAAAAAGCATATTTCCAAATGATACCGGAGGAAATGTCAGATGCACAAAACAAGGTCTAAAGCATATCAGATAATATAAAAAAAAATACATTAAATGATAAATAGAAATAAATAAATATAAAAATGTCAGGATGTTCCCATGCATTACTTTTTAGCTCTTTTAAGACAATTTAGGACACAAATGTTGCATTGCATGTAAACACGCTCCAATGACCTGCTCCACAAATGTTTCAGTTTTGTTCCAAACAGAATGTTTAATTTCCAAGGGGCACGAGGGATTTGAGGAGTTGCATGCTTTTTCTTCATCTGAGCACTTGAGCATCTGCAAATACAAAGAAACATTGTAACTCATCATGTGTACTATTTGCAAACGTACGGCATCCATCTATAACACTTTTCATTACCTGTAAGTTATGAATTAGGCCCTGAATTTCCTGCATGGGTTTATTGCCACCGTTAGGGAATGTCATGTTACAGTGATGATAATCACGAAGTTTCTGTAAAACTGCACACTTTGCCTGAGAAGAGAATAAATACATATTAGATACAGTACAGTAACTAAGCATTTCCAATAAGCCAGTCTATGAAGTACCTAAAAGGAACTGTAAAAAGTAAAATGTCAACAAGTAACTTACCGCTCCACAGTTGTTTTCAGAAGAGATGGTACTGCTTTGAGAAGGTGTGAACTAAAAATACAATTGGAATTGGCATTAGATTAGAAACCAACCAAAAACAGACTAATATTAATAACAAACATGCACCTACATTTTCATTATTAAGCATTTCTATTATCCTGTCAGCCTGTATCCTTATATTTTGGCATGTCTCTGAACTGTGGGGCCCAATGGGTGCACATCTTCCAGTTCTCCCACACAGCATCAGGAGGAAGACGAGGATCATAGAAATCACTGCAAAGCAAAATGTATCATGCATGTTGATCAAAGGGAAGCTAATTTCCTGGCAAACCAAAGAAACACCAAACAAATTGTAATTCAGTCATGTACTTAATCTTATGAAGACTTACTTGTATCTCTGTTGGTTTGTGCCTAAGGTCTTCTTCGGCAGTGTTTTAGAGTCAAGTACTCTTGGTCTTCCTCTGTGCCACAACTTCTGCAAATGTTCCTGATTCTCCATCTTATATATCATGAGGTCCTGTCCCCTTTCAACATGAACCTCCAGCAGGGGCCTCAAAAGTTTCATAGAAAACTTCTGAAGTCATTAGCCGTCAGAGTATCTGAATTTGTGGGTGTGTGAGATCGGACATGTCTCAACGCTGTTACTTCGTTAGAATTTCCTTCAAACTAAGCTCTGCTGTAATGCTCACTGCTTGTCACTTCCTTTAGGGAAACCTTCAGTAGTGTTGAAATTCTGGAATAGTTTTCCCTGAAACGGTACCTGTTTCAGTTTGACATGAAACTGCTCAAACAGGTTAGTGGATGACACCATATCTCTGACACTGCGTATTGTGGAAGAACATTTAGATGGTTAGTCAGCTTTGTTCAGATTCTTCCCAATAAATCAGGAAATTGGACTGTATTTCTAAGATTTCTTGATAAATTTTTACATTCTACATCAGGTTCCTTTCAGATTTTTCTCCTGCCCTTCAAGAAATGTGGCATCAGGATGCAGCCCAATGGATTTCTGCCACAGCACTATATCAATTGTTGTACAGCAATGAACTAAATATTTGTCATTGTACTTTTGTATAATGCTCTTTGCTCAGTTCAGTATCTGAACATACTTTACAGACATTATGCTTGTGTGTTTTTTACTTTTCATATTTCCATGTAGGGGAGAAATTAGCCTATACTGTACACTGAAAGCAAAAGGCAGAAAACAAGACCAATATTCTTGATTTATTAACCTGTTAACACAGTATACCCCATTTCGCCATGATATGTACTTGCAAGTTATTTGCCCACCGGCAACTATAGTTGTCGCTTGGACATTTGACTAAGTGTACAGAAAACGAAAGATCTCCTGGAACATTTGTTTTGTTTGGATGATTCGAGAGAAGACCTTCATGATTATGTAGATATATATATATATATATATATATATATATATATATATATATATATATATATATATATATATATATATATATATATTAGTGCTGTCAAAATTAGCGCGTTAACGCATTCGATTAATTTGAAATATTTAACGCGTTAAAAAAAAATAACGCAATTAACGCGGTTGCAGTTTTTTTTTATTTCCAGTTGTGGCCTATGTGTGTTCAACGTGCAAAGAAATATGGATAAGACCAAGGAAGGACTTTTAGACGGAAAGTTTCAGTATAAAACTCTGCCGGATTACTCTTCAGTCTGCCACAAGAAACATTACTCTTCATTTAGTCTGCCACAAGAAACAGCAACATTAAAATCATGAACTCAAATGTCATATAAAAAAAAAAAAAAAAAAAAACAATGACTGTGACAGTGCGTAAATCAGACCTTTCTGTAACGCTAACGTTAATAAGCTTAAATGAAAATAACGAAATAATTGTGTAGCGGAGTATTTTTTGTACACAGTGCCGCGAACTGTCAATCACTCCTGTGCGCGTGCATCACTGTTCTCCTCAGCTGCAGCAACTTGCGCTCTCTCTCTTCATCAAGCTTTAAAACAAAAAGGGGACGAAAAGATCATATTGTCTTTGTGCATAGGCTATAGATTAATTAGATAAATGAATATCTAAATTTGTGCCTTGCCGTCTACGGTATTTTTTTAGAACTTAGAAAAAAGATGCTGCAGCCAATGAGCAGCCAGCGGGGGCTGCAGGACGACTCAACCTCCGCAGACAGTTTTTAATGTTTATCAGACAATAAATACTCAAGATTTTGCTTTAGTATAACTCACAACGAGTTTCACACACCTTCTCCGGCCACGATGAGTTGTTGACACTTAACAGTGGGAAAAGCGACACATGCGCTATTCACTTGTATAACTTAAGGGTGAATGGGTAATGTAGTTTCTGCTCTGGGTGGGATGAATTAGGAAGCTTGCATTGTGAAGGGCGCTCTGAAAATCGGCAGTGCAGGTAAAAGATTAAAACCTCTATTAAAACAGATGTCCAAATGAGCGTACCGGCTCACTTAAAGCACTGGCAATGACTATACTTTGGAATTTTTTTGCAGTCCACTTAGAATTCAACATGGAAATCATTTTTGTTTTTATTGGCATTGATTGTTTTGAAATTCAAATGGTACTTACATGCCTGTGTTTTTATTTCTGTAATAAATATGGCTTTCAAGCCAACAGTTAATTTGGAGGATATTGATGATTTATTGCAGGTATGCTGTTTACATGAGAAAATCTGTGTTACAAGTTAAACAAAAATTCCAATAAACAATCATATTTTGAATTTAAATAGTTTCTTTGTCTTGAGTTTACATTAATTATTTACATTTTACATTTACATATCCAAAAAGTTTCAGTCTTTTAATTGCGATTAATCGCGATTAATCGCGATTAATTTTAAAAAATTGTGCGATTAATTAGTTAATTTTTTTTAATCGATTGACAGCACTAATATATATATATATATATATATACAGTACAGTCCAAAAGTTTGAACGCACCTTCTCATTCAAAGAGTTTTCTTTATTTCCATGACTCTGAAAATTGTAGAGTCACACTGAAGGCATCAAGGGCTATTTGACCAAGAAGGAGAGTGATGGGGTGCTGCACCAGATGACCTGGCCTCCACAGTCACCGGACCTGAACCCAATCCAGATGGTTTAGTGGTGAGCTGGACAGCAGACAGAAGGCAAAAGGGCCAACAAGTGCTAAGCATCTCTCGGGGAACTCCTTCAAGACTGTTGGAAGACCATTTCAGGTGACTACCTCTTGAAGCTCATCAAGAGAATCCCAAGAGTGTGCAAAGCAGTAATCAAAGCAAAAGGTGGCTACTTTGAAGAACCTAGAATATGACATATTTTCAGTTGTTTCACACTGTTTTGTTATGTATATAATTCCATATATACTTCCACATGTATTAATTCATAGTTTTGATGCCTTCAGTGTGAATTACATTTCTTTGGGAGGGTTTGCCTTCGCCATGTTTCCAGGAAGTAGGGGTAGGAACTTGACAGCTTCATGTGACAAGAAGGAAGTAAATAGAGGAGAAACAATAATGTACATTATGTGGAAAATAATGTTTTTTTTTGTTTGTTTTTTACATTTAACCGCAAAAAAAACTTAAACACTGTTGAACAACAAACATTAAATACAATTAATATTTTATTTTATAGTTTTCCCTGTACTTCACACTAACCAGCTAACTCGTTTTTCTTTTTCAAATGTGACTGAGTTCATCTGTTTCTTCCTTTAAATGATGTCAATCAGTGGCTGTGTCACATGGAAAGTACAGCGCTGCCAACTGTCACATATTCCACTAGCACATCACGCAGGCTTTTTCAGACTCCCATGCTCTCATGTCTCATGTGCATTTAATATTATCTTATCTTATTATGATTATCTTATCTTATATTACCTTACCATTAGCATGAGCCTTAATTAAAAGATATTCTCCAATGAACTCGTTTAAAGCAGCATTGTCCTGTCCTAATGAATGATGTCACTGCTGGTGAGAAAGGTTTTTGTTTCATTTTTGTTGTATAGTCCACCCCATCAAAGTTTTGTGAAGTGTTTTTAAAATATATTTTGAAAATATAGCCTAAATGCTTATACTTCTATTATCTGGGTCATTCTCGATGTAGAATTTCTAATAGATAATCTGTTAGGGGAATATATTTTCCTTTATAGATTTATATTACAACTGTGGCATGTTGTAACAGTTTTTTCTATAACAAATTATACATAGATTAATAAAAATAAAGTCATTATTGGTCTGCTAATGAAAGAGTACGAAATAAACAATATTAATATAAGAAATATAAGAAAATGTTATTTTACTGTTGGATTGACTTCCAATGGCATGTTGAATTAGAACAGTCTGTCAGTCTATAGCCTATGAGTGCCTAAATCATATAAAATAAGCTACATCACTTATCCTATGTAAACAAGTAATTGTTAACTAAGTCAAGTCAAGTCACCTTTATTTATATAGCGCTTTAAACAAAATAAATTGCGTCAAAGCAACTGAACAACATTCATTAGGAAAACAGTGTCTCAATAATGCAAAATGATAGTTAAAGGCAGTTCATCATTGAATACAGTGATGTCAGCTCTGTTCAGTTTAAATAGTGTCTGTGCGTTTATTTGCAATCAAGTCAGTGATATCGCTGTAGATGAAGTGACCCCAACTAAGCAAGCCAGAGGCGACAGCGGCAAGGAACCGAAACTCCATCGGTGAGAGAATGGAGAAAAAAACCTTGGGAGAAACCAGGCTCAGTTGGGGGGCCAGTTCTCCTCTGACCAGACGAAACCAGTAGTTCAATTCCAGGCTGCAGCAAAGTCAGATTGTGCAGAAGAATCATCTGTTTCCTGTGGTCTTGTCCTGGTGGTCGTCTGAGACAAGGTCTTTACAGGGGATCTGTATCTGGGGCTCTAGTTGTCCTGGTCTCCGCTGTCTTTCAGGGCAGTAGAGGTCCTTTCTAGGTGCTGATCCACCATCTGGTCTGGATACGTACTGGATCCGGGTGACTGCAGTGACCCTCTGATCTGGACACAGACTGGATCTGGTGGCCACGATGACCTCGGAATTAGAGAGAAACAGACTAATGTTAGCGTAGATGCCATTCTTCTAATGATGTAGCAAGTACATCATGTGTTTTGGGAACTGTTCCCAGTTCCGGTTTACCTAAAAGCCTAAAAATCCTTTAATGAATTTGGATATTAAAATCATATTAGTATGTTATGTGTATGCCAGGTTAAAGAGACGGTTCTTTAATCAAGATTTAAGAGTGTGTCTGCCTCCCGAACAATGTTAGGTAGGTTATTCCAGAGTTTAGGCGCCAAATAGGAAAAGGATCTGCCACCCGCAGTTGATTTGGATATTCTAGGTATTACCAACTGGCCTGAGTTTTGAGAACGTAGCAGACGTAGAGGAGTATAATGTAACAAGGGCTTGTTCAAATACTGAGGTGCTAAACCATTCAGGGCTTTATAAGTAATAAGCAATATTTTAAAATCTATACGATGTTTGATAGGGAGCCAGTGCAGTGTGGACAGGACCGGGCTAATATGGTCATACTTCCTGGTTCTAGTAAGAACTCTTGCTGCTGCATTTTGGACTAGCTGTAGTTTGTTTACTAAGCATGCAGAACAACCACCCAATAAAGCATTACAATAATCTAACCTTGAGGTCATAAATGCATTGATTAACATTTTGGCAGAGCAACCATCAAATCTTAGACAATGTTCTAGGTTATTACATGCAGAGTTTTTAGGTCCTAACTAAGCTATTTATTTTAATGCAGTTATGTTATTAACCAACTTTGCATCTATGAATTCTGCAGGTTTGGCACCGTTTTTGATAATCAGCAGTTTTGCAGTTTAGTCTCACTTTTAAAGTGATTACTAGAAAACACAGTGAAAGAAATGAAACTGTTGACACATCCAACACAGAAACTCGCCTGCTTGGGGAAAAAAAGAGGTTTTCCAGTAAAATCTAAGCCTACTTTTTCCAAACATTAATAATGAAGTGCAATTTTCGCTGTTGTTTTTTAAAAAAAAAAATGTAGTTTGACAACATTTTCAAAGTAGGCCTACATGTAGCTTTAAAAAGAGACATGTCCAGCCTATTCACTCAGGTCCATCCACTTGGTGATTTCTACAGGCTAGCCATTTGTAGTACAGCATTTATTACATGCCTATTTTGCAGTAGGCCTATAAAAATCTCATTTAGGAGAAAAGAAAAATAAACAAATCTCATTACAGCCAGGTAACCTAAGTTCCCAAGTAGGTTGTGGCGGTTATGGCCACACGAGGGCGCCGCTGACACTGTGAATGATCTTACAGGCCTCTACAGTCGCGTGTGGTCTTTGGGAGACGTCCATAAATTGAGTTTGGTTTGGAGAGGTGGAGAGGTGTGTCAGTGCCGAGAGCCATTTATAGACAAAACGAGCAGGGAGAGAGCCAGAGCATACTAAACGTAACATATCATATTTATTTATTTATTTATTACAACGAATGCACTTTTGTGGCATAAGGAAACATATTTTGTAAATGACGAAGTAAAAGCTGTGACTGCGTTAGGTTTTTGAGCTTGAATTATACGTTTGAAATTTTATTTTTATAATCAGATTGTGCTTGGCGCGTGCGTTTTAGAACTTTCTCATTTGTGACATTCATTTACAATGACATGTCAGTTTCCAACTTCCAATGCAACTACAAACATTACTGTAGTATTCAGTAAATTACCTTACAACTGATGCAATGGTGTTATGCGCGGGCGGAGTGAAACTGGAGTGCACCTGTTTTTATACGGTCTGCTGCGCACGAGGCATTTCCACTGAGCCGATGAGAACACGGTAGCAGCTGCAGTCAGTGTGAAGGAAACAGCTGTGTGTGTGTGTAGGCTACCTACTGACAAAACCTGACAAAATCTCCAAAAGACACTCTTTGTTTGGGTACATCTTCATTTGTTGAACTGGTATAATGCAGAATATTATTATTTAAGGGGTAGGGTGTGGGTTAGGATTAGCTTATAAAATGTATAACTATCTGCATATAAAAACTATAGAAGTCTATGTAATGTCCCCATTAAGATAAATGTGTGTGTGTGTGTGTGTGTGTGGAGGCTTTTGACCTTTTAAATTCAGTTAGTCTAATCTTGAGTGGAAGCACCATTTCAACAGTAGCCTACAAGTCATTGCCTAATTAGTTAGAAAAATAATAATTCTTAAATAGGTAAACGTTTGTACAGAGCCCATAAAGGGAAACAGTGATGAAAGAAAATATGAGTTGGGTGGGGAAATCTCAACCTTTTGCATTCCCCTGCGTTCCCTGATATGCTTTCATTCCCTCTCAAGCATTTTTTGGTTTGTTTGTTTTTTTTGGCGGTCAAATGCCAAGCTTCTCTTATATAACAGTCCTGTACAAAATGTTGTGTTAAAAGAATGTTTTTTGTATTTTTATCAATCTCAGAGGAAGCAAGAGATATCTGATAAACACTTGCAGTGCTACAGTGAGGAAATATGGTGTATTACAAAGTTGCAGGGGGAAATAAAATTTCAACAAAAAATACAGAAGTTGTTCTTCTCATCAACACTTATGTGTGTAAGTTATGAAAAATAATTTGCGTAATGGCTTTTAAGTAGCTTTTCTGTGTGTCTAATGGTCAATGGTGGCAGTTCAGTAAGTGATGGACAGTATTGGTGTAAGAAAAGAATCTCTGATAAATTCAATGAGTATCCTTCAGTAAAAGATTCATCAGAAATATGTAAATATAAGTTACATCATTCAAAAGCTTAATGTGCTTTTAACTAAAGCAGTTAAAAATGGCTGCCTGTTGCGGATCTTCTGTATATCAGTAAAAAAAAAGTTAATGCTTGCTTAAAAAGGTGTAAACCAACAGGAAACTCTTTGAATGGAACTCTATTTTTCTGGTTGAATAGGAAAAACTCTCAGTATACTGTATAAACTTTTCTTGCAGATACGGTTAATAAATTGCCTTTCTTCTATTCTTCAATATACATGTAGTCATTAAGCAGGCGCTTTTATCCAAATCAACTTACAAATGAGGGCAATGGAAGTAATTAAAATTAGAAGTCAAGAGCAATGATATGCAAGTGTTATAACAAGTCTCAGTTAGCTTAACGCAGTACACGTAGCAAGTTTTTATTATTATTATTTTTATATAATAAAAAACAGAAAACCAGGGATGCTCATGGTGTGTCATGAGGGTCTGTGACTATTTCTGGTGTCAGCAGGTTAGAGGGTGTGTGGACATGTGCTCTCCGTGTAATAAAAATACTTCGGCATGAATTATGTGATGAGGACACAAGCTGCGTTCAGAACATGAACATGTATATTAACATACAAACTCTTTTTTGAAGAAACATACTTGAGCAATCATTTAGGAGATGACGCTTTCACTCTGTCATAATTCACATTAATCTCCCTTTTAATTTTGCAACATAGACATGATGTTCAAGTCAAAAATGTGCTGAACAAAGAGGACAAGTTTTGGCAAATTTGTAACAGACTTCTTTCCTGCATTTCTTCCTGGATACTCGCACACAATAGATGAATGAACCTTGGTGTCCTAAATGAGTGCAGGTTAATAGTATGAAAAGAAGGTGTCTATTCATACCTGCTCACCGTCACATTTGTGGTTTTCAGTACACATTCAAGCATGAATGAGTTTTTGTAATTTTTTTTTTTTTGTGTGTGTATAAAACTTTGGGCAAGTAGTCTGAAAGTAGACCACCAAAGACTTGATGGACAAGAGCGTCAAATTTTATATTTTTCGTTAAAATTGAATTAACTGTTCAAATGTTTTATGTGTTGCATTGTATTTTAACAAATCAAACAAAGAAAGATGTCCCTTCCTCTTCTGATATAATTTTGTGTTGTGTGATATAAAGAATGTCACAGAGGCTGACACTAATGTGAGTTTAACGGAAACAGACGGTTTGGCCGAGCTGTATTGAGCAGGAGGAGGTTCTGAATCTGGGCTTCACGATTGGCTCGTTCATCATCAGCGCAGCCACCTCTGCCGCTAGGTGTCCTGATGGAAAAGTTTGGTCCACGTCCACAATCAGATTGTTTGGCAGGTGAGAAACACACAGATATCTGTATAAAATTAGACAAGCTCAATTCGATGTTGCATGTTGGCTTGACAAAGTCTTGCCTGAAAGTTTTCAATACGATCTACTTGCAACCCACATCTTGGTCACTTCCAGCAACTCTCTGTTTTATGAATTTCGTAGTTCATGCTTTGCATTCTCCATGGTTTTGATTGCAGTAGCATCTTATGATCCAAAAGGTCAGTATTATTATATACTGCTAAATAATTTGATAGGTCAGCCATAGTTTTTTTAAAGAAATGAAGGCATTTTTTCTTCTTTTCTTTTACAGTATTATGTTGCGTCCTAAGACTTATTTTATTTGTAATCATTTAATGTGCTTTGTGGTCTGTTTTTGTCTCTCCTCATGTCTACTGCCACCATGCTCATGCTGGTGATTGGGATCACCTGTCGTTGATTTGCTGCCCATTAACCTCAGCTCCATTGATTGGCTGCAGTCGGGAGAATGTCAGCATATAAAGCCAGCACCATCTCACAACAAGGAGAGAGGGAGAGAGAGGGTTGCAGATGCCAACTTGCCACATGGACTTCTTTTCTCCTTGTTCCAGATAGCGTCATCTTATGTTGTGGAAATCTGTTAACTATTGGGGCAATTGTAGATCTAGTTTGAGATGTATGGTTTTGTTTAGAACTTAAGGTTTTCTTTTAAGGAAACCTGTAGGGAGGTGGGTGCCATTTTTGTTTGAATCTGCTTTTCTCCTGGTTATGGGTAGTTAGGGAGAAAGGGAAATTTATTTGTTATTTATTTACTCTTTGTTTTAATGTTTAGGTAAGTTATGGTTAAAACTGAGTTAGAAACCTTTTTGTTTGTTTTGTTGGCCTTTGCCCCCTCCTGAAGTTTGTTTCCTCTTCTCCTTTTTCTTTAGATTCAATAAATACTTTTTCTAAGTTTACTAGTTTTGGGATGTGTTACTGGGACTAGAGATAAGAAGGACCTGTGCTCTTTCTCTCTCTCCAAAACTTTGTTACTGCTATGCCTAGTTCCCCTAGATGAGCTTAAAGATAATAAAGCTAGCATGTAACAAGTGGGGGCTCGTCCTTTCATGTGAGAGTACCGCGTTGTACTGTAAGTATCTGCTCGTTTTTTTTTTTTTCTCCCCCTTCTGTTTGGCTGTTTTCTTTTTGGTGAGGAAAGGCTCCTGTGGTAGTGAGAATTATGGAATTTGATTTGTTGTCATTTACTCTTTCTCCTACCATAGAAGTTTTTGAGGGCTGCAGAAGGGCAGATTTGCTGTTGATTGCAGACTTCTTTAATGTTGAGGTTCCAAGGCAGGGTACAAAAAAAGTAATTAAAGATTGCTTGCGGGCAAAGTTGGTTGATGATGGAGTTTTACCAGATTACTCTGCTGTCAGTACTGAGGAACAACCTGGGAACACTGCAGAGGCTGTGTCAGGTGAGGTTTTTCCTCAGCTGGCAGCTGAGTCTCTGAGTGAAGCTATGTTAGCTGTCAAGTTGAAGGAGTTAGATCTTGAGATAAAAAGGCAGGATTGTGAAGAGCAAAAGATCAGGCTTCGTACTATAGAGGCACAAGCAGAAAGGGACATTAAGATGCGTCAATTAGATTTGCGTGCTCAGGAGTTAAATCAAAAACCCATTCCTATGCCTCGCTCTAGACTCCCTTCTGCTGTATCGCCTGTCGCTTCACCTGCTGTTTTTGTACCTCAAGTTACGGATAATGCGACTTCTGAGACAGATTTTGATGTTGGCAGGTATCTTAAACTTGTACCACCATTTAGAGAAGCGGAAGTTGATTCGTATTTTGTTGCTTTTGAACGGATTGCTACAAAATTGCGGTGGCCGAAAGATGTGTGGGCTCTGCTATTGCAGTGCAGTCTTTCTGGTAAAGCGCAAGAGGTTTGCTCTGCTTTACCAATAGATCAGTCCCTTGATTATGATATAGTGAAATCTGCCGTTCTACGAGCGTTCGAGTTAGTGCCTGAGGCATACCGTCAAAAATTTAGGTCACATTTGAAAACAGCCAAACAGACGTTTGTTGAGTTCGCAAGGGAGAAGAAAACCCTTTTCGAGAAATGGTGTCTTTCCAGTGGGATCATGACTCTTGATCAGCTTCAAGAGCTGCTCTTGCTGGAGGACTTCAAACGTTCTATTCCAGAGAATGTTGTTGTCCATTTAAATGAGCAGAAAGTTGCAAACCTTTTCGATGCCCCGGTTTTTGCCGATGAGTTTGTGTTGACCCATCGGACTGTGTTTTCCCCCGCACGTCGTGTTAATGTGCCCCCATCCACTTATGAAGTATCTGATAGGGAAGCAACACGTGTTTTCTCACGCATTGGCAAAGGTGAGACTCAATCAAGTGCGCGCCGTAGGAATCCTTCAAATGATAAACGAGTTTGTTTTTACTGTCTCGACAGCAGTCATTTAATTTCTGACTGTAAGGCGTGGAAGCAAAAGAACTCCGCTTCCAAATCTAAAAGTGTTGCACTCGTACACCCCATATGTGAGGAAAGCCATATGACCGCTCTGTTCTATCAACCTTTCTTACTGACTGGTTCAGTGTCTGTCTTAGTTGACTCTGAGTGTAAACCCGTCACCATTTTGCGAGACACTGGGTCAGTTCAGTCATTTATCTTAGAAGAATTATTGCCCCGGTCTACCGAGACTTATTCTGGTTCAGACGTGCTTATACGTGGAATTGGAATGCAGTGTATAAATGTTCCTCTTCACAATGTCTACTTGAAATCAGACCTTGTAACCGGTACTGTAAAACTTGGTGTACGTTCTCAGTTACCTGTCGAGGGAGTGGGTGTGATTCTAGGAAATGACTTAGCTGGCGGCGAAGTTTTTCCCCGACCAATTGTGGTCCATACCCCTAAAATGTGTGATCAACCTGACCTAGCCCGTCAATTTCCTGCAGCTTTCCCTGCATGCGCTGTGACACGTGCCCAGTCGGTTAAATTCAGAGACATGGTGGATCTCTCTGAATCGTTTTTGGTGTCGCATGATGAACTTGTGGAGGATAACAAGGTAGTAGAGGCAGAAGTTTGCCCTATTTCCGAGAACGCAGTTACAGTTCCTTTAAAAGTTGGTAGGGAACAATTGGCTGTTGCACAGAAGTTAGACCTTTCATTAGTGAAATGCATTGAAGCTGCTGTCCCCCTGAGCCAAGTGGCTAATGCTAAGGTAGCTTATTTCTTTGAAGATACAGTGCTCATGCGTAAGTGGAGGCATGAAACTCACAAGGATTCACATGAATCGAACCAAATTGTATTGCCAGCTGATTATCGAGAGCAGGTGTTAAAACTGGGTCATGAACATGTGCTATCAGGGCATTTGGGTGTCACAAAAACCTTTCGTCGAGTTTCCCGGTACTTTTATTGGCCTGGATTAAAATCAGATGTGTCTAAGTTTTGTAGATCGTGTCCTGTATGCCAATTGGCTGGGAAGCCCAATATAAATATACCAGTTGCCCCTTTGCAGCCGATACCAGTTATGAGAGAACCTTTTGAGCGACTCCTTGTCGATTGTGTTGGTCCTGTACCAAAATCCAAGTCAGGACATGAATACATTTTGACCATCATGTGTACCGCGACACGTTTCCCAGAAGCGATACCTTTACGTTCAATTAGAGCCCAAGTGGTAATTAAAGAGTTGGTGAAGTTCTGCACTACCTTTGGTTTGCCTCGTGTTGTGCAAACTGATCAAGGGTCTAACTTTACATCAAAGGCATTCACTCAGACCCTTGCTGAATTGGGGATTAAACATCAGCTCTCAAGTGCGTACCACCCTGAGTCGCAGGGCGCACTTGAAAGATTTCATCAAACCCTTAAATCCATGTTGCGCTCTTATTGCTTAGCCAGTGGGAAGGATTGGGCTGAGGGTCTTCCATACCTTCTGTTTGCTGTTCGTGAAGCAGAGCAAGAGAGTATTGGGTTTAGCCCCGCTGACCTTGTTTTTGGGCACACTGTGCGTGGTCCTTTGAAGTTGCTAAGTGAGCAATTATTAGCTAAAGCTTCATCTCCTGTGACTGTACTTGACTATGTCAGCACTGTTTGTGAGCGATTGCATAAGGCCTGCGAACTTGCTCGAGAACACTTGGTTATAGCCCAGTCAAAAATGAAGACCCGCTATGATAAGAGAAGCATGAGTCGTAGTTTTCAACCGGGTGATAGTGTTCTTGTTCTCTTGCCTGATCCGGGTTCTGTGTTCCAAGCTAAATTCTCGGGTCCTTATGAAGTCAAAGAGAAGCTCAGTGACACCAATTATGTCATTCACACTCCTGACCGCAGGCGAAAGACCCGTGTATGCCATATAAATATGTTGAAGCAGTTTATTGTGCGTGGTGAGAAATGTGTTTTTTCCCTTGTTCCATCTGTGGCTGTTGCTTCTGCTGGTGTGATTCCAGAGGATGAACCTGTTGGGAAGGCTGTGCAAGTTGTAGCTAAACGGCTTCAAAACTCTGCCATATTGAGTGACCTGCAGAGCTTTCTTGTACACCTGACAAAAGAACAGAGTGAGCAGATTATTCGAATGGTTCAGGACTATCCTTCAATCTTTTCTGACGTGCCCGGTAGAACAACCATGCTAAAACATAATATTGTGTGTGAATCTCTTCCAGTTAAGCAACATCCTTATAGAGTAAACCCTAAAAAGCGTGACATAATGAGATCTGAGGTGGAGTACATGCTGCAGCATGGAATAGCAGTGCACAGTCAAAGTCCATGGAGTTCGCCCTGTTTGTTAGTGCCCAAATCTGACGGCTCTTATCGTTTCTGTACCGACTATCGTAAGGTTAATTCCTTAACGAAACCTGATTCTTTCCCTCTGCCTAGACTGGAAGACTGTGTTGACCGGGTAGGCTCTGCTAGGTTTGTCACTAAACTAGACCTGTTAAAGGGTTATTGGCAAGTCCCCCTAACTTCAAGGGCATCTGAGATCTCTGCATTTGTCACGCCTGAACACTTCCTGCAATATGAGGTGTTAGCTTTCGGTATGAGAAATGCTCCTGCCACCTTCCAGCGCCTTATGCAGGTGGTTTTGACAGGAGTGCCAAATTGCGATGCGTACTTAGATGACTTGGTCATCTATTCAAAAACTTGGGAAGATCACGTCAAAACTTTGAAGTTAGTATTCAGTCGCCTGGCGGCTGCCTCCTTAACCTTGAATCTTGCCAAATGTGAGATCGGAAAAGCTGTGGTAACCTATCTGGGGAAACAAGTTGGCCAGGGTTGTGTCAAGCCTGTTGAGGCCAAGGTTGCTGCCATACTTGAGTTTCCTACACCCCGTAACAAGCGTGAGTTACGCCGGTTCTTGGGTATGAGTCGGTACTATCTGGGATTTTGTTGTAATTTCTCCACTGTCGTGTCACCCCTCACAGACCTTCTCAGTACTACAAAGAGTTTTAAGTGGAACCCTGAGTGTGATCATGCTTTTAAGGCCGCAAAAGATCTTCTTTGTTATGCTCCAGTGTTGTCTGCCCCTAACTTTGATCTGCCTTTCAAACTCCAAGTGGATGCCAGTGGTACTGGTGCTGGGGGAGTTCTGCTGCAGGAGGACTCCCATGGAATTGACCACCCTATCTGCTACTTCTCCAAAAAGTTCTCGAAATGCCAGCAACGCTATAGTACAATTGAAAAAGAGGCCCTTGCTTTGCTTCTAGCTCTTCAGCATTTCGAGGTTTATTTGGGAAGTAGTGCCATACCTATTGACGTGTACACTGACCATAACCCACTGACTTTTCTCTCCCGCATGTCCAACTCCAATCAGCGTTTGATGCGCTGGGCCTTAATTATCCAGGAGTATAACCTTAACCTCCAACACATCCGTGGAAAAGACAATGTGGTGGCGGATGCACTTTCTAGAACTGCAGATGTGGAGACTTAAGTGGGTTGGTTAACCAAGTCAGGTTTGAATTGCACTCCTATGGGTGTTCTAGGAGTAGTTTATTTTACAATCTGTGGGTTGTAAAAATTTAATGTTGGGGGTGTTGCGTCCTAAGACTTATTTTATTTGTAATCATTTAATGTGCTTTGTGGTCTGTTTTTGTCTCTCCTCATGTCTACTGCCACCATGCTCATGCTGGTGATTGGGATCACCTGTCGTTGATTTGCTGCCCATTAACCTCAGCTCCATTGATTGGCTGCAGTCGGGAGAATGTCAGCATATAAAGCCAGCACCATCTCACAACAAGGAGAGAGGGAGAGAGAGGGTTGCAGATGCCAACTTGCCACATGGACTTCTTTTCTCCTTGTTCCAGATAGCGTCATCTTATGTTGTGGAAATCTGTTAACTATTGGAGCAATTGTAGATCTAGTTTGAGATGTATGGTTTTGTTTAGAACTTAAGGTTTTCTTTTAAGGAAACCTGTAGGGAGGTGGGTGCCATTTTTGTTTGAATCTGCTTTTCTCCTGGTTATGGGTAGTTAGGGAGAAAGGGAAATTTATTTGTTATTTATTTACTCTTTGTTTTAATGTTTAGGTAAGTTATGGTTAAAACTGAGTTAGAAACCTTTTTGTTTGTTTTGTTGGCCTTTGCCCCCTCCTGAAGTTTGTTTCCTCTTCTCCTTTTTCTTTAGATTCAATAAATACTTTTCTAAGTTTACTAGTTTTGGGATGTGTTACTGGGACTAGAGATAAGAAGGACCTGTGCTCTTTCTCTCTCTCCAAAACTTTGTTACTGCTATGCCTAGTTCCCCTAGATGAGCTTAAAGATAATAAAGCTAGCATGTAACAAGTATCAGCTCTCATATTTATTTCTGTGTTCATGAATGGGTTTTGAGGAATATGTCTAACCTTCACTTCACTAAGCTTCACTTCAGTAAGACATGTGTACTCAAACACGTACACACAAATATAAAAAACACATTAAAAGTAGACTGACTTGCATCAGCATTTTCCTTAGATATATGGTGCTTATTTCAACTCTTCTTATATTTATCCAAGATAACTACAAACCTGTTTCCCAAAAAGTTGGGACACTGTACAAATTGTGAATAAAAACAGAATGCAATGGTGTGGAATTTTCGAATTTCAATATTTTACTCAGAATACAACAAAGATGAGATATCAAATGTTTAAGCTGAGTAAATGTATCATTTTAAGGGGGAAAGAGTTGATTTTAAAGGGGGGGGTGAAATGCTCGTTTTCACTCAATATCCTGTTAATCTTGAGTACCTATAGAGTAGTACTGCATCCTTCATAACGCCAAAAAGTCTTTAGTTTTATTATATTCATAAGAGAAAGATAGTCTGTACAGATTTTTCCCGGAAAAACACGACCGGCTGGAGGCGTGACGTGTGGGTGGAGCTAAAGAATCACGAGCGCGAATAGAGCTCGGGCGTAGACGTCATGGAATGGTGCATTGTGGGTAACGGCGGCCATTTTAGAGGCATCGCAAAGCAGGTTTGTAATAAGATAATAGCCAGTCTCCAGAAAAAGTTATAGAACGTGACAAAAAAAAGTTGCCTATACCTATACGGACAAACTTAATAATGAAGCCAAACAACGCTACTTAAAAAAAAAAAAGAGGTTGTAGGCGGAATCGATCCCTATGAACACATGAAAGTTTACCAAGCCTCAGTTTCCCTGATCATTTCTCCTACCGGGTCTGTGGAGTGAGCGCTTACACCTCCGATCAATTTAAAAATGTCACTTTCACTTTTTAAAAAGTCACTGGAGGCTCACCTGCAGATCATAAATGGATCTGCAAATTAAACGTGGAGAAAACAATCTTTCTCACTAAGGAAATGTTAACATTAACCAAGCATCAGTGGTGACACACACACACACACACACACTTATCAGATTCTGCGAGCTATGAAGCTTGTCTATGCGGGTTTGTTACACTTCAGGAGTAATTACTCACCTATCATACTTGCAAAAATCCACTGTTTTCCTCCGGTAGTTCTGTAATCCGGTATAATATTGACGAACATTCACCTCAGACACAACCCACCATTCACCAAAACAAGACGCTTAACTTCCTATTTTGAAGTTCGTTCCAGTTTATTTTATTTTTTTTTAAACAAGTTGTTCAAATTTGTTAAATACAGTCAGCACAAAAATATCAAAAAGCAAATTAAGTTCAGGATTGGGTCAAAAGAAAATGTTTAAACAAAAAATACAGACACTAAACTGACTCCCTTACTGGCCAAAAACTAGAGAAAACGTAATGTGTTTGTGTGTGTGTATGTGAGAGAGAGAGAGAGACCATACACAACATGTCTCACCATAACTATGTATTATAATATTATCGAAGGTGATGGTTTCCCTCCGTACAGCGGCGACCCAAGCCATCTGACGCCTCTTGGTGATTTCAGACACCTTGTGTTTTTTTTCCAAGTAGGAAAATGTTGAAAACTAATATGATTCACGAGGCGTTTGCCCTGTCGATCATGAAACCGATTACAGCAGTTCACAATACAGCAATACTGAACCATTTTCCAAAAAATAATCAAAATTAATGACCAAATGACCAACGTTACCTAATGCCTACTATACAGTACATCTACTTCTGTACCGCGATTCCCACAATGCATTGCGACGTGACGCAACGATCCCGACCTCTATAGGCTTTTGCGTTGAGAGCATGTGGAACCTGGGACATTACCGTGAGGAAAAAAACATCCAAAACCAACCATGGCTTACAGTCAGATTCAGCAGTTTATTTATGATCCAGAATCAGATCTCGAGGCTGAAACTGAACGAGAGCAGCAGCAGCAACAACTCGCTCCGAGCGGGGCTCGAACCCGGGTCTCAGACATGGGAGGCGGACGCACTAACAAGGAGGCAGAGATATTTGAAGCAGTTTTACTCACCGCCTGCGGTTCCAACACACGATCGTGACCCTTTTTCGTTGGGACTGTATCATCCTTAAGAAATAAACGATACGCAAATTCCGTCGTCAAACTGGGCCTTGTTTGTAAAACAAGCATTTTCGAAATGCAGGAAACAAACAAAAACACTTGCACAACTCCGTTGATGCTCTGTAAAAATAAACTCCATCCACTGGTCCCTTAATGCTGTTTTTTTTTTTTTTGGTAATCTGTGCAGGGTTGTCTTGCCCTGGCAACCAAAAACACACTTCTTTTGTGACATTTCATGACGCTCTCGCTCTGATCAGTTTACGTCTGTTGTGCTCTCAGTGCTCTGGTCTATGGGAGCACGCGCTCTTCCGGGAGAAGTGCCTTAGGACCATAGACAGTAAAAGAAATGGACACAGCGACCCCATTGGAACTCAATTGAGACAAATGAAGCCCAGTTTTAGCGTTTTTTAGCACTTCCGTTTCTGACGAGCAGACTCAAACGAAGCTTGATAAATCTTCTAAGTGGCTGTGCGTGCAAACTGCCATCGTTAATCTTGTAGAGACGGCGAGCTTGAGCGCGGAGTTCTTTGTCGTGAGTGAGCAGGAGTAAGTATTCGGATTAATTATTTTGTATAGTATTTTAAAATGTAACGCCAGTACGCCATATTAAGTTAATTGCCTGCGAGCTTCTCCACCTGTCTGTACGGTAATGCGACAGAGAGCCGAGTGGTCATGACGCAATCGTTAGCCTATTTTTTACAAAAAGTGTTTATACGGGGCCATAATGTAACATAGAAGGTAATGGAGCCCTTTATACATTGTCGTGTATCTTTAGAAATAAATAATGGACAAACAGAGTCTTTAAACGCCTCAGATGTAAAGTTATTCGCTGTCAAAGTGACGCCAAAATGAATGGGAGTCAATGGGAATGCTAACGCAAGTGAAGTTCTGCTAAAAGATGGCAGCCCCCACCCGACTTCAACTTCCGGTCGAGTTCCTTGCCCCTTGCATTTTGACGTCACTATGACAGCGAATAACTTTACATCTGAGGCGTTTAAAGACTCTGTTTGTCCATTATTTATTTCTAAAGATACACGACAATGTATAAAGGGCTCCATTACCTTCTATGTTACATTATGGCCCGGTATAAACAGTTTCTGTAAAAAATAGGCTAATGATTTCGTCATAACCACTCGGCTCTCTGTCGCATTACCGTACAGACAGGTGGAGAAGCTCGCAGCAAATTAACTTAATATGGCGTACTGGCGTTACATTTTAAAATACTATACAAAATAATTAATCAGAATACTTACTCCTGCTCACTCACGACAAAGAACTCCCCGCTCAAGCTCGCCGTCTCTGCAAGATTAACGATGGCAGTTTGCACGCACAGCTATTAGAAGATTTACTTCTGTCAGACAGGTTGCTGACGTCGTCAAGCTTCGTTTGAGTCTGCGCGTCAGAAACGGAAGTGCTAAAAAACGCTAAAACTGGGCTTCATTTGTCTCAATTGAGTTCCAGTGGGGTCGCTGTGTCCATTTCTTTTACTGTCTATGCTTAGGACCCATATAAGGAAATTCCACTCCATCTAACGTCACACAGAGCCATACTCGAAAAAAACTTTCTGAAACTTGTGACAAACCGGAAGGAGTATTTTGGGAACAAAAATTCTCCTTAAAACGTACAACTTAATTTTTGAAACTTTGTCCATGTTTAGCATGGGAATCCAACTCTTTAACAGTGTAAAAAACTCAGTATGCATGAAATAGCATTTCACCCCCCCTTTAAATTTCATGGGATCAACTCATCTCAAAAACATTCTGCAAACGTCTGGGGACTGAGGAGACAAGTTGCTCAAGTTTAGGAATAGGAATGATGTCCGATTCTTGTCTAATACAGGCTTATAGTTGCTCAACTGTCTTCGGTCTTCTTTGTCGCATCTTCCTCTTTATGATGCACCAAATGTTATCTATGGGTGAAAGATCTGGACTGCAGGCTGGCCATTTCAGTACCTGGATCCTTCTACACAGCCATGATGTTGTAATAATTGACCTTCTGACCTTGACCCTTACGCACAGAGATTGTTCCAGATTCTCTGAATCTTTGGATGATATAATGCAGTGTAGATGATGACAACTTCAAACTCTTTGCAAATTTTCACTGATAAACTCCTTTCTGATATTGCTCCACTATTTTTTTGCCGCAACATTGGGGGAATTGGTGATCCACTGCCCATCTTGACTTCTGAGAGACACTGCCACTCTGAGAGGCTCTTTTTATACCCAATCATGTTGCCAATTTACCTAATAAGTTGCACATTGGTCCTCCAGCTGATCCTTATATGTACATTTAACTTTTCCTGCCTCTTATTGCTACCTGTCCCAACTTTTTTGGAATGTGTAGCTCTCATGGAATCCAAATCACTTTCAACATTTGATATATTATCTATATTCTATTGTGAATAAAATATAATTTTATGAGATTTGTAAATTATTCCATTCCTTTCTTACATTTTGTACAGTGTCCCAACTTTTTTGAAATTGGGTTTGTATAAAAATTATAACTTTGCAACGTTGCCATTTGACCTATTCTATATTCTGAGTTCCTATTGAGGACATGTGTAAAGTGAAATGCAAGGTGCCTTTAGGCTATGCTTATTTTTCCTTAATTGCTATTTGAATACTGCTCCTCATTATGTAATATCAAAACACGTGATTGTTGCATTTCTTTCTATGCATAAGATGCAAATGTCTGTACTTGCATGAGAGCTACTGCTTTTGTCTGTTGCTGATCACTTGTACGTTTTCCATCCCCTCACTCTACAATTTGGCATGCTGATCTCAGCCAATCACAGCACAGATCAGTCTTCACGCCCTCTACTCCACCAAGCCCACCGTCTCCAACACAGCGCACATTAACATGCACTTTCCTGGCTTTCCCTCACATGCTCCTGTTTTTACACAACCATAAATGTATTATTAGGATGAATTTAAATGGGGATTATATTTTGTAATTCACTTCATTTATGCATGTGGGTATTTGTGCCGTCACAAAGTCCACAACCCATTTTACTTTTGATTTTACTTTTACAATTACAATTTTACTTTAATCCATATTCAACAAGGAAAATGTGGATGTTATGAAACTTGAAGATGTGATACATTATTTGGTAGTTAGATAATTTTGTCTTAAAGACATGCAAACATTGCCACAATGTTCCCTTTTTAGTTTACCAACCGCACTGAACTATTCCACCCTCCTCTTTCTGTCCCATTTCTTTTCTTTGTGTCTGTGATCTGTGTGTTTACTGTCCTGACAGTCAAATTTAATAGTTCCAGACTAGCACACACACACACACACACACACACACACACACACACACACACACACAAACACACACATGCTCTGAGTTGAACTAAGATAAAAACCTGTTTTTATATTAGTTTCGCATGCATACTGTATGAACTGCATGTATATAATATAAACAAATTGACAAACTGCTCTTTAAAACTTTCTAAATGGAGTATCGCATGTCACACTGAAGGACATTTCAGCTTCCTGAAAGTATTTCATTTCAGCAGCCTATTTATATACTAAAATAGTAGGTTTGAACAAAGTAGAAGAGCTTGAAATGAACTGTTTGTGTTTGCGTCAGGATATCTGTGTCTCTGTGTGTTTTTTGAGTTCTGTTTGGCATGTGTGTGTGTGTGTGTGTGTTTATTTGCTTGGAATGGTAGAGCATTGAGCATTGTTGGCACAGCAGCACATGCCTAGCTCAGCATTTTATCATACCCACAAATATATTATTCTATGCTAAATGTTTCAAGTAAATCAGAGGCAATTATACACTCAGAAAAAAGTATGAAAGTGCCACTGGTGCAGCTCGCTTTCAAAAGGTACTATATGTATTTTTAAAGTACTAATATGTACCATTAATGGTTAAATAAGGTACAAAGATGCACCTTTTAGCATTTGTATCTTGGATTACTGACCCAATGACATGTTTGTACTTCTTTTTCTAAAGAGTGCATGGAAAATTTGGTTTGAATTCAGAGAAAAAAAAGATGGGCAGAATGGTTGATAATTAACCCGAGTGCTACACTTGCAGGGTTATATGCCTGTTTTTTTTTTTGCTTAATCTCTCTAGTATCACTCAGCCTATGTGTGTGTGTGTGTGTGTGTATTTATGCATTGAAATATAATTATATGTATAATTATATATAATTTACTCATGTTCAAGAAACATCTTAAGACTCATCTTTTTTGCCAGCACTTAACCAACAAATACTAGGACTTTTCGTCTTTCATATATAAAAAAA
The DNA here is from genome assembly GCF_023724105.1 of Carassius gibelio. Lineage (NCBI taxonomy): Eukaryota > Metazoa > Chordata > Actinopteri > Cypriniformes > Cyprinidae > Carassius > Carassius gibelio. Next base: position 26,915,582 of record NC_068371.1, read on the forward strand.
AAAAAGAAAAAAAAAAAAAAAACCTCTGGCTATGTGTTCTGTACTATACTAACTGAGACTTGTCATGTCACTTGTATACTGCTGTTGTTCTCTTGTTGGTTTGATTGCTTCTATTGTTCTCACTTGTAAGCCACTTTGGATAAAAGCGTCTGCTAAATGATTAATGATTAAATGTAAATGTAAATTATATATCACATAATAAATATAATTACATATTAAACTAAAATTAAAAACTAAAAATAAATCCTATAACATTTATGTCTTTATTTCATGTGATACATATATAATTATATATAAAACAAATAAATAAAATAATATAAATCAATTAATTAATTTATTTATTTGTTTTTGTATATAATTTATTTGATAAACTACATGAAAACGGTTATGTATAATAATTATGATGAAATAAAATAATATCATAAAATGATGCATTTATTTATTGACGTACTTTTGAATCAGTAGCACGCACCCACATCGCTGATGTTGTGTGGCTGAGGGTTGTTTCCAACTTTAAGCTCATACTGCTCTCTAGTGGCAATAGACAAACGTTACAGTTTGAATACATTAGTATGTTAATTTATGATTCTTTTCTCCATGATTGATTTTCTCAGTTGCCAAATATGTTTGGAGATGTGCGGTCTACGATTCTTTCCTCCTCGGCTGTCACTTTCCCAGGAGACAAGGTAGAGATTTATTTAAAAACATACAACAAACACTGTGATCAACACCGATGCAAAGTATTCGGACAAATGCTTTTGTCTTACAGTGCGGCAAATGAACATGACTCTTTCTGTCTTGTCCTCTAGCTGATCTACGATGTGGGCGTCTCTTTTTCTGTTATATTCTGGTTATGGGCAGCGTCTTCCTCAGCTGCTTTATTAATAGGACAGGAGAATCTTTTCCTGACCCTGAGGATGTCAGATACACGTAAATGCTAAATACACTATAAGTCCAAAAATATCACAACATGCACTGTACTTATTATTTTTAACATTTAATTTCAAAACGATATGTAATAAAATAATACTTATTTAGCAAGGGCGGATTAAGTTAAGCAAATTTGACAAGTAAAGACTTTTATAATATCACAAAAGATTTCTATTTCAAACAAAAGCTGTTCTTTTGAACGTTCAATCCATGAGAATATCCCAAAAATATTATGCAGCACAACTGTTTTCGACATTGATAACAATATGAAATGTTTCTTGAGTTGCACATCAGCATACAGTTAGAGTGATTTCTGTAGGATCATGTGATACTGAAGACAGGAGTAAAGAAAACAGTTACAGTTAAATTCTCATATTTCACAATATTTACTGCATTTTTTTATCAAATAAATGCAGTCTTGGTGAGTGTAGGAGACTTTTTAAATAATAAAAAATCTAACAAAGCCCAAACTTTTTTAACAGCAATATCAGAAGAACATAACAATACAAATAGACAGTGTTACACAATATATACACAAATAGCTGTGTCTATTATTGTAAAACTGTACATGAATTTTTTGTTTCTCTTTATTTCATAGTATAGTTGTGAAGTGGAGAGGTGAAGCGATGGACCATAAGATGACTGAAGAAAGTTCATTCACTCAGGACACTCCTAAAGAGCAAGAGGTGACCAAAAACCCAGCCTCCAGTGATGGAGCAGCTGCACAGAGCCAGGGCAGCTGTCACAATCACACTGTCTTGAACGATTGTGAATCTGATCATAAATAACTATTGATATTATCAATGTTTTCGGGTTAGCAGGATCCCGTCCCTTCTACAGTTCTGTGTGCTCACCTATTTTCCTGTGGAGCATCATCAGCATGGCGATGACCCAGCTCCGTCTCATTTTTTTCATGGGTGCCATGAATAAGATCCTAAGTTCCTGGTTACCCATGGTGACCCTAATCGTGAGCATCAGCCAAACCTTTCAATCTTTCATTTGTTTTTAATGAAATTGAAACATGTGAAAAGAAACATATGCTCTTTTAAATGTGTTTTGGTAACTTTGCTCCAGAACAGATGGGTAAATGTAATCAGCACAAGCTTACAGGCGTTTGCTGTAGTTTTGCAGAAGCATGTGTTTGTGGTGGGTGTTTGTAGGTGGGTAGTAAAGATGCTCCCTTAAATTGGCTTTATATTGCATTATTTTCACCACCGGTTTGTGTCTGTTTTAGTCTCAGAGGAGTTAGTGAAGGCGGCAGAAGAGAAAGGTAAGAGAGTCATGTTATTTTCACGAAACCAATATACACCGATTTTGGTTTTGTAACAACCAGTGGCCTTAAAAATTATTTGGACACTTATAACACACTTAAAGGGAAAGTTCTCCCTAATATTCTGTCATTATTTGCTCACCCTCAAGTTGTTCCAATCCTGAACAACTTTCTTCTATTGAACACAAACCGTTTTTCTCCATTTTGGAGAATGCTGGTAACCAAACAGTTGACGGTAGCTATTGACTTACATAGTATGGAGAAAGAAAAAAATATATATGGAAGACAGTGGCTACCGTCCACTTTTTGGTTACAAACGTTCTTCAAAATATCCAATTGTGTGTTCAACAGAACAATTGGAGGGTGAGTGAATGATTACGCTTTTGTTTTTGGGTGAACTACCCTTTCAGTATATCATGTGACATTGCATTAGATGACAAAATGTCAAACCAAGGATTATTATGTTTAATATGTTGATGTCTAATAGTGTGTATCAGTACGATATCAAGATTAAATGGCAACATGATTCTGGAAAGTGCTGGAATAGTGAATGGTTCCGAAGATAAATGGAGGTCTCACGGGTTTGGAACAACATGAGGGTAAGTTATTAATGACATAAAGGGATAGTTCACCCAAAAATCTAAATTAAGTCAATTTATTTGTATATTTTTAAATAAAAAGTTGGCTGTGTGTAATATTTGCTTTTCATTCTATCCTTAAACTATTTATTTGTATATTTAGCTATCCAACTAATCACTTTGGCAGAGGGGCCAATACATTTAGTATTGAGATGAATGTTAATAATAGACCAGATTTATGAATTATGGTATCATGGCACTTCATAAACTCGGCTTCATGTTCAGTCACTGTAAAGACTTGACGAATATAAAACAGTGTTAAAAAACAAGCAAATGTGCAATTTGAAGCATCAGTCAAGACTTAGACTGCGTGATTGGGCAGGATCTATTTTCATGGCTTTTCTTAACAACCAGAAAAACATTATGCAATGACCTACAATATATAGTTTGGAGTTTTCTTCGTTGTTATTGCATTGACAATTTGAAATGTCCATTATAATGGTAGTTAAATATGACCAAACTTTTTCTCGTCAAGCACCTCCTGTCTCGTCACTTTTGTTAAAATCAGTATGAAATCAAAATGTGCTTTATTTACTTTCTTTAAAAAAAAAAAAAAAGTGTTATTGTGCACAATTTATCATTGCACATTATACCAAAGACAATCATTTTGTGTTCATAATCATTTATCAAATGTTGATCTAACTTGCTGAGATACTAAGGCTCTGTGCCGGAGGTTTCAGGAGAGTAGCTCACGATTAACTGAGAACTCTGATTCTACAATGTTATGATCTTCATTGTGTATGTGCGGGACACAGACACGTTCAAATTCATTAGTATGCATAGCCAAAACATTTTTCAGTAATGCTCACAATTTATGGAATGCAGAGAATGCAACATTTTTATGTACAGGTAAACCCAATCCCAAGACTCAGGGCAGCGTGAAATGCTCACTTTTCCTTGCCATTTGAATTTTAAAACCTTAACTTTAAGATTGTTTTGTCATCCCTCTCTCACAAAATTTGATGTACCGTATTTTCCGGGCTATAAGTCATACTTTTTTTCATAGTTTGGCTGATCCTGCGACTTATAGTCAGGTGCGACTTATTTATCAAAATTAATTTGACATGAACCAAGAGAAATGAACTAAGAGACAAGAACCAAGAGTAAACATTACCGTCTACAGCCGCCAGAGGGCGCTCTATGCTGCTCACTGCTCCTGTAGTCTACACTGAAAACACAGAGCGCGCTCTCACGGCTGGAGACGGTGATGTTTTCTCTTGGTTCTTGGTTCTAAATAAATGCGACTTATAGTCCAGTGCGACTTATCTTTTTTTCCTCGTCATGACGTATTATTGGACTAAAGCGACTTATACTCAGGTGCGACTTATAGTCCGAAGAATACGGTAAATGCAGCTTTATATTACAAACGGTATTGCAGAAGCCAGTTTTACACTTTATTCTTGCTTTCAGAAGTGCTGTTCTGTATGTTACAGAACTGATTTTTCAACATAATGGTGCTTGTACTGAGCTCATGTCTGTAAACATGCTTGAAGGAATAAAATCTAATAAATTCAAAGATTTTCTCACAAATCAGCCATTTCTTAGCTGATTATTTATTTGTAAAAAAAAGAAATACGAGTCTAAAAAAAGTTCATGATCATTCATCACACTCATAAATAGACATAGAGGCACTTAGACACTTACAAATACAACAGATGTGATGTTTACCAGGTGTTCTGGTACATTACATAATGATATACTCTCACACATATATACACACATCTGCCATCTGAATCACTGTAACATTAAATCTGTGACGTCCCAGAAAAGGCCCAATTATCCAGCTTGTGTTTTCATCGAGTTTTTCCTGCCACCGAGGCAGTTCTCATCTCAAGCTGCTGCTGCTGGGCTGAGCCCCAGTCATGCCTGGCTGATCAGGGCTACGGCGATTCTGCAAATGTAGAAATAACAATAACTGTATACATTTTACTGTATTTGTATCAGTGATATCAGGTGTACTATTTACCGGAAATTTGTTTTTCTAAATCTATGATAATGTATAAAACAAATGAAAAATAAATACTCTACAGTGAAAAGCTTTACAGTCAGTGTGACTTTAAAAGAATACTTTTTATTTACAGTCAAAAGTGACAGTAAAGACAGCAGTTCAGCATATTATTAGAATGATTTCTGAAGGATCACGTGACACTGAAGACTGAAGTAATGATGCTGAAAATGCAGCTGTGCCATCATACATATAAACAACATATTTTAAAATAGAAAATATTTACTTTAAATTGTAATAATATTTCACAATGTTTTTACTGTATTTTGATCAAATAATTGCAGCCTGTGAGCATAAGAAACATAGAAACCTACTGACCCCAAACTTTTAAACGATAGCGTAGAAGAATTAATGTGTAATCGGTAATAACTCCAATTTACCTTCTTCTTCTTCTTATCTTTCTTCTTTTTCTTTCTGTCCGGGTCGTCGTCCTTCTTTTTCTTCTTCTTCTTATGGTCTGAATCTGACGGCGTTTCTGTGGTGAAGATGTGAGATTGAGAGTTAAGATTTAAAGCATACGTTGATTTCTTTGCGTGCTTGTGTTTGACCGTCACCTGGTGGTAATGGATCCTGAGGCCGATGATGTTTATGCTTGTGCTTGTTCTTCTTCTTCTGTGGTTGAATATGCATCAGTCTGTACTGCTCTGGTAACTTTGTCAGGACAGAGATAGTCACATAAATCATGCATGCAAAACAACAACAAACATCTGACAAAGCAGGGGCAGCATCAGTTACACTTGCCTCCCTAAAAGGCGATCCTTCTTTTGTCTCTCTCATGCGCGCACACACACACACACACACACACACACACTTACAGGGCCAGTGTGTAGCCTGAAGCCAGTCAGCATAGCCCCAGAGAGAGGACTGAATGAGTTGTTGCACACTGGTGGCTTCTCAATGAGAGATCGCATAGAGCTGTTGTCCTGAATGCTTGGGCTGTCGATCATTCCTGGAGTACAGAAGGATCAAACACAGTGTACTTTCAATACAGGTATAATGGGCACATTTTTTTTTTGTGTGCACAAGGCTTAAAGGGATAAATCACCAAAAAAGGAAATTAAAGAATGTTTGTAATCAAAATTGACTTCCAGAATATTATTATACTATAGAAGCCAATTGCTACCGTCAACTTGGTTACCCACATTCTTCAAAATATCTTCTTTTGTATTCAAAAGAACAAAGAAACAAGTAAAGGGTGCGTAAAAAATGACAGAATTTTCATTTTTAGGTTTACTACACATTTAAGATTCTAGAACCGCTGTCAAATCGGCAGTGAAAGGTAAAAGTATGCATACACACCAGGAAGCTCAGGGAGGAAGTTGCTGAGTTTCTCCTTCACCTTCTTCCCACAGAACTTGTTATAAGCGTGCTCCAGGTTGTAGTGTGTGATGAGATTTGTGTCTCCCGTCAGCTCATTCTCCACTGTGAAGAAGACATGAGAGGGTTAACAGGTCCACGAAGGTGACCAAAACAGCTCTTTTAACTCTAAAATAACCCTCTTCCAAAATTTAACACGGTAACTATAGTTTCTCAATCTTTTTGACTCCAAGGCTAATGTTTCCTCTGGTACATCTGCTGTAATGAATGACAATGTTTTGTTTTCAAAAGTTTATCACAGATTACAAGTATCAAACAAAAATTTTAATTAATTATATATTTTATTTAGTTATAAATGTAACATTTTCTTTACGGATCTCACTCTTTTCAATCAATACATAGGAACGGTGTGTAATGCATATTTAATATACAAATGGTCAAATAATTGTAAGACTTTCATTAATATTTATTAAATTATGCCAAGTGACCAGGTTAACAATCACAGCACAAAATACAATGCATATTGTTAATAAAAACAACCTGTATTTATTTATTTTTAGTTTTTGAATAACTGTGATGCTGTAATTGGGTAATCTTAGTAATGTCTTACATGATGTGACATATATTGTATGCCATGGTCTGGTTTTGTGGTCACCAGGATAAAGTAAAGTACCATGGTTATTTGGACATAGTACCATGGTATTCTCATGTAAATTCCTGGGTACATACTATACAAGCACTCAAGAATGACACCGACTCTGACGCAGCGCTTTATTATACATTATTACGACAAAATCAATAATATCCTTAATATTAGATACAAAAGAGGAGCTCACTGGGCAGTTCTTGCAGCATGTAGAAGGGCTCGTTCATCGCGGCGGGTTTTCTGATCGGACCCCCTTCATCCACCATCTGATGAGGGAAACACATCGGACCCATGTTTTGGGATAACGTTACCCGAGACTTCCCAGATACACAGCCGAGCGCAGATGGCCCTGCTGGACCCTGTGAGTCAGGCTGACCATACAGCGAGGACAATATCTCTGTCATGACGACAAATTTACACTACGATCTTATTGTGTGGACGGTTGTCTTCGCTTTACTACCGCACGACTTCCCTGACGATGTTGACAATTGCTTCCGGTTGTTTGAAGAAATTTACCGTAATTTATCAAGTACTTGGTCGTATTTTGCACAGTTTCTAAATTTGACCAAACATGAGACGTACATTATGGGTTCTAAAAATGCATCATATGGTGTAACACTGTAATTTATTTACATAAATAATTATATAAGATGAGACAAATATGTAATGTTTGTTTATCACAAATTCATGTTAAAATCGTCGACGGAAGTTTATTTATTACGGTAAATGAAAAAAATGACATACTTCCTCTCGTCCTTCTCTTTATGTGACATCATGACCAATAAGCGACGTCGTTTCAGAGAAGTGACCAATCAACGGGCGTGTTTCAAAGAGGCGGGGCGAATTTTTCCTTCGTCCGCGGTGACCTCTGTCCCTTTAAATCCTTTAATTCATTTGCCGACGAATATTGTCTCGCACTGATGCAGACCCTGCTGTCTCGGATCACCTCAGCACTCATTCTCTAAAAGAAATAAAATAAAAACAAAGAATGGCTTTATTAACACCTCTCTTCGCGTTTCTGTATCATTTGCCGCAGGTTTACAAATGGCTCCTAAAGCCGTACTACATCGCCTCGTTATTTATGTCTGTCGCGTTCCTGCTTGTCCGCAAAACACCTGGGATCTGCGAACACCTTTCGACGCAGCGCGAGGACGGCAATTCATGCGATTTTGACTGGGTATGTATAAAGCAGACCTTTGGGGGGTTTAACAAATGTTTGCTGAATGATAACGGATACAGTTAACGGAGACTGGTCAGTGGCCAGCAGAATTTGGGGGTCGCTATTTAGCTGGCAATAATTTGGACTACCATGCATATAAATGATGCATGTGGAAATAAGAATTGGCAATGGTCCCACGTATGGTGCATCTGTGTCATTCACGGTTATATATATATATATATAAACATGGCACACAGTTTGGTCCAACAGCCTGAACAATACAGCAAAAACGGGCACTGTTAAATACACAATAATGTGTAAAAAAAGTATATTAAAACTTCTCTCTCTTTCTCTCTCTCTCTCTCTCTCTATATATATATATATATAATATCAATATAACACTATATGATTTTCGTTTTATATTATTAAGTGTCTTTACTATGCACTAACATTTAAATGAATGATAGCCTTTGTTCATTCACTTTTTTTTCAGAGAGAGGTGGAGATACTGATGTTCTTAAGCGCCATAGTCATGATGAAGAACAGAAGAGCAAGTAAGAGTTTCGCCCTCTTAAAATACTCTTTTTCTTCATATGCATAATTTTCTTTACAGCATTCGTTATTAACATTGAAACTTCAGCAGATAATCCTCATGTGTACTGAATCTGATGATGCTAAGGTTGGATTTGAAGGTTTTGTTTATACACTAAACGTTGGGGCACCTGTGAGTCTTTGTGCTCTCAGTGACGGTTGATGTTGTGTTTGTTGTTGAATCAGTTTCTCTTGTCATTCAGTGTTTCTGTTACCCTCTGTCCCCCTCCTCCAGCTTTGCGGTTCAACTCGACCCCTTTGCGTGTGGTTTTTTGAATCACAAAACAGTGCAATATGAAAATATGTTCTTTTTTTATATCTTTGCTCCCCAGTTACCATTGAGCAGCACTTGGGGAACATCATCCTCTTTAGTAAAGTAGCCAATGTGATTCTGTTCTTCAGACTGGACATACGTTTGGGGCTTCTCTACTTGACATTGTGTATTGGTCAGTATGTTTTTTTTATCTTTTCACAAGATTGCAAACAGTGATTCAATGGAAACATGTAACTGGAGTCCTCTTCCTTCGGAAGAACTCTATAGACTACAACCAGATATTAAGGAAATGTAGTAAAGGTTTATTATTGTTAACTAAATAAAAAAAAAAATAAACATTATCTGAAAAAAAAAAGCAAAAACTTTAAAATAATTTTATTTCAGCTAGTTGTCAAGGCAGCACTTCTCATTTCTGTTAAACTAAAATACTAAAATAAATAATAGTAGTAATAATAATAATAATAATAATAAAACTAAGACACATAGAAAAACATGACTATAAAAAATACAAAAAGTTGAACTAAAATTAAAACGAAAACTGAAAATATATCAATAAAGTCTAATTAAAATATGAACACAAACTATAATAGTATATAACTGATCCTTAAATGACACTGATGTTTTCTCTTCTCATTGATGCAGTTTTCCTGATGACCTGCAAACCCCCTCTCTACATGGGCCCTGAATACATCAAGTACTTCAGTGATAAAACCATTGATGTGAGTATGAGCTCATGTTAGCCAGTCTGCTTTAGAAACAAGCACTTGATGATTTGCACAGAATGGAAAAAGAAGAGCGGAACGATATGAAGAGAATGATTGGGGAGATGTATAGTAGAAGAGCACCAGTGATGGGGCGTCTCATGGCATACTAATGGCTGACTTAAAACATCAAAGGGAACTTGCCTGAGTGTGCTTGGCTTATTAGTAACAGCAATTCAAAGGCCATAAATGCTTATCCCTATTGCTGCCCAATATTCTTTGCAAATAAGCCTTTGGGTGTTTAAAAACAATCATTCATTCAAAGAGAGTTTTAAACCAATGGTAATATATGCTCAAACTTCAGCCACATTCATAGTTGAACTTTAACTTCAGCAGCCTGAGGGGAAGATCGTATTCAGGGATATGTTTGAAACTGTTCGGTTTATTCTAGTGAGTGCAGATGATCACTTTTCTTTTCTCTTTAGGACGAGTTGGAGAAGGATAACAGAGTGACCTGGATCGTGGAGTTTTTTGCTAACTGGTCACCAGAGTGTCAGTCTTTCGCCTCGGTTTACGCTGATCTGTCCTTGAAGTAAGTACACTGCTCTTCACTGTGGTTTAAAAGTAAAAATAAAAATAAAAATTCAGCAGACACATTCAGTTGATCAAAAGCGACAGTAAAACAATAATTTGTCTAAATATTTCCGTTTCATATATCTTACCGACCTCGATCTTTCGAGTGTTACATTCAGCTGCTCATCAGTTTCTGTGAATAGAAATATTCTGAATAGAAACAATTCACTTCTCTCTCACGCAGGTACAACTGTGCAGGGCTGAAATTCGGCAAGGTGGACATCGGTCGTTACAGCGAAGTATCCAAAAAGTAAATTCAGCTCTGCTGTGTCTCACTGTTTCTCTGAGCTAATTCCATCTGACTGGGACAATATGCAACGTTGTGTTCATTTGTTTTTTGTTTCCCTTCAGGTACAGGGTCAGCACTTCTCCGCTCTCGAAGCAGCTGCCCTCTCTGGTGCTCTTCCAGGGAGGAAAGGAAGTTATGAGGCGCCCTCAGGTGGACAAAAAGGGACGGGCAGTGTCCTGGACCTTCACAGAGGTATGGCTTAAAGGGATACTTCACCCAAAAATGACCATTAATTACTCACCCTTATGTCATTCCAAACCTGTAAAGCCGTCATTCATCTTCAAACCACACATGAAGTTATTTTTAATTTAATTCAAGAGCTTTCTTTTTTTTTTTTTTTCTGCATAGACGGCAACGTAACTGAAACGTTTTATTTTATGGCCCAAAAAAGTTACATCAAATATGACAAATTGGTGGTTCAACCTTAATTTAATGAAGCTATGAGAATATAATTATAATTATCCCTTTAATCAGACATTCAGAGTGACAAACTTTGTCAGAAACATCCTTCAAAAACTTCAGCGGTTTTTACTCTTTGTATACGTTTCTGTACTATACAGATAAATGTGGTGTGATTATTATTTTTGTTTCCAGGAAAACATCATCCGCGAGTTTAACCTCAACGAATTGTATCAGAAATCGAAAAAGCTTGACAAGACTAAAGGAGAGAAGTTCGAGAGGCCCGCTGAATCTGTGTTTGCCCCTGTGCCTGAAGAGGAGGAACCGGAGGCCGAGACCATCGCTGCGATGGACACAGAGAGCAAGAAGGACAAATAGAAAGAGCACTGGGGATCACTATGGGACTGGAGCGGAGTATGCAGAGAAAGAATCAACGGAATGATTGTGTTATTGTTTCTTTTTGTATAATGTATTAGTTAAGTGCAAAATCAGTCCAATAATATAGTAAATCCTTCTATTAATACATATTTAGATTTGATAATCATTGATATGCTGGACACAGTATGCACAGGCAAAACTGGTATTTGGGACATTGATATTCAATCTCTGTTTTAATTTAAACAAGTTAAACCATGAAACATTGGACATCTACCTCGAATATGGTTGATCATTGTGAAGTGATCATTAGTAAGGGGATATTTTGTGATGCATATGCATCACTATTGGGGAACAAACATTTTATCAGTTCTTTTTCTGTTCTACTGTTAATCTTCCCATTCCATCGTCACTCCTAGGATTTTTTTTTTGATATTTGTGAAATGTAGCTTGGTTGGGTAATGGTACCGACTACTAGACTGAATTCAGTGGTCCAAAAAGAGAGGGTCTTTTATGCCAAAAGTTCAGATTCAGTTACCTTGGACATTGAGACCCAGTTACACATTTCATTTTTAGAGAGAATATACTGCAGTATACTAAAGTCTTAAATGTTTTGTATATTAAATGTATTATTTTAATTTACTTTATGCCGAATGATATAAGCTTTTAACATTTATTTTTTATGTTAAACTGACAGGCACGGAAGAAAGCTGCAGGCAGTCTTCACGATTTAACCTTTTCTAGTCATTAAATTGACAGTTGGAAGCTTTTATTGTCAATTTGTTCATGTAGAAAACTGTCATTAATTCCCCCACAAAAAAAACAATATTGTTTTAGTTCCCTATCGAGTAAACAATTCTTGATTTTTCACTAATATTTGATGAATTGATGTCTGAAAGATGTGCTAAGTGCTTTGAGTGTTTTTTTGCCATTTCAATAAAACACTTTGTTCTTCACCTCCTGTTTTGTTGAAGTTGTGCATTTTATCGGTTTGCTCCAAATTTAGAGTAACCAAGCAGATGTTTGACAAATTATTGTGCTAATTTCAGCTGATCTAAATCACTCATTAAAGCATTATTCAATTAGCATTTGAAATTTGCACTTAAACAATCTACACATATTCTTCACAATGACATACCATGTGCAGTGGCTACCAAAAAAACCTTTTCTTGGTAGACCTTTCAGAACAATCTATACTAATTCAATAGTAACCACAGGTTCGTCACATTAATAGGCCGTTTCAAAACCATAAATGGACCAAGTACCAAATACATTCTTTCATAAACATGAAATTATTTATATACATTTATATAAATCTAAAAATGAAAAGCTTAATTTTAAGACTATTTAGATCTATCTATCTATCCATCTATCTCTCTCTCTCTCTCTCTCTCTATATATATATATATAAAAATGACAAGCTTACATAAAAGTATTCAAATGTAAAAACAACAAAAAAAAAAAAGTTATATATTGTCTTAGCATCAAAAAATTCTCTGAGCTGAGATTCATGAAACAAACAAGGGAGCACATCTAACATTTTCAGTATTTCTAGGTACACCAGGTTATTTTCCAATGCTGCAACAAATTAATGAATGTTTTGTCTACACTCACAACAGGGATTCACAGATTTGTTTTTGGACAGATTTTTTTTTTTGGGTGTGTGTAGTTTTCTGAAGATTTTGTCCATTAAAACAGGAGCAATGCATAAAGAGACAAATAAAGCCTTAAAAGCACAACTGATTTATAAAGAGTTTATTACCAATGCTCAAACACTCACGCACGCATACACATATTCACAACCATGTTCACTCACACTGAACTATACAGTACACATTCTTTTCGTTCTTTCCCTCTCCGCAGTCCATCTTTTGATCCAAAATATTCCATTTAAGTGTACTCATTGGCTTTTGTATCAGTCAGCAAATACATTCTGTCCCCTGATTGGCCAGCTCGGATCTAAATATTGATCAATACCCCTGACAAGACAGACGATGACTGAAATGAGTCACAATTTTCTCGAATGCAATAGGTAGGAACTGAATAATTAAAAATAAAAGGCTTTCACGGATTCATAATGACAGCTAACTTCCATTGATTGGTTCAACTGCTGTCCAATCAGAGGGCACTGAATTGGTTACCCAGCATTCTGTGGCATTGTGAACAGGAAGCTTCAAATCCTATATGGCTGGCTAGTCAAGGCCACCGGTGAGAATTGGCTCTCACATATTCATAAAAACAACAACAACAACAACAACATCCAAGAGGCAGCCAATCAATGTTTACTGTATAAAAATTGAAAAACGTCCCAGCTTGAGATGCATTTTTATGCTACGGTTAACCCTTTGATTACCGGCTGATCTCTCTGGCTAGAGTGGCCATTAGCTCTTTATCCCTCCGATTAGATAAAAGTCCACAGAGAACAAATATCAGCCTTTGTAGAAAAAAAAAATTTGATCTTATCAATAGTCATACAAAATAAGACTTTAAAAATTAAATAAAAACATCCTTGATTTTCCAAGGCCATTGCTCAGAAAACATTACTGAAAAGCACTTGAAAGGCTGCTGTCATTTAAATAATGCATTAGTCCTTTTTTTAATCTTTTCTAGCATATTGCTTCCCTGGTGCTGATTGGATACCGACACAACGTTGTCGCATGCCAATCACAGTGGTCTGAAATGGATACTGAATACCACAGGTCCCCTATTGTAAAATTTAATTCCACCCAATGAAAAAACAAGCAAACAATTACCGTTTTCTCTATACAGGACAATTTACACCTTTATGTTGGATAAAAATCTTTTTTTGTTATGTACTGAAATGTTTGGAAGGCAAACTGGTCCTTTACACCGATTCTGTGTTCCAGCTCCTTACTGGTGAGGAGTCCTGAAGTTCACTATGTCAGGGCTTGAACTGCTCCTCCTCCTCCTCCAAAAACTGCTGGTCATCATTACATCCGTTTTAAAAGATAACAGCAGAGGTCTGCTTCAATTTTGAAGAGAGGTTTTCAGATCTTTCCAGTAGGCACCAATAAATGTCCGCCCAACAGAGTGAAGAAAATAATTCCACGGCTCAGGACAGTGACTCGAGATCTCACACCGATATCTCGTAAGTGGTCCCACCAACACCCGTCACCTTCTTCACTCCGCCTCCAGGCTTGTGGGCGGGGCTCTGAGAAGAGCCAGCACTGGAATACGCCTGTCCTGGCCGAGTGGACACGCTGACAGGATTAGAGGGGGACAAGGGGGTGGAAAAAGGTTTTGGCTGCCCATTTGTCCGACTATACGACTTCATCTGAATCTCGTCCCTAAACCAGAAAAACAGAGAGAAAGATTTACATTAGTATAAACACTTGTACAGTACTTACAATACTGTTCAAAAGAATAGGGTCAAAGTGTAATATTATTATTTTTTAAAATAACACTAATATTATTAAAAGGATGCGTTTAATTGATCAAAAGTAAAAGTAAAGACAATGCTATGATTTATATTTCAAATATATTTTTTTTCTTTTTTAACTGCACTAAAAGACATTAAACAAAAATACATTAAAAGAATCCTGAAAAAAATGCATAATGGTTCCCACAAAAATATGAATCGGCGACTGTTAATAAGAAAATGTTTCTTGAGCACCAAATCTGCATTTTAAAATGACTTTTTAAGAATCATGTGACACAGAAAACTGGAGTAATGGCATATGAAAATTTAGCTTTGCCATCACAGGGATATTAAAATCGAAAACTAGTTATTAGATGAATTACTATTAGTTAAATAAATGCAGACAGACAAAAAAAAAAAAAAAAACACCCCAAACTTTAAAACAGCAGTGTGTGAGAGTAAAGGTATGATCTAGAGCTGAAGATCTTTGACCGAACCCGATGGGACCCGACGGGTTCAGGCTCTGGCTTGCGCTCCGGTTTGAGAGGTAAACGAGCGGTCATGTGATGTGTTTCGATTAACGCGAGAAAGATGCGAAAATGTATGCGGAGTAGTTGAAACGGAGGCTTGCCTCTGGCGATTACGTTTTGGTTGCACCAGCAACTAAAGCAAACTCTGAGGTGTGGAAAAGTTTTGACCATGCTTATAATGAGTATAATGAGTGAATAATGACGCACCATCAGTGAGCGCAGGAATCTTCAGTGGATTCAATCATATTATGTTAAAACATGTATAAATGACTCCTTCTTGACAAAAGGCAAAATAACTGTGTGCCCACATATGAATAATGTCGGGCTGTAAACGGGTTCGGGCTTTTAAAAAGCTGTCAATCAAAATGTACTTGTCGGGTTCGGGTCCTGTCGGGCCTAACTTTTATGGGCCGATTACAGATCTAGTATGAACCTGTAGAATGCATTTAAATAAAGCACAAAGGTCTACATGAAATGTGCTATTTTAGAGGAATGTCATGTGAAAGTTTAACTGTCAGCCAAAAACAGATTAAAGCATCACAATGTAACCAAAAGTACATCACAACAAAGAAGAAGGAATTACGATCTGATAACCAACAATGAAACACATCACATGATACATATTATTTCAAATTCCTGTTGCTATGACAAAAATGCATGGTATAGGTGTTAGTTAAAAAGCCTTCCAGAGCGGATATCAGTTCAGAAAACAACGTGCATGAAGGCAATGAAAAGAGTTAAGCCACAGTGGCATATTCAGCCTGGGCTGCTAGTCAATTTCATTTCTCTGCCACACAATTTGGAAAGAAAACATTCTCTTAAACACTGAAGCATGACAGGTTTATTACAACCATCAGCTCTGCTATCAGCATGCAACTGAAATGACTGTTAATGATGAGAGATCATTGTTTGGTCCTTGGTTTGCTTCCAAATAACAATGTTTCCGGTAAAGAAAAGATTTATTCTCTGCTTCTTGGTAGACACCAGGTTGATTTTGTTGCTTTTAAAATGCTGACTAATAACTCTTTCCAGACTTCTGAATGAGAACAGTGATGAAGCTTTCTGTCTGTCTCAGATCTACCCATTAAGCCATTCTGCCAGTGATTAAACTGGATCTGTTTATTCTAGATTAGACAATATCCAGTTTACATAGCTAACCATGGTAAAAACTTAAGCGGCAGCATGATGTCAAAAGACTTTAAAAATCTATTTTTCCACCTTGCCTATTTAATTCTATTCATGTTTACTATGACATCATGATATGGCACTGAGACAACTAAGGCACATGAGACATAAGAGGCATTACTATAATGTACATAATTAAATGAAAATATGGTGCTTGTGTGAACCTGTCTTTAAAATCTGTAACGGTTGACCATATATTTAATATTAAAAAGGTTGTGATGTTGAAAAGATTATGTTTTCAGTTGAATTAGTAATGCCTTTAACAATCTTATATAGAGATTTATAGAACTTTTAAACTAATAAAGTAACAATAGTAACAACAACAACAACCATAATGAAACTTATCTAAATAATTATAACTGGACATTTTAAATTCAATGGTTAATGAATGTATGTATCAATTAAATTTCATTATTATTATTATTTTTTTTATGTCTAGGCAATTTGTTTTAATTAGAAAAAGTGGAATTTAATTTACAACGTCTTTTAATCCACAATTAATCAACAAGAGAACTGATTTTATGCCATTTTAAATTTGTAAGAATGATAAACAAAAGTTCAACACGATGACACCAAGTAGCAGAAAGCAACAGATGATCACTACTGAAAGTGTAAAATTACTGGAGAGTTGCCCAGACAGAATGAGTTAAGACTGGTATGGACAAAGCAGCAGGAAGAAGTGAAAGAGATACACTCACAGGAGTCTGGGAGGAGGAGGAGGAGGAAGAGTAGAAGGAAGGAGGCAGCAGGCTGCGCAGAGCATCGTAAGGTTGATGGGGAGTTACTCACTTTGGCGCCTGTATGCCCCCTCCCCCGACCGAGGCCGAGGCTTTGCGGACCAGGCGGTACTGCATCTCTGCAGCAGCAGCGCTAGAGTAAGACAGAGACTTCCCCAGCGGCGGGGGGTGGGGCGAGTGTGGAGGGTGGGTGGTGTTCGGCAGAGGCGTGTCAGTGGAGCGAGTGCGGTACGGATATGAGGGCTGAGATGGGCCCGAGTCAGAGAGCAGAGGGGGTCGAGAGAAGCGGGGCGGCCGATGGTGATGGTGATGATGGTGGTGGTGATGATGATGGTGGTGGGGTGGTTGAGAGTCGTGCAGCTGGCGTTCCCGCTCTCGTTCAGGTGGAGCGGGAGGCGAGGAGGTGAAGCCACGTAGATAGCCGGCGTGTTGTGGGGAGGCAAGGAGGGCGGTGCTGGAGGCACACGGCTGGTGGAGCTCCGCCTCTCGCTGCTGGGCGATCTGTGCCGACAGGAAAGGCGAACTGTATCCAACAGGTGTGCGCGGACGCCCTAGTGACACCTCTGGCACTGCCGACTCAAAATCTGGGCTTTCGGAAGGGGTGAGTAGACTATCGTATGACAGACTGCCGTTCCTAGGAGCCGGTGGTGGCGTCTGATTGGCTAAGCTCTTGTAGCTGGTGGAGGTGGTAGCTTCAGATGGTGGGGCATTGTGAGAAGAGCGAACACTAGAGGACCGCGAGGCCCCTCCGGCAAGAACTGGGGGATCAGAGAAGGAGGGATATGAACGCCCTCCTAGAGAGTATCCTGTGATCCCTGAGCCTGGAGGTCCTCCGGGACCCCCACCTGTTCGCTCTGGCCCGCTTCGTTCAACTCCACCCCCCTCGTGCCCATCCAGACTGGGCTCAGAGCGATAGCCTGGCTGCTGACTGGACTGGAGGAGAGAGGAAGAGGACTCTTTAAGACTCTCCCCACGACTCATCTACAGAGAGAGAGAGAGCGAGAGAGAGACAGCAAGCAGAAGAGTTTATAAAGTTACAAAGGAAATCTGAAAGCTAAATTCAAAGGGAGGTCAAGGACAAACCCCTGGGTACTGATCGTGTGGGCCACTGGGGACACAGGATTTAGGAAAGCATTTTCTCTAGCTATGATAAAGAGACAGCATTATGACAGACAGAGAGGCTAAGCTTGGAAAGGCAGGGAACAAATGAGCGACGCATGAGCGACGTTAAAAATCAAAGACCACATCAACTCACTTTTCTTGTCTTGTGGTCTTTTTTGGCAGGAGGTAAAAAGCCCTGGTACCTCATGTATAAACAGTAAGTTACAAGCAAGCTTGACATTTATCCAGTTAGCCTAAAATTTTAGATTTGATTGTGGCCAACTGTTGTCAACCTGTAGACTTTATTAACACTACTAGAGTATAATTAAACAAATGGAAGACATTTTATTTATGCTTTTGTTTCAGAACAACCAATTTTTTCCTTTGTATAAGCGGCTGTCCTTTTAAGAAAGCATCAGAGACAACATCTTTATATAATAACCTTTACTTAAGATAAAGATACAAAATAACTACTATAGTGGAAAACTAAATAGTGGGAAATTCATAAAACAAATGACAATATAATAGAAACTCAGTAGCATTAGCTGCATTAAAAATAAATGCATATGCATAAAGATATTAGTGTAAAGAGAGGACCATTGGCACATAATTAAACAATAACGCACACAGACACACAGAAAAAGTAGTACAGTGTAAACTTACTGATACTGTTCAACTGAAAGCCACTGAGTCAATCAAATTGGAGGGGGAAAAACAATTGAATGGATAGAACAAAATGTTAGAGAAAAAAAAAAAGACTAAAAAATGTGTGGTACAAAGGAAATAATAATTACAGTCATGCAAAAGAACATAATGGACGTCAAATTAAATGTAGTGAATTATCACCATAGATGATGAATGAACACACACACCTCTTTACTGTGGATAGGCAACACATACTGTAGATCGACAGAGAAAAGTTACCTGGTTGGCGTAGGCATGTGTGAGGGCAGTGTGGTTCTTGGCCGGACTGCTGTATGTGGGCCTGTACTTGAACATGGTGGGGGTGGGCGGGGCTTTATTCAACAGACTACTCTCTGCAATCAAACAATGAAAGATCAGATTTAGAGCTCTAAACACATTTTATTAACTTGTTAAGTGAATTACATTGACACAGCCTTGCAACAGGTAATTACAAGTGTGACCGCTAATATAGTTATTATTTAGTTGTTCATTTATAGTTATTCTTGGTATGATCAGGCCTTTATACTTCATTCTACGGGCTGTCTTTAATGATTATTTCTGTAATTGAGTAATCAGCTGATTATTCCGATGATTAATATAATTATAATTAATTTTCTGTGGTGATAAAAATAGACCAAAGAAAACAATTGCATTTAAAGTAACTTAAATACATATACTGTATAATAGCAATGAGGCAATAATAATTCGCTCAAATTAAGTATCGAAGGCAGGTAATCATATGGTTTTACGGAACAAAACTGGAATTAAATTCATAATTTAACCGAGCTAAATGTACATTACGCATTATAACAAACAAAACAACGGCCTAACAATAATTTTTTTCACTTTACAGCGTGATCTAATCCTTGTTTAACACTGATTAAATAATTCTTTCAAATAACCACTTAATCTTTAATATTTCTTTACGACAGAAATGCTACAGCTACTGTAATTTCTTGAATATGTTGACATCAAAAACTCAGAGCGAGGGTTTAAACTTGTATTTAGAAAACGCAATGAACAGTTAACATATTGAGATAGATATTGATGTATTCCCCCTTGATTGTATACTCTAGTCTAATAATGCGTTTCATGGATTCTTGTCCGTAGAATGTGATATTTCCAACATTTTGCCGGTTACTCGACACCTGGAAAATGCAGTGGAAGATTTCTTTAAATCGAGTACTCTAATTCCAATCCTACTCCACTCCAAATATTAATATTAGATTCATAAATGGCTAAATATATGCAAGAAAGACAAGAGTAATCAAAAACGAATCCAAGCATCATGTGACATTACTGCGGTTACATTTTGAGCTTGTCTCAACACTATTCAATGCAACTCATATCTTAAAATGTAAAGTAAATCTTAAAAAAAAAAAAAAACTGCAAAAAAAAAAAAAAAAAAGGCAATAATGATCTATGAACATTTGAGAGATATTAATCAATCAAAATGCTGGTGTAATTTGTCATGTTTGTTTGCTCTAACCCTCAGAGTGTCCGGCAGGTCCTCGGGACAGCCCAGGGTATCTGAGCTCTGGTTTGGGTGGAGGCGGAGGCTCGGCGTCCGCAGACTGACTCTCCATCAAACTGCTCTTAGACTGAAATATAGCACAAAAAAAAGAGGATAAAACAGAAGGTATATTAAATAAAGGAACAGACACAACAGCTGAATAGAGGTATTTTCCAGAGTGTCAAGATTGAAAAAACCATTCAAAGCATGACTCCTTTTTCCCCAATGCCAAAGTCACAGAAAAAAAGGCGTGTGTGTGTGTATACGAGAGTCCTGCAAGGGTCCTGTTTGATAAACCCACACCAGCAGGAATTAAAAGAACGCCCAACCCGTTATCCGACAGCAACACTAATTTCATTTAGTACCTGACCCGTTTCACATAAAAACTATGACCCGAAATGCACCCGCATTAAATCTCCTACATGATGTAAACAAAACTCATTTATTTCCTCATAAAACATAAGCAATAAACCATTAGGCATTCTGAGTTAATGCAAGAAGAAAATAACAGACACGCAGCCCAAACTGTTAACAACAACAACAAAAAAACATCCGTCCGACATCCTGTATAAAAATACAGAGTGTCTATTTAGACAGAATTTGTGCTCTGCATTTAACCCTCCTTAAAGCTGCGGTAGGGAACTTTTGACGCTCTAGTGGTTAATAAACAGAACTGCTTGCGTCTTGCGGAAGAACATTGTAGCCGGAACTACTTCTCTCTGTTTATGTCTATGAAGAATCACAAAGGTACTGGGTTACTCCGCCGCGGTACCCCCGAAGCAATCTAAAATAGTCCGAATATAAACAGTTATTATAGGTGCACCCTAGTGATTCAGGACAAGCTAAAAACACGGTTTGGAAAATGGATTCATGGTGTACTCGCTTATTATATAAATTTTTCTACATTTTGAACACAAACAAAGTTACGGACCGCAGCTCTGATTGGTTATTTTTTTACCAGGAGCGATGGAGTCGCAAATGGCAAAAGAACCACTGGGAGGAGCCAGAGGAGCTTGATTTTTTCACAGATTATCCGTCTCATATTCTACTGTCAGGACATAATGACAGGTTTAACAAATATGTAAAACATTTTTTTTTTACAAAAGTTCCCTACTGCAACTTTAAGTGCACACACAAACACACACACAGCAGTGAATACACACACAGCGTTAACACACACCCGGAGCAGTGGGCAGCCATTTATGCTGCGGTGCCCGGGGAGCAGTTGGGGGTTCGGTGCCTTGAGCATGTCAATTGTAGTATTGAAGGTGGGAGAAAGCGCTGTACATACACTACCCCCATCATACAGACTCGAACCCGCAACCTTTGGGTTACAAGTCTGACACTATAACCATTAGGCCAAGACTTCCCATTATTCACTTTGTGAATAGTTTTAACAGTCTTCAAACAGAGCGTGAACACAAGCATGTGTTTGAAAGCAGCTGTCTATCAGTTTGCACTGGAGTGAGTCAAAATAGTCTTGGCTTTTGGACCCACACCCTGCCCGTGCCTGTCGCCCATCCAACCTGTACCCGCTCGACAAGTTTTTTTTCCCTCGGTTACATCAAATATTATCAGTTTACCCATCAGGTAAGCTCCCGCGTGCAGGACTCTGATGTGTGTGATTGTGTGTGTGTGTGTGTGTTTGTAGCAGTTTTCATGTATTGTTTTTAATTATATTTTTTATAGAACACATCAGGAATCCATATAAGATAAAATAAACCTTGCGAATTGGCATTCTCTTGATTGGTCACTTGTAATGAATACTTTATTAGCATTAATTAATAACCGTGATTATGATTTGAGCAAAGAAATTGTAATTACCAGTTTAACCATCATCGTGGAAGCCCAATACCATGCAAGCCTATTTAGTGCAATGGTATTACGTTAAGAGGATGCCAAAAGATTCAGCAACCTTATTAGAGCGATAAGACCGGGAATTCTGAAGCTAATGGAGGAAAAGTGTATGAACATTTCCTATAATCAGTTCCTTCCATTTCTGCACAGTGGTGCACATTTATCAAGAAGCTCTCTCTGGCATTCTGCACCTCTTTCTAGAGCCCGACCGATATATCGGCCGGCCGATATTATCGGCCGATATGAGCTAATTGCATTTAAATCGGCATCGGCGTTTATAACGGCCGATGAAACATGAGAAACAGTCTCATATTCTTCACTCATGTTATGAGTGTTGCATAGTTTGCCCACCAGAGGGCGGTCTGCAGCTCCAGAGTTGCAACAGCGCCAGAAATCCACAAAGAAGAAAGCGATCAGCCAAGCCACCCAGGTGAGTCTGTCGTTCGTCATGTGAAATGATTGTAGATTTAGTTCATACACTGTATATAAAAACGGTGTGGTAGTTCTAGTTAACGGTCCTATCATTATCACTTCTAAATATTCTGTAACATCAGCCGCTAATGCATTGCTATATTAGATTAGCCACAAAGCTAATACCATGTTTATCAGTGGAAGAGCGCGAACGTTAATAAGAGGTCGAACTATAAAGTTAGCGTTTAGTGCTTATTCTATTGCGTTGTGTTTCCCACATAATGACCGCGTAATGGGCCTTTCACACAGGACGCGGTATGCACAGCGCTTGGCCGCTGGGTTTAGCGTTGCCCTTCAGATACAACGCGATTTGCCCTGCTCTGCGCTATGGCGTAGGCGGAGTTTTAAAAACTTTTAGCGGGAGCTCTTTCATAGTCTGTTGTTCCTCTTTTCGGTCAGCAGCAAACATGTATCTGTCCCGTTGTAAGAAGCGAGCGATAGCGCTAGTCCTGCTGATGAGAATTAAGAGAGAAGCAAGGAAGAAGAGGCTACCCTCAGGCCCAGGGAACAATTTGGTGAATTCAGGCTGGTTACGTTACTCTAACGCTAATATAGCTTCCTTTTTAGCAGGCCCCTTAAATGCTTGCTATTAACTTGTTTGAAGGTGGTTCTTCTCAAAATTGACAGCGGTGTGTTCATGGCACTAACGTTAACCATTTTGATTCAGACTGCACAAAGAGAAGAGGAGAAGATATACGGGTCCGTTGTGAATGTGTCTGTGAGAGCAAATATAGTGTAGTTACAGTAACTACAGTAGGTGCGTCAGAAATGATTAAATCAGAGGGGACATGTAAATAAATGTGAGCTGAACAAGCGCTTTTTTCTTTTCTTTTTTTTTCTTACATATTGTTTCAAAGCAGCTTTACAGACATAACAGGAAAATGTTGAAATAATATTGTTAAATATAAGGAGGTTAATACCTATTGCTTGACAAATAAAAAAATATATATATATTTCTCATTTTTGCCTATGTAGGAGATCCCTGTTTATTATTATTATAATTCTAATGATGACATGAGTAATGATACATGGTGATATTATTAATACACATGCTTATTCTTTCTATGTCTCTCTTTCTGCCCTACAGATGGCTGAAAAAGGTGAATGATGTAGCAGCAAAAGTGTGGGACTACTTCTGCAAATACTTTAACTTTAACTTTAGTATTATAATTTATTTACAGTACACACACAGACTGTTAAAATCAGCTTCAACTGGAAGAAAGTAAAAGTGTTAAATGTTTAAAATCAGACTGTTTTTTGATCGTTAAAAAATATATACTTTTGATGTGCAATTGTTTAGTGATTGAGACCGTAATCTAAGGCTTTTTTTACATAAATCCCTTCTGGAAAATGGTTTATACAGCCCACATACATAGAACAGGCAGATATTTTGCCATTGAATGTTATGTAAGTGCAGCTTATAGGAAATGGGTCTAATATCCAGTTTATTTTCAAAATCAAAATATCGGCTTATAAATCGGCTCTTTTCAAGTTAATATCGGCATCGGCCCCCAAAAATCCATATCGGTCGGGCTCTACCTCTTTCCTCCCTCTTGCTATCCGCGCTAACAACTAAGCAAACTACAAGCTGACCGAGCCTTTCATTTTATAAACCATTAATACAAAAATCCATGCCTTCCCAAAAAGCATAACTCCAGGCTGCAATGTTGAAAAATGTCAAACATTTATTGAAGTGCTCCAAATTAATAGAAAGTTCCTGTATTCTTAAAGAAGTGACATTTCAGAACATAACCTTTCATTATGGAATAAGAAAGATTGTTTAACAGTTTAAAAACCTGTCTACATTTCAGCCATATTAAAGGGTTAGTTCAACCAAAATTTTTGTCATTAATGACTCACCCTCCTGTCATTCCAAACCTTTTGTAAGTGCATTCACAACACTACTGACGTATTTTCTGGTGCGCTCAATAGTGTTACTGCAGTGCAACGCTCACAACAGACCCGGAAGAGAAGACAATGCTGAATAAAGTCGAATTTTTGGACCAAAATGTATTTTCGATGCTTCAACAAATTCTAACTGACCCTCTGATGTCACAAGGACTACTTTGATGATGTTTTTCTTACTTTCTGGACATGGACAGTATACTGTACACACAGTTTCAATGGAGGGACTGAGAGCTCTCGGACTAAATCTAAAATATCTTAAACTGTGTTCCGAAGATAAACGGAGGTCTTACATGTTTGGAACAACATGAGGCTGAGTTATTAACTACATAATTTTCATTTTTGGGTGAACTAACCCTTTAATGCATGCCTTTTTTTGTGTCAGCTGTCCTCAATCTGATGGTAAATGGCACAAACAAATATTTTCTGAGCTTCATCTGCCAGAGAGGGGAATTGGAGCTTGCTTGTAAAAGTAGTCTTAATGCACTCTCTGACCAAGGGATTTTGGCTTCAGCAGGTACATCTGCATCAAGTGGCAGAGGTAACATTCATGGCCACATTCAAACATAAGTTATACATGTCCATGGGCATCTAAATGACTGATAATTTCAAAATTCATATGTCCTAATGAATCGTTTAGAACAATTAGTGATTTGTGAATCACTTAGAACAATTTATTAAAAAAGACCAGACTTTAACGGTACAACTTGCTCACACACACACAAAAAAAGAGCAATATCTACAATTTCATTCATTTCTATGGCTTTCTGGGGTCTAGAAAATACAATTTAAATAATTGCTGATATTTCATACCAATTGAGAGACTGCTTGTCCAAAAGCAGATGGCTGGACAGAAGCCATGAGAGCATTGAAGCAAATAAGTACGAAGACATTATTTCCTTACCCGGTGAAGGTCTCCTTGGATTCCGTTGTCGAGGACCTTGGCTGCCAGCTGAGCCTCAGTAAACTGCGGTCGGAGGAAGGGAGGCTGAATAGACACTGTCTGAGCCTTCCTCTTTCTACCCAGATACCTAAGAGATCAGAATACAACACCGAGTTAAAACCTCAATGAGAAAATAAAACATTAGATCAAAGTTATAAATGCAGGAGTAAACATACCTGGGTGCCTGTGAGCTACACAGAACGTGTGAGACGTTCCTCAAGCAGCCGTTTGTGAAGGGGTTCACGCCTCCCCTGAACTTCCCTGTTACCTACAAACAGAGTTGACCATTAAGCAATAACCTTATTATCTACTTTTTTTAGTTATTTGTCAATTTAAATATATTTATTTTTTTTAACAGTAAAAAATAAAAGTGAAAAGTAAACATTTAAATATAAAAAAAGGATGAAAAGAGGCAGTAGAGAAAACTAGTGAGACAATAAGATACAAAAGTGTGCACATGTGGTTAACACATAAAGAGGAGAGATGGATAGAAAGAAAGCAGGAAACTGGTTTGGGAAGAGGATTAAGATGAGATTACAATCTAAAGAAGGAGGGCTGAGAGAAGGTCATATTTTGTAGGATTATAAAACTGCTTGATAGGGATTTTAATCCCAGTTCACCACCACCAACAACAACATGGTTATTGACAAGACCACAAACACCACAACAGAAGATTATGGTTGCGCATATAACAACCTGCTCATTGGTGGTCCTGCCTCTTGCCACCAAAACGACATGGAAACCAGTTAGACCTGCTACTGGGATGAAAAAAAGCCCAGCGACACACATGACAGCCATACTGATAAGGTCAAGGGTCAAGGAAGAGACAGCACATCTTAATACAAGTCAGTCAAGTTCAGCTTTCACTCAAAGACACTGCAGAGACTGTTGCACAGTCGCACTCTGAATTTTGGACAAATATTTCTTGGTTTGAGCACACATAAAATGTAACAATTGTTTGAGGATACGTGACAGCCGAATGCACTCTGTCCAGCTGCTGGGTGTGGTAGAGAATATAAAGCAGGCCGAAGCCAAACACTCCCATTATGTGAGCCGTCAAAGAGACCAGGAACAGGAAGAAGTAGCGGTAGTTCCTCCGGCCGATACAGTTGTTGACCCACGGACAGTGATGATCAAAATCCTGTAAGGAGAGAAGAAGCAAGTTGAGTGTATGGGAATCATAATAGTGAAAGAGAGAGAGAAAAAGGCTGTTCAAAGCAAACACACTTCTCTAATTAACACAAATCGATCATTTAGTCTGCAAACCATTAGTCAGAGCAAGAGTGGACAGACTGATTAACGACAAAGATTAACCCTTACATAGACAAGATAGTAGAAATAAATACAAATGTTATTATGATAATTGTTATGTACTGTAACGTCATGTTTTTTTTAAGGCACATACTAGGGTCACTGCTGAACATAATCACTGGAATAAGGTGTGTGTATGTGTTTACCTCCACACAGTTGTCACACACTGAGCAGTGTGAGCAACGCGGAGGTCTATAGAAACGGCAGGTGGAGCACCACTTCATCCGGACTTGAATGCCTCTAATCTCCACAGTCTTGTAAAGAGGAGCACGGAAATCATCCTCTTTATCCTCATCTTCCTCAGCTGCAACACACACACACACAAGCAGTTTAACATGCCTTCCTCAGTATATCAAATTACACTTGTATTTCATTAACCTCCTGCTAAAAAATCAACATGGAATCCAAACCCTGTTTACTTTATGACCTTTGTGATTCTTAGCACACATCTTCTGCACAATTCATCAGTGCACGCTACTCCAAATAAATAAAAACGGTCTTCATAGTTTTTCCATAAAATTAATAAAATAAATAAACACATTCAAGTGACACAACTAACAGCCAATTAATATACATCAGATTTTTTTTTTTTTGTAGATTGATTATTCCATTCCCCTCAGGAACATTAGAGATGTAAAATGGACTTTAAATGAAGTGTTATGTTAGTATATACTATTATAGTATTAATTAACATTTAATATTAGATTTTATTTTTTGTTTTATTTGTAATAAATTGAGTACTTCAACTTATTTTTCAGCTCAGGCAACATTTCTAATCTTTGTTTAGTTTTATGTAACAAGTTTTATCTTAAATGTAAATTTTAGTTTATTTCAATTAAAAACATTAAAAATCATTTTTGTTAGTTTACAACAAGAACACTGCTTTAAGGTTGATTTAGCTGAATTTGTATACTCTCACACACAGAAGCATCATATCAAAGATGGCTTCACTACCTCTAGGGAAGATGCCAGGATCCATAAAGGTGGCCATACAGAAGTTGGCCAGAACAAACAGAAACATAATGCCATTGTATATCGGCACAGCGGCGGAAAACTGCTCCGAAAGCCAAGGGCACCTGTAAGAGACAGAATGGGACTGAAATCACATGTATGTTTTATGTAATCTTTCTCAAGTGTGCTAGTCTGCTTAACCATCTTAATTTAGGGAAAAGAACTGGTTGTCAAGGGAACACACTGACTGATAATGTTTTAGCCACTTCCTTAGTGTAAGCGATACAGACGTACAGATAACCACACAATTCCTCCTGGGAAACAGAGGGTACCACAAAACATACAATGTGTGAGAACACAAAAACAGGAAGAAGGGAGGAATAAAAAGAAAAAAAAGAGAGAGGAAAGTGGCACTTTATGACAGATGCTGTCCTAATTTTCATTGGCCTTCAGTGATTAATCTGATGGGTTGGGGAGAAGAGAGGGATCAGAGGGGGCAAGAATGAACAGACGTGACATGGCATCTGACTTAAACCCCCCAGATTTCCTCTTCTGTGCCAACTGGAAGGGCTGTTCGTTTATTTTTTTGGCATGATGACTTTTTCAGGTTCCTGCTATATTTACAGGTCACGACTTACAGAATCCAGGGCACAAGAAGTCAATAGGAAGTTGACATGATTTCTCATCTAAAGAGCTCTGATTGCACTTTTAATGCTGATACTGCATTATCAGTCTGTGTGTGCACAAGCCATTAAGTATGTCATTAAAGAGCTTAGCATTAAGACCTTTTGTTTATGTAAACATGTATTTCATACAAACATCATGTCCATTTCAATGTTAATAGGTCTAACTATTTACTTCACAGAGGACTTTGACAAAGGTGCTGTAAATAACAAATTCCTATGCATGTCTGCCCTGGTATTTTCTTTTTATGTAACTTTATTTGTACTGTAACATTGGCAGAAAAGTGTCTCCTGAGACCAGAAATGCTGTACGGAATTACATCAATGTTAGAGTTAGGGTTACTTTGTCAAAATGCATAATGCATTCCTGACTAGAAAAATCTTTTATACTGCCTCATCTGAGAAATTAAATAGGACACAGAGGCTAATTTAAGTTAGATCAGAATTGTTGAAAGTTGTGAGTCTTTTGAAAATCTAAATCAAGAAAAATCTGTAGAGGATTGAACTTGTTGTCATTCAAAACGTTAATAAAAATGATTAATAAGCAAAGAGACCCATACGGCACAGGCGAGGTCAATTCTGATTTTCGAAGCTGTGTGAAAAACCTTTCTGATATTTAAGAGCCTGCCATATTGAACATTAACTTAAGAACTGAGGATTATTATTAGAAGTGAATTCCTTAGATGTAAGCAGTCAAAAATGTCAACAACAACAAAAAAAAGACAATACAAAAAGACAATTCCAGTTATTTGAAGACTATAACAATCTTAGATGTGGCTCATTTAATGATAAAAAGGTTGACTGCATTGACTGAAATGATGTTAACTATACTGTCCTACTTAGCAACTGCTGCCATATGATCATCATCAGACAAGCTATTTTGTAATGTAAAATACTGGAATCCAGTGTGTTTGGAGAGTTTTAAAAGGTATTTTTAAGAAATTAACCTTTAAAATGTAATTGTTGGTTAAAGTGGTGATAAAAGTTGCCTGTTAATTCGTAAAAGAATGCAATACACTTTTTGATCAGTTATTTATTGGTACATGTTGACTCATCCATCATAAATGATTGCAGCAATCAGTGTTGGTAAACATGTCTGTGTACTCACGTGAAGCAGAAGAAGAGGGTGGTTGATCCAACCAAGAAGGCCGTGGCCGCAGAGACCGGCACGTAGCGACTAGGCCGGAGACGTCTGGATGGGACAGTGGGGTGGGGTGGGGAAGTGGGTCCAGACAGACCCCCACTCATGCTGCCACTCGGCATCACCCAGGGGGCAGGATGGCAGCGCACCCCAGAAAATAATATATGTGTAAGAGTGTTTGTGTTGTCGAGACAGCACAAACGAAAAGAAAGGCTAGGGGAGAAGCCGTTGCTCTTTTAGCATTATAGAAAAAGGCCACATGATGAGCATGGTTTCAACAGTACAAAACAAATTTAAATGGATAAAAAAGGATAAAAAAATAAATAAAATAAAATAAGAAAAAGTGTTAAACTGAATAAATTAGGGCTTTTAACAAACCGATTTAAAGTTTCTGATATTTAAACACTCTGGCTTATAAATTATTGAATCATTTAACAAAAAGTGCTCAAAACCTTTACTGTCTAAATATTTTCTGACTATTTAGGAAAAAGTTTATAAATATGGGAACTGCTTTAAAAAAAAAAAATAGGGTCCAACTCCTAAATAGTTATTGATGCTTTAAAAGTTTTTTTTTTTTTTTTTTTATAAAAGTTTTTCTTATGAAAAAGATTTGGTGTTACTGTATAAAATAAGAGGTAGAGGAGGGCAACAAGTTTTTTCTTTTTTTGGATGCTATGAAATTGTGAAAAAAAATTTTTATTTGGATTTGATGTTTTGATAAGCAGGCCTGAAGTCAATTAATGCCCTGGAGTTACCTTCTGCTGTGAAATTGGATTTAAAAAAAATAAATAAATGAAACCGCGAAAGACACAAAGAGTGGAGGATTTTTCTCAGTTTTGGTGTAGTTCACTTCTTAAGGGAGAAATGACAGCCAAGGAATCAGACGGAATCAACCGTTAACAGTTTCCCCCCACCATCCACACCATCAGAAAATATAAAAATGTCTCTCCTTCATTTCAACCAACCAGTGCGCTACACTGCACCTTAACAAATGGAATCTCTAGTGTCTCTCTCCAGAGTCGATGCATTGCTGATCCACAGGTTAGTTTCGAAGGACAGGCCAGTATCTTTACAAGTAAACAGGCTTACCCCTGCATGGCTGATCAGATCAAAATTCTTGCTTTTTGAGGCAAGAGGCACGAAATGAGAGAAATGCTCCAGCTAAAACACCTCTCTTGATGGAGCTTGCACAGAGACAAAAAACAGGTGAGAAGAGCAGCGCTTAGCTAGCACACATCTCAACACTACTGGGAATTGATCCAGGTCAGTGGAGCGATTCAGAAAAAAAAGAATTTGGAGCTTTTGAATCCTGGGATCCACAGGTGAGTATGTGAAGATTGAGTCAAAGAGAAAACAATAAACAAGAGTTCAACTTCTCCCTTGGGACATTTCAGAGACTTCTTTAAATGTGTACGTGTGGGTGTATCAGGTCCTGCTGCCATCCATTAGAAGATGATGCAGCATTACATAAGGACCTCAGGGGGACGCAGCCTCAAGGGAGTGCCTTGAGCCATGCCTACGCTTTCTTCTCTGACTCCGTGGAGTTATCTCCTCTTTCAGCTGACCATGCGCACATTCACACACACAGAGTAAGCATGCACTCATCCAATGATGGGGTCTTTGAGTGGGTGTGCCGGGGAGAATGGAAATAAACTCCACCTGAAAAGAACAAAAGAGAGAAAAAAAAAAAATTAGAATTCTGAGCCAAAAATGGCTTGAGCAGAAAATTTTAAATGGTAGGGCTGACACAAAACAACAAATTTGGCAATTAAATTGTCTATTACAGGGCTCCAATTAAAGAGACACTGGCTCCTATAAGAAAAAAAAATTAGGCTGCAAATTATAATTTTTATTTTTTTAGGTGCAACAGAATAAATGTGTTCTATTTTTTTTTTTACACATACTGTCATGTGTTTCGGTCTAATCTTTTCTTGTCTTTATCAGCATTTTAATCCATCTTGTAGATGTCCTGGAAACTAAGGGTCACTAAAATTAGGAAGTAAATGTCTTTTCCAACAGAATTATATACAATCACCATGAATTTTTTATTACACTGTATCTGTATCTGTATCTGTGCCAATATCACGGACCATAATGTCAGCATCACTTGGCCACTGACTGTTTGTTTGTTTGTTTATTAAGTTTTTTACGCCATGTTAGCATCATGGCTATTTACATGGCAAACAGGTTCAGTATCATCCATAAGATTTAAATTATATAAAACATTTCAACTTAACATAAGATAGAAAATCTAAAATACATTTAGGTGGTACATTTCCAAATATTCCATGCAAGCATGTTTCTGAATAAAAGCATTTTTTAGCAGCATCATAAAAATTACAATTCAACAAAATATGCTTGATAGTCAAAGGAACTTTACATGAAAGACATAAAGGAGGAACTTCGCCTATTAATAAAACCCATGGGTAAGTCTTGAATGCCCCAGTCTACACCTAGTAAAGACAACTAGATCATGTCTTGATTTAAAATTGAACTAATATCGTTGAGCCACCAGAAGGTCGATGTATGTTTGGACCATATGCATTAAAGCTAACAAACTTTTTCAAGACAAAGGACTATCTGGTGACAAATGAGTTTCTTAGAGGCAAAAAGCAAAAGGGTTGAGAAACATAACTAGTCGTAGAAGTTCTTCAAAATTTGGCCACTGAGTGTAGTTTAACCTTTAGCTCCTTGCATTCTTAGGTCAACAGGTTAAGTAAAAATATGAATATGCAATATAACGCAAAATGCTCCTATTTATAGTTATTCTTTTATGGTTGGCTGATGAGCTTATGGACACCGAATAGTTATTCTGAGGTAAACGTATTGTTACATGGCATTGTTTAGGCTACACTTTTTTTCAAGATCATTTTTTTTTACATCATTTTGTTGTAAAAATTCTAGAGTCCAGATTATTTCAGTGAAATATATATATATATATATTCTTATCAAAATGACTTTGCTTTCTCTCTCCGATGTATTTTATGTACAAGCATACATTTGTTTAAGCATAAAGTGCTACATAGTGATGTGTTCGAAGCATCCACAGTGACATTACATAAACTAAACTTAGATTATTTGCTTATGTTTTCATTATTGATTTTATCAATGAGTTGTTGCAGCCCAATTATATACACCATCAAGCCACATTCAAATGAATGCTCAAACATCGAAAGGAGAGACATCACACAGGCCAGCCTGAAGAATAAGCTCTTTTATTGACACTAAACAATAGGGGTGAGGGGGGGACCCTGACCTTAATTACAGAGACATCTGTAGGGCAATCTCTAACCAATTTCTCTTAGTTAACCAAAAACACACTGAAATGACATCACATAAGCTTTCACTATCAAATGTTATGCAAACTAAGGTAATGTCTGGATGTTTGCAAAGCCTCAAGGCTTTCTGAAAGTGCGCACACACATTAGGGCTGGGTATTGCCAACTACATCATGAAACCACACACACATCATGAAACAAGCATGTGTACAGCAATACTATCATGACTAGGGATGGGCATCGTTTACACTTTACAGATACCGATATCGATACTGTTATCAATACTATTTTGTGCAAAAAGATATGAAGTGAAAAGCAGTTGAAAATTTCAAGATATTTTATTACTGCTGAACTTTAGCAACTGTATTAATGTTCACAAATCAAGAGTTATTTTTCTTGATGCGTTTCATTTTATAAACATTAAAAAAATAGTTTTAGCACAATTAGAGGACAACTAATATAAATAATCTGGTGCTGTTTGACTGGCATTTTAGTGTATGGACTACTGATGTGCAGGGTTGTCTCATAACCCGCGGGGTGGGTTGGGGCGGGTCACTAAAAACAAAAATAAAAAAAATCCATTTACGTTGCATGGAATTTAGTTTGAGTATAAAGTGTTTTAATTTTACAATATATGGTGTAAAAACATCTGAGTGCTGCCCTCTTCAGGTTGAACGGTGGCTACTGCAGTTGATTTTTCCTATTGGATGTTGCGGTGGCAAGTGACGTAAGCGGTGGCAGGTGACGTAAGCAGTTTCCAGCTCACCACGCCCCTTGGTACGAGCTACCATGCCCTTGGCAGTATAAAAACATTTTGTTCCGTCAAAATCACTGTAGTGAGTCAGGAGTTGGAATTGCGAGTATTGAAACGATCAGGATAGACTATTATAGCATCTATTTAGCATATCGATTATAGAGTTATTTAGATCTTCAAGTTAGCGTAGATTTATCTGTATTTAGTACAGTGGTCAGGATGGTACGTAGGTGTGTTGCTGGTTGTGACAGCAGTGCTGGACTGCATAGTTTTCCAGCAGACTTTAAAATTAGGCGCCAGTGGTTGCATTCACTTGGCCTGGAAGACCGTGAGTTCCCACCTAGAGCAGGAGTGTGCAAACTGATTTTACGAGGGATTGCTTCTCCAACGCAATGGAGGTGGAAATCATCTTCTCTACACAGCTTGCGCTGAAAAGCGACGCGATGCAGGAGTTAAAACCGCAGTTTGAGCCAGTTGCTCGAACTGATATGAACTGACACCTCGACATCCTCCACTTCAGGTGAAGGTGGGGGAGAAAAGTCCTCTACTTCAAATGATCGCTCTGTTGCAAAGCTACTTGCGTCATTACAGTCACTCTCCATTTTAGCGATTCTGACAGCAGCTGTCAATCAATCCGTTCAATCAGGTTCACGCCGCACTCGCTCATCCCCTCTATCTCCGCTGTGATCTGCCCACTTTACAGCATTTTTCAAATATTGTCAGTGGATGGAGTCAGGCTCTGACCAGGGGTTTAGTTACCCTTTAACCAGTCTAAATTATGTATAAAAGAAAAACACACACAATCATAACAGACAGTTGATACTGCAGGTGGAAACAGCTGAAAATAAAGGAAAAGGATCTTAAAGTAACAGCTGGTAGGTGACAGTTGTTAGATGTTCTCATCAATTAATGAATAAAGGGGTGAATGTGCAATTCACAGTAGCAAATAAATATGAAATAACTCATGCAGAAGGAGTCTACAATTACTTTTTCTGATATAAAAAAGAGAGCTAAGAAAAAATATAATCCGTCATCAATACTTCTAAAATATCATGTAAGGTCATTTTTATTTTTAGGTTAAAGTGCTCTTTTTTTTTTTTTTTTTAGAATGCCATGACCATGAAAGCAGACAGACTAATAAACTTGAAAAGCTGAAGCAAACAACTGGAAAACAACTAAATAACATCACTTGATCTTTCAATGTGATTACTGAACTGGTATTATGCACAAACCTACATTTTGCAGTTTTTATGACTCATTATAATTAGGGCTGCATGATTAATCAAATGTGCATCTTGTCAGTAAAGCCAGTTCTGTAATCAGTAGTAAATCTTCATCTACAGTACAGTAGACATCATAAATGTCATGAAATCTTAACCTGCTTAAACCCAAATTTTGTGTTGGTTTCCACCTTTTATTGCAATGAACCATATTAGTCATCTATCGAGGGTTCAAAACAGGTATAATATATATATATATATATATATATATATAAGGGGTGGGAATCACCGGAGGCCTCACAATATGGTATTATCACGATATTTATCACGAAAAAATATTATTGCGATTTTAAATATATTGCGATATAACAGCACATCTTGATTTTATACACAAAAGTTGTGCAGACCCTTCATGAAATGGGAGCATTTGAAAGTAAATTACCATTAAATTTTAATTAAATGAATTAAAACAAAACATGTAGTCTTACAATACAATAAAAAACAATAAATATAAAAGAACAAGCCAATAAAATAACCACACATTGACTGAAACTAACAAGAAAACTGGACAGAATTTATATTAATATTGGTAACACTTTACAATAAAGTTCATTAGTTAACCTTAGTTAACAACTTTAGATAAACTAAGAATGAATAATAGTTCTTCAGCATTTATTAATCTTAGTTCATTGTGACGAGTGGGGCAGGGCCGAGAGCCACGGGAATGGAGCGAGGCCGGTGGAGTGATTTGGAAATGAGCGACACCTGCACCACTGACCGGTCTCGAGTCCCACGGAGGAGAACCGGAACAATTTATTTTTTTTTCTCCTCTCCCCTCTCTCTCTCGACTCTGTCGCTCCTCATCCTTCCATCTCCTTTTTCTTGCCTTGTCTGTCTGTCCTTACCCCCAGGTTCCCACAGCAACTGTGAGCACCCCCCCCCCATGTCGTCCGAAATCTGGAAAATATTTTGCTCGTCTTCGGAACATAGTTTAAGATATTTTGGATAAAAACCTGGAGTCTTGTGACCGTCACTTCAGCTTTGTACATTGAAAATGGGAACTGGAACCATTCTTTCATCCTCCATTACTGGCAGCAATTTATCTTAACGCTAATGATAGTGGTGTGCCTTTAATGATACTATTTCCTGTCAAAGAGTTGAAGACCGCTATCTAGCGGTCAGGATATGAATTCAAAATGAAACAACTGGCATGAATCTTGTATTATTTTTGATGCATTGATACATTTCCAAGTGTTATTACACCCCTAGAAAAGATACCTTATTAAAGGGATACACCACCCTAAAATTAAAATGTTGTCATTAAATCACTTACCCCCGTGTCATTCCAAACCTGTAAAAGCTCTGTTCATCTTCGGAAGACAATTTAAGATATTTTATGATGATATGGTGATATGGAGTGACGCAGAGGACACCGTTGACAAAGGAATTATTGAATAAAGTTGTTATTGTTGCTTTCTTCGCTTACAAAAAGTGTTGCCGTCACTTCATATAACACAGATTGCACGTATTCTGACGACGACTTTTTATACCTTTTATGGACCTTGACACTGTTATTTACTTGGCAGTTTATGGGACAATCTCAAGCCTCCAGGTTTCCATCCAAAATATCTTAAATTATGTTCCGAAGACGAACAGAGCTTTTACGCGTTTGGAACGACATGGGGGTAAGTGTTTAATCCCAACATTTTTATTTTGGGGGAGTAACCCTTTAAGTGCCACATTTGGTTATGACTGTTACAGGCATCTTCGGTCACTTATTCAATTTGTGTATGTTTGTCAACTCATAAAAGTTATAAATAGTGTTGCATTGTCCTTTTTTTTATTCTTATTTTTTTAAGAATAAACTGATTTTAGTAAATGAATGAAAGAATAAGAGGAAAAAATGCTCAGAATTCAGTCTCCTGACTATGCGTTAATTAATTTTCTTGGCCCTTTGGTCCGGACCAAAAAGGAAAATGACAGATTTAGTCTTGGTTCACATACAGTGTTCAGACAGGCAGCTTTTATGACATATTTTGCAAACTTATCAAACAACCAAAACAATGCTGTGTAAGGGCTGAAAAAATTAGTCAACATTATCGACAATGTCAATAATAAAAAATAATTGTCAAATTTTTTTTGTTGTTGAGTAAATGTTTGATGTCACATGACGTAATGTTAGAGCCTTCAATAATGTTTGGTGCTGTAGCACAACACTGTAATTCAGCTCTCCTAGATAAAATTCAAGAGAAGAAGACCGTGATAGCTGAACCTGAAGCTGCTGAGCTGTGTTTGGATGAATATGTTGATATATGCTGCACAATTTACTCTCAATAACAAAATAAACACAACAAAAACTGAACGTGGTGTGAAAGCTGCACTTAAGAACGCATTTGATTACAGCCAGTCAAAGTCCAGTCACGTCACGTTTATTTACATAACAGTACTTTATACAGTACAAAAGATAGCCTTAAGTGATGCAGCTTTACAGTATTAAACATGAAAATGAGTCGCTTTCAGTCAGAATTATAACTTGTTTTTATGTTATAAAGCAGCTCTTCCATGTGGAGTTATCTAATAATAAATTTAGTGGGAATTTAGTTTTTTTTATTAAGGTTTTAGTTTGATTTGGTCTAGTTCAGGACTGTTTTGATTAGCATAACCGTATAATGTATTTTAAGAGAGATTACATTGTAGTAAAATATTTTATCCACAAATAAAACATCCTTATCACTAGGGCTGGGCGATATATCGAATATTAGCGATTAATATCAGAATAATTGTGACAACGATGTCAAATTCGAAAATATTGTGAATATCGAATATTTCAAATTCAAGCATACTTTCTCGAAAGAACGCACCAAAAAAGGGAACATGTTATTGCGGACTGCTCTACACTGCTCTACTACACAAACTCTCATGAGTGCGGTTGCCAGAGTTCAAATCCCCGCTTATATAGATACATTTTCTTCCTGGTGTTTTGCTTATTTTAAGCAATCTGGCAACCATGCGCACGCAAACACTCGCTCTTCATTGCGGAATCCCTGCCGCTGATGATCTGAAAAACAAATACTCCCTGAAAAGGTGGATCTTGGTCCACTTGTTTGGTCAGGGCTCCAAACTGCGACTAAAACACATTAACATTTATGCATTTAGCAGATGTTTTTATCCAAAGCAACTTACAGTGCATTCAGGCTAGAATATTTGTTTTATTTTTACCAGTATGTGTGCTCGCTGGGAATTGAACCCACAACCTTTTGCGCTGCTAACACAATGCTCTACCACTGGCGACTAGGCCTATGCATTGACGTTATAAAAAAATGTGCATGTAATGCCTTTTTGCCTGATAGTTTTATGATTAGATCATTTGCTAGGTTCACGTATTAATTGAGATGATGCGCATTAAAGTTTTAGTGGAAAAAAAAGAATTTCAGTCTGCTGTGCAGCAGTGCTGATGCACACCTGCTAAACACAACTCGGTTGTGCAGCGTGAGAGGCTGAAATTATTATCATTAATAATACGGTCTATGCTGTGTTCTGTTAATGCATGAACTTCATTATTTGAAGCACACTTGCCATCCAGTAACCACATAAAGCTTTGTTACTTTTTAATAAAACAAAATATCAGCTCTAAAATTATTCAATATTCATAACGAAATGCAAACAATAAATACAGTTTTGGCGCTCTTTAATGTGGCAGGCGTGATTGTTTTAGTGCCTCAGTTCAAGCAACGAGTGAAACAATTTAATCTTTCTCTTTACTTCTATAGAACATAATGAGCATGAGTTAACATCAAAAGGTAGGCTTTTTTTTTATTTTTTATAAGAGACCCTACAGTACAATGTACTGAAATGTCTTGTCTAAAGGCTCATTCAGTGTTTCAAACTGCGGAAAACATGTAAAGACTTTTAAAACATTGCAACATAATATACATTTGCCAAAGAATAACCATTCAGTTTCCATAAGCTCATTAGTCAGCTAGAACAATAACTATAAAGAGGAGCATTTTGCTATATTTAAGCGCTATTGCATATTAATATTTTTACTTAACCTGTCGTTTACATGATTCAACTCCTCCTATAAAATTGCATTTTACTAATTAACAAAAAAAGATTGAAAGTGTAAAAGACAGTTTCATTGGTTACTGAATATGACCTCGTTATACTGTAACACATTTAAACAGACACGCACACCAGTGATGCGCGGGTTGATCCAAAATGAGCGGGTGCCTGCGGTCACCCGCGGTTGCCCGCGGTTACGAGTCATCAAAAATATTTTTAATGATATTCGGGTCGCGGTCAGTCGGGTCGTTTGAAATATAGATGCCAATTAAACCTTTGTAATTAATATAGTACTAGACACAATTTTGAAATACATAGGCCTTTATTGGCTGAATAACTGGCGCTCAGTCTGCACGTAGAGATGAAAGCGGCACGAGAAAAGGTGAAGACCTGTTTTTGGTAAAACATGATTTTAACGACTTCATTAAGTTTTGTTTTATAGAAAACTCTTTTTAACCCTCTGGAGTCGATTAACGCATATACGCGTTATGAGTCATTTTCTCCTGATAATCACGAAAAGAACTTAAATTACACTTTCGGTTTTGATCGTACAGATAAGAGTAATACATCAATCGAATCTGTAATCTACTTTTTTTGAATACAGACATAATAACAACAGAACTTTGTGCACTTATAAAATAAAGATAACAAACAAGGTGTGCTGTCTGCGCTGATCGTAATGTACAAACACGTCATTAAAATGAAGTGTAACTCCGTGAATACTCAACGAAGAGACATGAGAGAGATATCTATAGAAAGCTTGACATGTCTGCTTTTAAACTAAACAAGTGCTGCCAAAACAGATATTCTGTGATAAAGTAATCCATATGAAAACAACGCGATGTCTAGTTTTTCACGTCTCCCTTCATTATATTTACTGTGACCACGCCCCCGCGCTGAACGCTCTATTCAGATTCAAACTGAAGCGCGCGGCTTGAATACGCCAATAATAGAAGAAAAAGCAGCGAGACTGTTCAAGTTTTTTTATTTTACTGTTTGCTTCGCGATGAGAGCAATAAGACATAATGAACCCCAAAAAGATGTGATGTGGTTGAGGATTTGAGAAATGGATTTCCTCAGAAAAAAAGGATGAAGTGCTTTATTCAGCAGAGATCATAAACATGAGTAAGTCTCTTTTTATTTATGTATATACTTGTAGTAGCTACTAGTTTTCACATAACCTGTAAACATTTTACTAGTTAGACTTTTTCCAAAATATAATTCCTGACTAAATGTATAATCAAGTGAAACATTATGAAGTTTCAGTAACAATATACAATACTTAAAAGCTTGATGTAAATAATATAAATGTAACAAATAAATGTGACTGTAACAAATGTAATATTGCTGTTCTTTCAATTTATCCCCCCTAGTAAACCTGAAAAAATATTCTCAGCTCTTTTCAACATTATAATAATAATAATAATGATGATAATAATAACAATAAATGTTTGTTTTTTTTGTAGAAAATCAGATTGTTAAGATAAAGATTTTCGTTTTCTAAAAATTGTATCTTAATTTCGATCAATGTTTTATCAATCAATTGCCCGTATTTTATAAATAAGAAGCAAATATATAACAGACAATGTAATGAGGCGCCGGCAGGATCACTTGCATGTGACCTGGAGGGCGCCGAAACTCAGCGTGTGCCTCACAGATTTGAGAAATATAAGGCTATCTATTACAGAAAGCTTGAAATGTCTACTTTTAAACGAAAATATTAAAACCAAAATAAATAGGCTACTCTCTGATTATGTAATCCATAATGTGCATTTCTCTCTGGCGTTAGTCTGCATCGTCAACTTAATCTTTGCAGCGACACAGAAAACACCAGTTTATTACTAAACAATTAAATGTCTCCTTGCATATGTGTGGTATGGAAACTGCTCTGTAACAGAGAGGAAGGCCCTACAGCGTGTGGTTAAGACGGCAGAGAAAGTCATCGGTTGTAGTCTCCCTGCAATTGGAGATATATACATCAACAGATGCAAGACTAGGGCTG
Organism: Carassius gibelio; assembly: GCF_023724105.1. NCBI lineage: Eukaryota > Metazoa > Chordata > Actinopteri > Cypriniformes > Cyprinidae > Carassius > Carassius gibelio. Next base: position 26,956,516 of record NC_068371.1, read on the forward strand.
CAAGTATCATGAAAGACTTCTTTCACCCTGCCAATAGACTATTTGACCCTCTTCCTTCAGGTAGGAGGCTGCGCAGCATCAGAGCTAGGACATCAAGGTTAAAAAACAGTTTCTATCCAGAAGCCGTGAGACTTTTTAATATTGACAAACTACAGAATTGATGAACTGAACTTGCTGTCCTAAATTAGATTGCACTAACTTTATTACTATGCTGCTAATTTTTAAGGGTTTTTAGTGTGTGGAGAGACTGTACCCATATATTAATATGGGCTTGTATTATTTGTTATTTTATCTATTGTATTTATTGATGAGTGAGTAGTTAGTTATTTATTGTGAATGGTTTTAACCGGGCCTCAGTGTCTAATTTCGTTCCAGCTCATGTACATGCTTTGGAATGACAATAAAATCCTTTACCTTTACCTTTACCTTTACCATATTTTGGAACCAGCAGGCTATTCTGGGTCGAGCGAGACCCAACGGAATGAGCGAACGGAGCGTAATATATGGAGAAATGCGCAAACCCAAACCTCATGTCTGCTGAACAGAAACATAAAAATAGACATAGCCAGACTAGACAATTTTAGAACAAATTATGAGCTTATTGATGATTTTTTAAATAATTCTTGACAAAAATAGAATATATTATGGGTTTTCCTTTTTTTTTTTTGCCTAGTTCCTACGTCTATGGCCCAATGACGATATGATGAGCATTTACTACATTTTAAAAATGCGGGTCAGGAAGCGGGTCGGGTACAATATTTTCTTTTACTTTTTTTGCGGTCCGAGTTGCGGGCGGGTTAGTTGAAAATGTCGGTCGGGTGCGGGTTATTAATACATTGACCCGCGCATCACTGACGCACACATATATTGAGATAATACAATTCCTTCACCACAACAACCCTAGAATTCACATTTACCAAAATTAACTGCACTAACAGAGCAATTAAACCAGAATTTATTTTAATCAAACCAAACTTGCCAAGTGTGAACACAACCTAAAACTCAGGTTGCTTTAGGAATTGTTGACCAGCACATTTCAAAACACAATACAAAATCATGCTTGTGTAGCTATAGGAGAAGGTCTGAGCAATTTGACGGTATATATCATTTCTGCAGAATAAATTGTCAACCATAAAAAAAAAAATCCCATGTGTTCTGTACATGTAAATAGGTGGGCTAGGTTAACTCACATGCAGTGCACGTGAGACTGAGGTACTGCCATCTGAAATATGGAGAAAGACGAAGAAACAGATCAGGAAGATCCACAAAGGACTGCATTTCTAAAGGGCTGTTAGTAACATGATACGAGCAGCAGTCAACCACAAGAACAGTGGAGCAACCGGACAGTTTAGAGGAGCGAACAGGCTCATAACGGAGGAAGCATTATAAATTAAGCTTATCTGACTACAACAGTTCATATACCAATGTCATAACGAATAGAAATAGCATTAAATAATGTATATTAATTAGCATCTTTATACCTCTTGTTGTTAAAAGGGTCATAAGATGTGCTATTTAATGTGTTCCTTTCTCTTTGGAGTGTTACAAGCTGTTCGTGAATACATAAGAAGACCCCTAAACTTGTGTGTGAAGATCTGCATAACGCCACCTAAATGTTAACGCAAAGAAAAAATGTGTAACTTTGATTCTTGCTCACTGCAGTTTTGTTACCGCTGTTGCCACGTCACATAAATGCTATGTGTTTTGTTGCGAAAGCGAAAATACTTTTTTTTTGGCCTTCCAAAAGAGGAAACAACTAGAATTCAGTGGTTAAGTTGTATTCACAACACTCTTCCAGAACAGTTCCACACAAATATTCAGATGTGTACAGTGCATTTTACTGAGGACTGTTTCCTCAACCTGGGAGAGTAGCCTACAATCCCGGCTGTTCTGACTCACAGTCACAGCCTGTAGGTTTTCATATTTAAAGAATTTGCCACTAATGAATCAAACGTGAGTTGAGCAGTGTAGAGTAGTGCTTGTTGTTTGGCGTTTCTCCGATCATAAATGCAGACATGGATTTATGTTTAGGGGGTTATACTGTAAAAAGACAGTACAAATCCTTATAATCAGTGTCCCCACTGGAAGTAACAGATTCCTCATTAATAAGGTTGTTTTTTTTTGTTTTGTTTTTTGTCTTATCGAGCAGGGACCACCGAACCAGCTGATAATAACCTCCTGTGATTTGATACGTCTCTCAACTTGATGCTCAAATTAACAGAACACATTTTAAAGATGCAGAAGTCGCACAAGCACACATGCAATGAGAGGTGAATATGAAATGCATTTAAACAATATAAATAATAATATCCTACAAAATGCAAAGAAAGTAAATAATTTATTATGAATAGAATTTCAATATAAATTATTTTGATATAATAAACTGAAGTAAAACAATAGCATGAGATTTAAAATTAATCCAGAAACACCTTATTTAAAGTTTAACTGCACCTACAAGTTGCATTTAATATTCGTCAGCTAGGGGCAATTAATCTAAAACATGAGTGTGTTTTAACGAAACTAATTTACCAAACAAAAGAAAAATCAACAAGGTGAAGTACTGTTCCTTTCTAAAGTATTTGAGTTTATTTATTATATAAAGCCCCTTTTGTCCATTTTCAGAATAACTACATATATAAATAACTATATTGTGAAATAAAATTGGTCATACTGTGAAACTGAATTTTGGTCATCCAGTCCTCCTCTATATAGGACTATGCAATCATGTATTTTGTTTCAGGTCACACACACCACAGTGTGCAATGATTCCTCAACTTCAATACATCCCTTTCATGTGAATTCTCTCTCTTGACTCTACACCCTCCTTTCACAACAGAATGACTGAAACCTAAAGCCATGTGGCATTACACTCCCTGCCAACTGAGGCAACCTGCATTTCCCACAATCCACTAAATGCCTGCCAATTTTACATGGTGACAGTGAAGTGTCTCTTTGATTTTCCGAGGAGAGAGAGAGAGAGAGAGAGAGAGAGAGAGAGAGAGAGAGAGAGAGATCTGTCACATACCCTCATTTTCCAGACACGCCCCTCTTAAGAAAAAAAGCAAACTACCAGATCTAACCTGGTCCAGCTAGTTATGCTACCTACACACTTAATACCTAAACGAAGAAAATCACTGGACCACAGCCAGAAACCGTTTTGTTTTCTCCAACATAGCTCATATAATCAAGTTCAGCACGTTTTCTTTCACTCGTGAATCACTGATTGCAGGTAATCTGGCTATGATTTCATTTGAAAAGAATGATTGCTATTTTTACTCACTGATAAGTTAATTAATAATAGGGTATTATTTAGCAGGTGATCTGATGACAACGAATGACACGTTTATAACACAAAACGTGCGTAAACTCAAACACGATCTCGTTATGATCAGGTGAGAGGATTAACGTAAATGGATAAAAGGAATAGAAAACCAGTGTGTTGTTGTCTTTCTCTGAGGCGCGGTGTATCTTTTGGGTGTGTTTCGCTGCAGCTGCACGGTTTGAGGCCCTGACGTGATTCCGCGCGACGCCGATACTGAGGCGGAGGTGTCGCGCGAAGCATAACGGGGCCTCAACTGACTAACTTACCTCAGTGAAACTGCAACAAAAAAAGAAAGAAAAAAAAAACCGGTATCACATTCGCGTATTTCAGGCTTTTACCTGAAAACTGCAGCGAGTACATGTTAATGCCAAGTCTATGTTTGATCACCCCCCTTAAAACATGATTTATTCTGCTAACTTATATGAGAAATTATATGAGATAGGCCTGGAATAAATGACTCGCATGTTAAAAAGATTTCAATAAATGACTTGATATGAACGCGTTGACTAACATATAATCACAGTTTGGCAGGACTATTAGCATGACAGCTAGCAATATATCGCCTCTTTTTCAAAACAGTATTTACGTTAAAATAAAGTAACGTTAACCCCACCGGTGACCTACCTGTCAGTTAGTTCACTGGCGTCGCTGCTTTAGAGGATTTGTGTTTGTGTGTGAGAGAGAGAGACACTGGTTATCCTCTTTAATAGATTAACGCTAGATGATGACTTTAATCTCCGTTTCAATCTTTGGATTGTGGGGTCTTGCCGATGGCTCACTTAGCAAGTTAACGTTAGCCTGCGTCCAAAATATGAATCTTTCCTCTTATTTTTTGCATTCACTCGAACTTATACAAAGTCAGTCAGGTTTTGGCTCCTCTCGACACTCGATTAAATCTATATTCCGTCGCATATGACCTGCTAAATCTCGTGTAGCTTAACGCTAACGACTGGTTTACCGTATTTTCACCCAGCTCAGAGCAGCGGCACGAGCTCCAGACAGTCACATCCACGACCCGCCCAGATTGGTCTGACGTCTCCACCCTTCTGTGAGCTGATTGGCTGACAGCTGCTGTCAATCCATCCGGCGATACCAATTAAAGGGCGCAAAAGAACGTTTCACGCGACTTGTCAAATTAATTCGAGTCTCAGGTGCTGATGAAAGAGAGTGACGGATACCTGAAAGCTCATGTGAAGGACTGCAATCCACATCGTTCGTATGGTAATACTTTCTAGCCTGTAATGAACTGACAGACATAAACAGCTTAATGAAGGATAAAAAGTGACTCAGTGACATTAAATACGCGTGTCTGAGAGGGAGGCAGTCACACAAGACGCTTGTGACGCTCTGAGGATTAAACGGACAGCAGGAGTTTCACAGATAAGCGCCCCCCTTTCCCCCTAATATCTACACAAATCTGATCAACATCTGTCACACCACCTCTTTTAGGCCAAATAACACAAATCTACTGCTCTGTGTACAACACGCATAAAATACAAGCACCCGGACAGATTTAGGGTCAAACCAGACTGTAATTTCCTGTGCAATATACAGGAAACATCAATACTCAATTGAAATGCTTAGATAGATGACAATGAGTGTAAAAATAGAGTAGCCAGCTAGAATAGAGAATTTGTGACTGGCAGTGGGATGTGCGTATTAGGCCTGTATCCTACATGATGTGTGACCTTCTAAACAAGTTCATTATAACAGACTGTTAATCCAGGATCAGTAGATGCCCATGTATTCATGTAAACAGACCCTGAATTTGGCCGCTCACTCAATTTTATTCTGTGGTTCTTGAGTTGGAACAATAGGGAACCTCTCAGAATCAGAAATGTTGACACATTCTGGATGTTCAGCTAAAAAGAAAAGGCTTATTCATTATTACTTTAAAAACCAGCAAGGGAATAGTAGTCTATTGTCATTTGAAAAGATATTGCCTGCTTTAAAGGGGGGGGGGGGGGGGGGTGAAATGCTATTTCATGCATACTGAGTTTTTTACACTGTTAAAGAGTTGGATTCCCATGCTAAACATGGACAAAGTTTCAAAAATTAAGTTGTACGTTTGAAGGAGTATTTCTGTTCCAAAAATACTCCTTCCGTTTTGTCACAAGTTTCGGAAAGTTTTTTTCGAGTATGGCTCTGTGTGACGTTAGATGGAGCGGAATTTCCTTATATGGGTCCTAAGAGCACTTCTGCCGGAGAAAGGAAGAAGGAAGAGCGCGTGCTCTCGTATAGCAGAGCACTGAGAGCACAACAGACTTCACTGATCAGAGCGAGAGCGTCGCGAAATGTCACAAAAGGAGTGTGTTTTTGGTTGCCAGGGCAAGGCAACCCTGCACAGATTACCAAAAAAAAAAAAGCATTAAGGGACCAGTGGATGGAGTTTATTTTTACAGAGCATCAACGGAGTTGTGCAAGTGTTTTTGTTTGTTCACTGCATTTACAAGGCCCAGTTTGACACCGGATTTGCACATTGTTTATTTCTTAAGGATAATGCAGTCCCAACGAAAAAGGGTCACGATCGTGTGTTGGAACCACAGGCGGTGAGTAAAACTGCTTCAAATATCTCTGTGTTGTTAACTTAGCTATCGGCGCGTAAGCACATCAAGTAAACAACATGCGATGTTGTCATCAAACTGCACTTTCCACATGTACAGCTTAAAAAAAAAATGACATAAAGTGGAACTTAGTCATTTTCCAAAACCGCTAAGCAAATATATACAGTTTCAGTACATACCACATAGAGATGTCATTGCTGATGCTGCTCTTGTTAAATTTCAGCCTCTGGATCTGATTCTGGATCATAAATATACGTCTGAATCTGACTGTTAGCCATGGTTTGTTTGGGATGATGTTTTTTTCCTCACGGTGTCACAACTTCCAAACGCTCTCAACGCAAAAGCCTACTGGCGCTCGTGATTCTTTAGCTCCGCCCACACGTCACGCCTCCAGCCACTCGTGTTTTTCCGGGAAAAATCGGTACAGACTATCTTTCTCTTATGAATATAATAAAACTAAAGACTTTTTGGAGTTATGAAGGATGCAGTACTACTCTATAGGTACTCAAGATTAACAGGATATTGAGTGAAAACGAGCATTTCACCCTCCCTTTAATACCCGTTATAATGAGATATGAGCTATTGTAAAGATTTGAGCACAGTAAAATAGAGATGAATATTAAAGACTGAATCTAACAAGTCTGATTTATTTCAAGACTGTGATGACATTGTAAATCCTCGAAAGTATTTGATATTTGTATTTGATTTTTATATGTACATTTATAACACTATTGTTTGTATTAGTATATGAACATTGCATCAAAAAAAAAAAATATATAAAAAAATATTAAAAAAAAAAAAACAATTTTATGTGTATTTGTTGCAGTTTTTTTCTTTTGGTCACAAATTTCACACTTTGTGTTCCACAAACAAAACAACATCACACTTGGCTGGAACCACATGTTAACCACATTGGAACCAAATTATCATTTACATTTATTTGAGTTTTTTTCTATCTAAAGCCGTAAGGTAGGGTAATGTTTCCACTGTTTTTATATGAAAATATTCCAGTCACACATATAACAGTCACACCTGATCTGAACTGAAATTTAAGCAGTTACAGCTGAATAATACGTATTATTTTCTTGTTTGTATTTGTTTTTTGCTCTTGCATAACAAGAAATGTAATTCAGAAATGTCATTCAGGCTACACAAGCTTATTTCTGTTATGCAATGTGATATTGACTGCATAGGCAATTAAATAATTTCCAAAAATCAATGTATTTGCTATAAACATAGAGCCGAAACAAGTGTGTTTTAAATGTTATAAACTCTGCCCCTTGCGTTTGATCGTTTAAAGACTTGGGAATGAATACTTTGATGATATTTGTACAATGCTTCCCCCTCGTGGCCAGAATGTGTATTTGCGTAAATTTGTAGACTTGTGGGCAGAAAGAAGCCTAGTATTTCTAATATGTAATAAAAAATAAGTAAATAAAATGCTATTCATCTAATAAGATTAAAATATGCTTTTATTAATGAAATCAACACTGAAATCACTGGTGTGTATAAATATACTGCGTTTACACATCGACCAAAACTTTTATGCCTTCAGACTTTGACTGCCTTTATTTGTAGTCATTGGTGTTGTTTTAAAATCACTTTAGTCAATATGCAGCACAATTTTAGGTTATGGAATGAGCAGAGGGATTATAAACAAACAATGCATTCTCATAGACCTAATCAGCCAAATTTCCAATATGATTAAAAACCATACTGAGCAGCAGAGAAGAATCTGGGTCATTGGATAAGTCTGTTGCAAACTTTCACCTCTTGAGGGCAACGGAAGCTCATGAAACACTAAAAATTATGATCGGCATCAGATAGTGAAGCAAAAGTCTTTAAGATAGAACAGAACATTCCAGATACCTTCATCTCCGGCCTAAAAACAATCCTCCCCAACCACAGTTATATGATACGGGTAGTGATATGTGTTTTCTATCTGTCTGTCTGTATAGGAAAAAGAGAGTTCATTCTTCAATAGAGCACAGGCTGCGAGGCAGATGAATGGAGAGAGGCAGCGGATGACTCATTATTGTCGGCCATCTTGTGAGGGATGATGGGGATCTGTGAGTGTCCCAGGGCACAACTCTGCATCTGTCCTAGGTTATTTTTGACTCACTGAGATTCTTCTACGCACTGCCTAGACAAGCAGGAGCAAAAAATAGGCTGAGGCGGGAAGTAGAACAAAGAGCCAAAGAGTTTGAAGAGGAGAGATGAGAAAGGGTGGAGAAAGAGAAGAGGCAGGAGTTTGAACAAAAGAGAAATGAATGACGAAAACAGCAGTAGGGAGGACGCAGACAAGATGATGCAGAGCAAGACAGTGTGCGTGAAGTGGAAAATGAGGGAGAGAACATTGAAAAGACTTATAAAGAACACAGGAAGGAAGCAAGAATGTGGTCAAAGAAATATGATTAATAAAAAAGATTTAGCTTCAATCAAAGCATTTAAAACAGTTTTATGACATATAATATAGCATACAGAAAAAAAATCTATTTTTTGAAATGGAACAGTTTATTGTTTTTCATTCAGAGGTCCAAACTGAGTCAAATTGAGAAATTTTCTGATATTTATATGGCCAAAAGATCGGATTAAATTTGAATAGCTTGTAATATAAATCAAAGTGATGTTTTAACAGTATAGCAGACTACATAAATAAAATATAAAAAAAATTACTTGTCACACTTTATAGGCTATCTTAGTAAGATGATTTAAATGGTTAGTTTTATGATCATACCTCTGTAGATTTTATTTGTCATATTTGATACTCACATTTTGACAAAATATGTTTGTACTCAAGTAAACCCAAGTTACCGCAGTCCAGTTGGTACTCATTTTGAAATATTACTAAGAATATAACATTTATTTTTAAGTTTACTTTATAAAAATCTGTGAAGATTTCACGGCAAAAAGATGTGTACCATAACCTGAAGGTGGACTTTTTTTTATAATGATCCTAAAAGGACTTTTACTTGATTAAAACAGTATAAATTAGATGACAGAAATCATGTAGAAGATTGTGTACAACAAGTTTTTCAGCAAACTATATATTTATAATTTAAAGGCCTTGTGTCAAATATGAAACAGTAGACTTTATAGGTTTAAGGTGCAGAGATTTCTGAGAAATGCTGTTGAAAGTTGATCGGACTGTGCATCAAAGCACACTTCTAGCCAATCACCAGTAAGGGGCATGTCCACTCACGAAAGGGGAGTGGCCTGTGCTGAATAGCATGTTTGAGAACCTGGGGGCGGAGCTGTTAAGATAGAGCTGTGATCCTTTTGGGTAGGGTGTGTTTGTTTTGTGATTTCAAATATTAACAGCGTTTTCTCAAAAATCACTTACTGCACCTTTAAGGACACATAAAAGTTACGACAGTGCTAGGTATAATAAATAACAGAGCGCAAATAAAAAAATATAGGTTTTTGCCCACTTGTAAAAACATCACAAAGCTCTTTTATTGTGATGAAACTAACTCAATAATCTAATAACAGTAAGGACACGAGCAGTACAGTCTAAAATTCAGATAAAGAGGAAGACAGATATATTTATTATGTCAAGTACAGCCGACAGATGTCTAGCTGCTGTCTGTAACTGTTTACTGTGATGTGAGTCATTGATGTAGACTTTTAATACTGCAGATGATATTGAATGTTGTGAAGCGTCTCAAACGCTGGACATAGCACTAAGTGCAAAATAAATGAATATGTGACTATAGCTTTATCATGGGAATCTCTGAGCATTCAATTCACAAAAACAAATCTGGGCAGATAATCATGGTATTCGTATGAGTGCATTAGTGGGTGCTTATGACTCTAGTTGCAGAATCAAAGGATTGCCAAGAGAAGGAAAAAAGGGATGATGCTTAATTTGGTCATCTGTTTCGTCATCAACTGTCTGGCAAAAATGTATTAATAGTGTAGTGTGGGTCGATGGGAAGCAGAACTGAAATAGTCTTCAAAACTTATACCTTCACAAGACTCATCTAATATAGTGGGACAAAAATATGTTGCTCTTAAGAAGAAAACAGCACCAAACTGTCAGAATCACTGTCAGTTATCAGAAAACTCTATTTACACATCCTCAGGAGTCAGGCTCAGACTGGTATATTTAAATTATCCAGCCTCAATAGGTAGTTTTCCAGTAGCAGACAGTGAGGAAACAAGTAACTGACAAATCACATGGGAATTAACTTTTTTTCATATAAAGATTTTATAGGTTACGGTCAATGTACCCTCTATTTTTTTTTCTTGCTGAGCAAAACTTTCTCTATTGGGCAGACATTTCAGATGCCTGAGCAAAAAAAAATCTTTATACCACACATGTACAGCAGACACACAAAAATAGTATGTAACTTTTAAGTGCTATGTGATTTGACCCTTGATGTAACTAAACAATGTACAGTTTAGGTTACCCAAGAAATTTTTATTTTATTATTATTATTATTTTTTTATTTACAATATAATACACTGCCGTTCAAAAGTTTGGGATCAGTAACATTTTGAAAGAAGTTTCTTAGGCTAATCAAGGCTATATCTATTCAAATACTGATTATTATTTCACAAAATAACTTTATTTAATATTATTGCGATTTAAAATAAAAGTTTTCTATTTTAATATACTTTAAAATATAATTTATTGCTTTAAAGCAAAGCTGAATTTTCAGTGTCACATGATCCATCAGAAATCATTCTAATATGCTAATTTATAATCAATGTTGGAAACAGTTCTGCTGCTTAATATTTTTTGGGACCTGAGAAATTTTTCAGAATTCTTTGATAAATAAAAAGTTTTAAAAGAACAGTGTTTATTCAAAATACAAATTTTGTGTTACAATATATGCTATTCAAAAGTTTGGGGTCAGCACATTTTTTCTTTCTTTTTTACTTCTACTTCTATTCAGCAAGGATGTGTTTAATGGATAAAAAGTGATAGTAAAGACTTATATTGCTAGAAAAGATTTCTATTTTTAATAAATGCTGTTCCTTTTAACTTTTTATTAGCCTAATCAAAGCAGCACTATATATATATATATATATATATATATATATATATATATATATATATATATATATATATATATATATATATATATATATATATATATATATATATATATATATATATATATATATATATATATATATATATAATAATTATTATTATTATTTTATTGTTATTATCATTAAGCAGCACAACAGTTTTAACACTGATAATCAGAAAATTAGAATCATTTCTGAAAGATCATGTTGACACACAAGACAGGAGTAATGATGCTGAAAATTCTGCTTTGTGTCACCAGAAATACATTATATTTTAAACTACGCTATATTAAACCAATATTAGAAATTGCAATAGATTAATAGTTCATAATATATATATATTTTTTTTCTTTCTGTATTTTAATCAAATAAATACAGCCTTGATGGGAATAAGTGACTCCATTAAAAAACAAGGTCAATTATTTATTAGGTTTATAATATAGGCCTAACATAATATAATATCATATCATATCAAAACAAAGTGAAGCATTTAAACTGATGGAAGAGAACAGAAAACAAGCTGAAGCATTTAAACTGAGATCTGCAAGTTAAATATTTTCAAAGAAAAAAACGTGAATTCGTTATTTCGTCCACACTCATTGAAGGATTCGGTTTCTACAGCGACTCATCATTCTTCTGTAAACTGCATTCACCGGTTTTAACTCTACAGCGAAATCAACTTTATAGCGGTTTACCTGATCACTGCAATTCTTTCGTTTTCACTAGAATACAATCAAATGACTTCCCCCAACTCATTTTTGTGTGTGCGTGGCACATTATTTCTTCGTCGCATGCGCGTGAAGCTTATGGAAATTGGTTACGATCTATAGGTGCTGGGACTAGTCAGAATCTCATGATATTTATGTGCTTTTATCATTGCCTGCCATAAGTGATGTGTTTATAAGATTAAGATGCCATGTCTAGTTAAAAAATAGTTCAGCATTGGAAAATAAATAAATAAATAAACATCTTCTGGAGACTGTCTCCCCGTGCTTTCTGCTGTTTTGAATGCAAGAAAACCTTCTGCATGAACAGCCCCTTAGGTGAAAATGTGCATCTCATCTCTGCTGCTAGATCTAACTTGGATACTGATTTGGTCTTCATGCAAGCAAGAGTGTGTGATCTAGGTTTGCAGAAATAAGTGCAAGCAGACTGGCAGTTTTCGAACGCCTATAGTGATACTCCTGTGTATTCACCTTGCAGCTGGCACATCATCTTGGTTCATCCATTGTAGCCTGCATTTCACATAACAATTCACACATGATAAGCTGTCGCTGATTGACATCATGCTGTCTACTCAATAATTTTACACAGTGCACTCACAAAAAAAAACACATCCCCTCACCTACCCTGTGTCTGAATATGCATTTATCCTAATACATAATATGTACAACTCTGTATGCTTTATATGGAGAGGTTTTGCAAAAACAAAACAATAACAAAAGCATTTAGAGCATGCTTGAGGAAAAAAACTGAAATATCAAGGTAAATAGAGAATATTTTATTTTAGGTCACTTCCAATCAACCTTTAATTGTGTTACATTATGCAAGAAGTGTAAAATGTATTATTTATTTGTATGTATTTGAGATACATGCTAGAAATGCTATCATGTCAAAGCAAAGCAGTCTGTCATTTTATTTTAATCATGCTAAAAATTTAATTTCCACCACCATCATTTCCACAACAGAAATCAGTTAAACACAATAGATATTCTGTGATGTGGTGAAAATTACACTTTTTTTCAAATTTCTTAAAAACAAAACAAAAAAAAAAACAGAATTCTCATTCGATGCATTCATCTCACTTTTGAATGTTGGTAATTAGACAAATTAAATAAATGAGTGTGAAAAGTTTTATTTTATTTTCAGTGCCAATAGTGGCAATAGTTAAAAAATTCCAAGACCGAAGTGTGCAGGGCCGCAGAATGACTAGGGGGCGCTGCACGAAGGTTTTTTTTTCTCTTCTTCTTTTTTTTTTGGGAAGTGAGACCCCTTGTGACCATTGTGCGCTCTACACCCATATATTAAGCATAATGATTTCTGACAGTTAACTTATTTTTAGTACTGTTCGATCATCGAACTGATTAAAATAATACATAGAATAAAATAAAATTGACATCAAAGAAAAAATAAGATTTGACAACATCTCATGTTGGACTAATTTAAACACTTTCTGCATTATGACGTAATTATAAAACATCATAATATCACATTAATTATACATGGCGCACGCAGTTAAAATAGCTTTGCCATTTATGTGCTCTCAAAGTATAATTTCCACAAAATTTGTTAAAAAAGTAAATTATCATGTGCACAAGACAGGAAGCGACACAAAGAAGAGGAGCAAAAAATATCAATATAGAGGTAAAAATGTTAGCAACTGTGTATTAGCCCTTGATATTAATGTAGTACTTTGAAATAGCCTTTTTAGAACATCTTAACTGGCAACACTGACACCTTGGAACACCTTTTTTTTTAGTTAACTGCTTATTTATTATTATACTTAATTTTATTTTATTTAAAATAAACACAAGCTTCTGTAATGTTGTTTCAGTTGCATTACTGCTTTCTTTTAATTCACCAAAAAGTGTCTAAATGTCTTTTGAAAAAGACCATGACTAGGACTAATCTTGCATTCATAAAATGAAATAATTAAGTTTCAGTATATCACTTTCCATTATATCATGGACAAAATTGAATGAAAGGTACAGTATATGCTAATTGGACTAACTACCGTAGCTAGCTAGCTAGCTAACATCTACAAAAAAATTACAAAATGTAGCTTTTATTTTGTTGCCTTTGTTGTCTGTTAGACTAGGCATTTAATATTGCTCTTATTTCTCTTTGTTGTAAATACTTGTCTCTGGCATAGTTGTGGGAGTAGCTCATGTCTATTTTAACAGATTCACTCATAAAATACCTATGAAGGTGCTTCAACGTCTCCATTTATTTATTATCACAATTTATGTATGTTATAGTAAAGTTTTTAAAAGTCAGCATTTTTAGAATTTTTTTAGTGTTTGTGTGTAAATACATTATTTTGTTTTAATGGAGTGAATTGTTTTTGCAATTATTGTCACGTCATAGGTGAGAACACGGTGTCATAACTGCGGTTGTACAATGCGAAACAATTTTCTGAAAGAACACGTTTCTTGGTTCCAATCCCTAAAGCGCATACACCTTTCCCAAGCTTAAACATGGTTGGCTTGCTTTTTTCACAACCAGTCAGATACTGCAAAAACAGATACTGCACAAAAGAAGATATTTTGGATATTGTTGGTAACCAAACAGTTGCTGGTAGCCATTGACTTCCATAGTATGGCAAAAATTGTAACAGTTTTATAATAGGGAACACATATTAAGCAAGAGGTTTCCCCCAGTAAACTCCTAATTTGCTGCTAATTAATAGTTAATAAGATAGTTGTTAAATTTAGGTATGGGGTGGATTAAGGGATCTAAAATATGATCATGCAGAATAGTCATTAATATGTGGTTTATAAACAGTCAATATGTTAGTAATTTATATGCTAATAAGCAAGAATTATTGTAGAAGTCAATGGCTACCAGCAACTGTTTGGTTATCAACATTGTTCAAAGTATCTTTGTTTGTACTCAGCAGAAGAAAGAAACTTATACAGGTTTGGAGCAGCTTAAGAGCGAGTAAACGATTACATCTTTTTATTATTATTTATTTATTTTGGGGTGAACTACCCCCCTAACTGACAGCTTTAATTAGTCTTGTATGGGTGCAGTGAATCGGGGTGTTTAGGACTAAGGTCTTTGCTTTAAGTTGACATGAAAACAGTAGTATCAAACAGTTGAGTTGCAGGTATGTGTGTAAGACTGCAATACAGGCAGTGGAGGGACAAGAAAGCTCAATGGTCCACTGATGAGAGCGATGACGCACTCCATTTGAAAACCGTCTGCCTCACTGCGGGAAGAGTGCAGCGTTTGGTGAATGTGTGATTAGGGCTAAATGAGTGTTTATCTGTGCACCCATGCAACTGTGCGACTTTGCATACGCAATTCATAAACTCTCCGAAATGTCTGTGGCGCTGGAATCTGCCAAGAATGTGACTCAAATATCTCACATCTCCTCTCAGTCCTCTCTGCATTTTTTATCCACCGCTTCACGCACTATTTCAGCCCTGCTGGTGTCTCTTGCAGTCTGTCTTTCTCTCTCACCATTTTGGTTCCTCTTCAAGTTTTAACGTCAACCACTGTCTCTTTCCTCCTTTTTAGCAGAGTAATATAAGTTTTACAGCACTCTCCTTACACTTTGAAAGCACATCAAAACATATAAGATGAAAACCTGTCAGTGTGTTTAAGAGATGAATGGGAGCTGACGCATCAAATTTTTCATCCTTCAACAGATCTTTCTGGTAATCATTAAGGAGGACATCATTAAATGCTGAGCCTCCAACATACAAATCGATCCTTGGGTTCATTATTCATCCACAGTGGGCTCTGAACAACTTTAATTAGGCCTAAAAGATGGAGAAAAGAGGAGAAGTCAAGGATGATGAATGATGGGTAGACAATTGTGACATGCTCATATCGAGAAGAGCTGGAGAAAGTGAGGAAAAGAAGGAAGTGAATTGGAAAACGAGAGAGGGAGACTTGAGGGAATGGTGAGAGAGGAGCTGATGACGTCAAACCGAGTGGATAGACTGAAAGAAGAGAGAATGTGAAAAAATAAAACAGAATATATAACAAAGAACGAGAGCTTTGAGCTGTGCTGAACTTCTCGCTAGACCGAGTTGTGGGAATATATTGAAGTTATTGCTAATTTATACCGAATGAAACCCCAGCAGCAGTTAGAAATGAGATATTTGTGCTTATAAGTTTGTAATCATGTTTCATAGAGAGAAAATGCAATTTCAACTCACAAATGTCTGCATGTTTCTGCATAAATGCACTGCACAACACAGCATGGGGTGTCCAAGTGTATGTGTCGATTTGTACCACTAACCATATTTATTTGACATTTCTTTCTCATGGGGGCGATTATCAACACTTCCAAACTCTTGCTGTGATGAGCAACTTCCGGTGAACTCACTAACACACACACACACACAAAAGAGAAAGTAAGTCGTTGCCCATGCCATTTCTTTCTTCTTCACACATATCCCCCATTCATGTGATTCAATGACTCATTCTTCATCTAATATTCAGTGATACTGACGTGGTCGCCACCCCTCAATTGCCATCCAATTTATTGTGTCTCATTGTTGAGCAGGTGGCCAACAGCCAATAGGCACGCAGATGGTGGGATGATGAAGAGACTATTTGCATAACTATACTCTGTCCAATGGGGGCATCGAAATGCAAATGTCTAAAGGCCTGATTCAAAAAATAGACTTATGCATCATTATTGGCCATACAGAGTTTACTCAGTTTGTTTATTGATTGACTAGTTGAATAATAGATTCATTGTAGTCTGTCAAAAGCTACAAAATCTTGACACAGACGTGATTCACTGATATCTTTAATCCGCAATCAGTGCGAGTCATAACGTAAACAGGCTGAAGATTGAGCATTGGAAGAAAAATGAAGCAGCCTGCTGGCACTAGTTCTCATGGAAGATTTACTGTGGAATTTGAGTCTCTCACCGGGACTGTGTGTGTGTGTATGAGAACACGTTTGTATTAAGCACAGCCTGCCTTTGCACATGGTGAGAGACTGAAGCAAACTCTCTGCATCTTGCTGCTCTTTCGACGAGAGCCATCTGTAAAAGACAGTACGGCTTTAGAGAGACAGAAGGATAAAGGCTTTCTGAATCTGAATTAACAATAACTTATCCAATACCACAGCTGGAGTGCTTTGTGAATACCTTTTCCAATTTTGCATCTTTATGTCAGCCTCAGGGGTGCGTTTACTTGTGTTAGTCGGTGTGCACGAGTCTTGCATACTCTGCAACTCTGAATTGAAGCTCGGAATGGCAGCTAGTGCGTTGCATGGTAACTGAATGTTGTAGTGAATGATGTTGCCTTCAAAGAACTTTGCAAGCGGTGAGGAGTAAATGTGTGAGTGTGTGTCTGTCTGTCTGTCTGTATGTATGTGCCAAGGGAGGTCAGACTGAGAGATGCGAGGGAGAGAAGGCACATGTGAGATTCTACTGTAGAGTCGTGGCCGTTGGATGAAGATATAAAGAAAGTACTCCCACACCAGAGATGTTTCGTATACACAGATAAGCATTTATTCGTTTGTCATGCTTTCTGTCCAACACTTTGTGTAGTGAAAAGATTAAACAGCTCATTCTTTCAAATTCTTACATTCAGTCGCACGTGATGCATACATTCTGGGTAAAAAGGTATAACTAATGCTTTGGTCATCTGTGAGCAACCTCACAAACATGGTCACTCGAGAGCACCTTAAGGCAGTTTGACCTTACCCGTTCAGCTGACATATACATTTAGACATCATACAAACATTTACAAGACATAAATATTTCAAAGAACATCTCTGGGACAGAAAGATCAGTATTATTAGTTTCAATACTGTCTCAAGGTTAGCACAAAACGGGATATTGCTAGAACTAACAGTAAATCAACATAAAATCTTTCCTATCTCTAACTATTGTTTTAAGGAACTTTAGATTGCAATTCTCTTCATCAGCATGTACATCCTTTATCATCCATCTCTTCGTCTTTACCGCCCACATACACCCCGGCTTTCTGTGTATTTCTTTTTCTTTTTCTCTCCTTTTCCTTTTCTCTCTCCTCTTGTCCTTGCCCTCTCTGTTTGTTTTCCTTAAAGCGTTTCGATTCTTTATTGCAATTCCAAAGAGGAGGAATAGGCAAAGGACCACCAAAGAAAATCCATTGCCTTCAGCAAGCCCACCAAGAGCAGCCCAGTCTGTACATTCTCCACACACACGTTCATGACCAATGGTAGACATTAATCTCAATGTCGACCAATCTGTCAGTAAGTGCATTTTTCTGATTTTCCAATCAGCTTTTCCACAGTAGTCAATTCGTTTCAAGAAACAGTCTTCTCACAGTGTCCTTCATATATTGCCTTGTCTTGGATTCAGTCCTATTTTTAGCATTTTGCCAAATCAGGTTTGTTTTAGTTTTTTGTTTTTGACTATAGCTGCAAGCCGTTGATCTATACTTTAAATGAGAAAGGATGGAAGTTGCTAGAATATCCAGAGACAATCTGTTACACTCGATTTTGAAAGGAAGAATAAACAAAGGAAAGTCTTGGAACAATGTATGTAGTGTATTTTACAGCAATGACTCAACATATTAACAGTATTTTGAAAGACATACAGTATAAAAAGAAAAAGAACATTCACACACTCTCAGGTCATTGATCTTTCCATGCACTGACCATAGAATTAATATCACAGATATTACTCACAGTGACATTCTTGGCCATTCAGAACAGTGACAAACATAAGGCCTTTCATAGCGTTATTTACAGCTCCCTCTGCCAAGATGTCATATTTACACAAGTGATAATTGCTGTCATAGCTGGTGGGTGATGTAATGAATTATTTCGCCTTCTCTTGTGTGTGCTCTCCGTCTCTCCTGTGCATGCTTCCACGCTCTCTTTGCATCTTAAATTAGAGCTGTATTGCAATGCTTTAAACTCATCACTTCATTGTGCTTTGTCTATCTTGCTTCACTGCTGCACACCATTCCTTTTGTGCTTTTTGAGCCCTGAATGATTTTGAGACCCTTCTGTTATAATAGATGATATATTACATTCGATCGCTGCGTTCCAAAGAGAATCAAACGATTTGCTCACTACGCTATTGTTACCAACTAACTACTGAAATAATGGAGCTGTAGCGTTGTTGGAAAGAGGGTGTTGAAGGGACATCACAAGCTATAATTACAACTATCATAGAAGCACTTAAGAGTGGCTTAAAAAGTCTAAAATCATACAAATATTGTACGTAAACCTAAGATGGAAATTTCTATCCTCTGTCTGCACTGACTGTGACAGAGATGGCTTAGAATACACTTGTCCTCAAAAAAGAAGGACCGAGTATCTGCCTAACTGACCATGCCCTCTGAACAGCTTTCATTACTTTCCATTAAGGGCCTGCACTGCCCAACGTTCCCTGCTTACCCACTGTATCCTAAATCAGTATAGTGCCCTCTAGATACCAGGAACTAGAGGCTCAAACTGAACAGAACAAAGATACAGGTGAGGCTAACAGTAAACAGGAATCAAGGCATTGAAGAGTTAAATTGAGCAAACAGGATTTTTTCCTCCTCCAGAGAGAAGAAAAACTGAGGGGGGTGAGGGTTCTTCTGAGATTGACAGATTCAGCCAAACAGAAGATGGATGCAGACAGTCAATACAGACATGGAGAGTAGCAAGAGAACAGAAGATGAGGAGCGAGAAGAAGAGGAAGAAGGTGGCAGAGAGTCGAATTCGGGAGGGCAATCAAGGTCAAAGCAGCGCAGAGAGGTCATGCCCGCATCTTCATTTCCATAGTTGGCCCAATACTCTTCTGGGTCAAGCTTGGGAAGAAGAGCCTCTTCCTCCCCAAGCTCATACTTTGTGGATGTAGATGTGATTGAGGGATGCTGGGACTTGAAGGGGTGTGCCTTGGTTTCAGAGCTCTTCTCAAAGATGCCCTTGGAAGTGCTGACTGGCTTGTGCTTGGAGATCCACCAGCGGGTCTTGGTGCTGAAGGTGGTGGTGGTGGTACCAGAGAGGGAGCCGGGATCAGGAAGTGGGCACATGGCGAAATCCATCTCCCTCAGGAAGCGCAGGTCCTGTCCACGACGAGAAGCAGGTGAAGCACAAAGAACCTCGGAGCTGGACAAACGTGCGCCTCTGAAGAACTCCCACAGGGGACGAGCCTCGCAGCCGCAGGCCCAGGGGTTGTTGTTCAGCCGCAGGAACTCGATGGAGGTGATGTCATGCATGGCCTGACCGGGCAGCTCTGCCAGGGAGTTGTTGAAGAGGAAGAGCATGGTGAGTCGGCCCAGGTCCCGAAAAGCACGCCGATTGACCTGACGGACCCTGTTGTCGTGCAGCAGCAGACGGTCAAGGTTGACCAGGCCACGGAACACATTCTCGGAAAGAGTGCGGATGCGGTTGCCATGCAGGAAGAGCTGGCTGAGGTTGATCAGATCAGAGAAGAGATCGTCCTGGATGAAGTGGAGCTGGTTCTCCTGCAGGTAGAGGAACTGCAGGCTGTAGAGCTTGTGGAAGATGTCATGGGGAAGGGCGGCCAGCCGGCAGCGGTGCATGTGGAGGCTCTGAAGCTTCTCCAGGCCACGGAAAGCTCCACCCTCAAGTCGGTGCAGGTGAGGGTTGTCGCCCAGATCGAGCTCCTCCAGATCACGCAGCTCGCTGAATGAACCGGCCTCAATCCAGGTGATATTATTGGAGAACAGCCACAAAACCTGGTATGTGATGAATTGATAGATAGATAGAAAGGATAGGAAAAGGTAGAGAGAGGAAAAGGTAATGAGGTGAAGATATTAAGAAGGAATCCAGAATTAGTAAAGAAGACAGTCAAAAGTACAGATATCTCATAAATATACTCTCAAATGTATATTTACAGATGTAAATATTAAATGTTCTATTCTATCCCAGACATAGAGCCTATATACACTTCCTTACCTGTGTGCCAAATGCAAAAGACCCCACTCTCAGTTCAGTGATGCGGTTGTTCTGCAGAAAAACGCGCTGGGATTCGGAGGGCATGCCGTGGGGCACAATAGTGAAGTTCTGCGCCTGGCAGCTCACTGTCATGGGGGTCGGGTAACACACGCACCGGTGAGGGCAGTTCTGCGCTGGCACGGGTTTTACCACGACCAGCCAGACAACCAGCCAGAGCGAGAGCGCGCCTGATGGAAAGAGAGGAGCGCGTCACATCACAAAGTCATGATAACTAACACGCAAGTTCCCTGCTCAATGTCTAAAGGAGAGCTCTCCAAATCTTATATACCTTAATTCATGATAATAAAATGATCTGATTTTGAAATTTCCAAACGAATTTCCACAAATGCAATAAAATGTTTTCCTCATTTTGGTTTCCATCCATTTACGTTGAGACAATAACTTCTCTCATTAACAGATGATTTTAGAAGTTTTCGGATCTTCAGCTCATAAGTAATTCAGTTTGAAGTGGTCGAAAACGTGCAATTTAACTTATCATTGCAGGTTGTACTTTGCTTTTACTTACAAATTAAATGTAGCAGTTTTTATAATCTAACATTTTTACAATCCACCCTCCGAACATTATTGTCTCCATCTCCCTGTATCTAAATGTAATTCCAAGTTTAACTTTAAAATGCTACATTTATGCATACATTTGGTAAGACTTTGAATAAAATATCATTTAAAGCACTGACACACAAATGCAAAACATTTTACGCATCAAACACAAAATATATTCTAACCATCTGGAGCTGCATAAAACCAAGCATTCTCGAAAGCCAGTTCGATCATATTCTATGTCCTTAAATTATTTCCAATGAATTAATTTCCATTACATATAATATTTAAGAAAGTTCAGCATTTTAAAAGCATATTCACAATAAAGTTGAACAGAGAAGAAGCAGAAACTCACTCTTAAAGCTGTGCGCAAAGGAGCCTTGGCTCCGCGTAAAAGTTGACGTTTCCATTCCGAACCAAAGCTGAGAGCGAGTTAGCCTGAGGAGTTTAGCGACTGATTCCCTGCTATCTCCGCTGATGCTCTGGTTCCTGAGTCGGAGCGACTGAGAGAGTGCCGAATGATGGGTCCCGGGCTCAATTTATACCCGAGCGCAGCGCGTGCCTACGGCTGTGGGCACCACGGATTCTCTCCTACGTCACCAGTCGGGTCAAGCCCAAGCGAGGGTGGCAAACGGAAAAGGCGGAACGGAGAGAGGAGGGGAGGGCTCTCGCGTACTAGTTTGGACAGAGGGAAGTCAGACGTCTTATCTCAGAGTTACGATTGTGAAGACGTAGTTGAAAAGGGCGGGGGAGCGCAGGCACGGCGCCCGGTAATGACTGAGCTGAGAGCATGCGAGGAGGAGCGCACGAGGCACATGAAAGAGGCACACAGCTCGTTTCTTAGCTTTGCATATGCGTCCCTTTGGGTTATGTTGTCCTCCGCATCATCATTGAGAAATTTGAATGAAACGAACGCATTGTTTGTAGGAGATACTTTAAGCTCTAGGGACACAGGTCATGACCTATATAATTATGAAACTTTAACACTGAGTTAATCGTTAAGGGGTTTGATAATGGGTGACTAAAGAATGCAATAACTGGCACTTACTGGAAGGAAAGACAAACCAATACCACATTTGGTTTCATCATCTCCTATATGGGCAGCCTCCTGGAATCAGTCATTTAATCAGCCATTATAAGCTATATATATTTTCTTTTGAGTATGTTATTTACTCCAAAATTAAAGGTCTAGGCTGAATTCACAACATAGTTCATAAGGTTCACACAGACTCATTAAAACAATCATTAATTACATATATTGTAAAAAAAATATATTCATTGCTTTAGTGTTAATGTGAAAAATGCTTCCTATGCTCATACAGCGCATTTCCTTTATAACATCCATATAAGAGATAATGTAAAGTCAGCCATTCATTATCTTTCATCACTGACAAGTCAGAATCAAGTATTCCAGAGATCTTTGTATTAAACAGACAGACAAACTGAAAGACAACAGTAGATCCGAGGATGTCCATGTTGTTATTAAGCACCTCCTCTATTCGCGCATATTCTGGACACCTCTTTCTTTTCCTCCCTCCCTCTCCACCTCCACAAAAACACAAGATGACTGGACGAACAGGCTTTCCCCGCTCCACCTACACCTACTAGCTGGACGTGTGAGTGTGTGAGGGTTTTCATGTATCATGTATATTCCCTTATCGCCGAATGAATGCCATGACTGACAGCCTCTGGGTTGTGGTACAGTTGTGTATGAAAATGAATTACAATGCAACAACAAAAAGACTATGACGGAGGAAGAAAAACACTAGGAGGAAGTACAAAGTATGGTTGGAAGGCGGGTTTGTGGAGTTAAAAGCAAGGCAAAGAAGTTACACATGACGCATAGATAGTGGAACGAGAGGGATATGGGACTGCACAGAGGGATGGTGCGCATAAGGCTTGATTAATGTGCGGGCCAGCAGCCTAATGCATTAAAGCTGTATCCCTGTAGTGTTCCAAGAGTGGCTTTGTAGTGCCCTAAGGGAGTGCTCTACAGTGGCAACCCACATATAATGACAGATTTGCTTTGCCTTGTTGCATAGAGATAGCAGAATAAAATCAGCTCTGATAACTTTAGAGTCCTGCGTCATGAACCGCAATAGTTTGCTGTGCGTTGGAGAAATAATGGAGGGCAGAAGGGAGGTTTGGAAGAGTATGATCCCCAAATTTAAGGCACAGTTTACCCCAAAGTGAAAATGATGACATCATTACTCAACCTGATGTTGTTTTGAAACTGTATGGCTGTGGAACACAAAATAAGACTGAAATTTAATTTGCGTTTACATATTTACAAGAATATTTGGTTATATTTGGAATTTGGCTACTTTAAATAAATAAATAAAAATGTATGCAACATAATTAATTGACTATCGGTTTAGGTTATCTCTCACACCCAAATTGTATTTTTGGCAGCTTGTTGTATTTCTCTAGACACAGTGAACTGCCAAAACACAATTTAGATACAATTTAGATAACATAAATGGATCATGCCCTAAAATAGTCTATAAATAATAAAGCTATTTATTGTTTATATCAGGAAGTGCATTGAGGAATGCTGTATTTATGTACATTTTGGACTAAGCTAATATACTGAGGCTATCACTGGTCTCTTCCTGTGTAGTAATTTCCTTAGCTCTGCTTGTCTGGATACAAGAATAGTTACAACGAAGCCCAGAGTGCTTTAATCAGGTTTCAGGAGAATCGAATGATGCACTACCACAATCAAACCTTAAAAACCCCTGTGGTATCTTCACAGACCCCCTTTACTTTCTCTCTCTCTTTCTCTATTACTCTGTTTCCCCTGCTTGCTCATTATTTCTTTGTTCTTAAACTCTTTATGTCTTTCTGCTTCTGTCACAAGGGCCAGTAATGTGTGTGTATGGGGGGGGGGGTGTTCTGGATCAACACTATACTGTAGCTTTGTTCAGATATATGTAGCTGTGTGGGCTGATTAATGATACTACCATCTTCATTAGGTCAGCTTATTGCTTAACTGAACTTTTTTAATAAAGAACAGACTTTATACAGTTGTTGAACTGAACTGATCCAACACTGGACTGACTGGAACTGAATAATGACATTATTATTTCGAATTGGATTGGATTTGCCTCATGTTTGAAGTTTGCATCAATTTGATTCAGTTACTAAAGCTGCTTTGAAACAATCTCTACTGTATAAAACGCTATAAAAATAGAGGTGATCTGAATTGACGCATTATGTGACATTTTGTGTCTGCACAGATTATCCTAATGAGTGACTACATTTGACAAAATTTGACGTATAAAACAGAGGGCGTCGTGTGAGACACTGAAAATGTGGAACTTTTCAAATTTGTAAAAAAAAAACTAATCACACTTGGTAGTTTTGTGGTGAATAAAAAAAACGGCCTGAAAATGAATTAAAGCTGCGGTAGGGAACTTTTGATGCTCTAGCGGTTAA
This sequence comes from Carassius gibelio, assembly GCF_023724105.1. Classification (NCBI taxonomy): domain Eukaryota; kingdom Metazoa; phylum Chordata; class Actinopteri; order Cypriniformes; family Cyprinidae; genus Carassius; species Carassius gibelio. The sequence goes on from NC_068371.1 coordinate 26,981,071, forward strand.
TAAACAGAACTGCTTGCGTCTTGCGGAAGAACATCGTAGCCGGAACTACTTCTCTCTGTTTATGTCTATGAAGAATCACAAAGGTACTGGGTTACTCCGCCGCGGTATCCCCGAAGCAATCTAAAATAGTCCGAATATAAACACTTATTATAGGTGCACCCTAGTGATTCAGGACAAGCCAAAAACACGGTTTGGAAAATGGATTCATGGTGTACTCGCTTATTATGTTCATTTTTCTACATTTTGAACACAAACAAAGTTACGGACCGCAGCTCTGATTGGTTGATTTTTTACCGGGAGCGGATGAATTTCTGCAAATGGCAAAAGGACCACTGGGAGGAGACCGAGGAGCTTGATTTTTTTCACAGATTATCTGTCTCATATTCCACTGTCAGGACATAATGACAGGTTTAACAAATATGTAAAAAAATATATTTTTACAAAAGTTACCTACTGCAGCTTTAATTAGAACTTAGAACTTAGAATTAGAACATAAGTAATAAAATGCTAAATTGCTGTTCTTTGGAAATTTTGTAAAATCCAGAATATTTCTTAAACATAAGAGAGAATATAGTATACCATGTGTCAAAAATTTGATTGATGAGGGTCATAAAAGCCATCTGTTCTGGACACCTGTTTGTACACCCCCACCCCTCCCCTCCCCTCCCTTCCCTGTACACCCCGGTGATCTAGATATGAACTTACGACCCTAAGAAGGAATTTCGGTGAGGGAGGGTGAAAATGTGTTGGAATCTATGTGCTTTTTTTTTAAAACAGTGGAAAGGGATGAAATCATGAAAATGGTATAAGGGAAGTTTTTATTAAGGTTTTAAGTACACAGTGCATTTCAAGAAAAAAAGGTTATAACACAAACAAAATGGGGACGATGTAATGATTGTTTTCGTAGTTGGAAAAGTGTAAAACGTTGTTAAAGTTGTAACAAATAAAAAAGAAAAAAAAATAGGTTACTGGTTATTTATCTAAAACAACTAAACAAGTCAAAACTATCAGATGTGTTTTCGTTAAGCAACACGTGAAAAAGATGTGAGAGCTTGTAAAAATTTAAAAAGGTGTTTTGTTACCAGTTAGAAAAGAAAGCATTTAGCATTTGTACCTTACCTCAAACTAAAAAAGAAATGAATGTAAAGCGGCGATACAAACCAGAAAACTTGGTGTTTGTCACGATGTTATAAAAAGTTAAAAACAAAAGAAAAAATATGGTAGGCATTACGCGGATCAAAAATAAAATCCATCAGACAAGATACTTCAAATCAAATCTATGTTGTACTTTACCACTAACTACAACTTTAAAAATCGAGAGTGTTACTGACAGAGAGTTAGACGAAAGAAAAAAAGATCTCACAGCAAAGTGTCAAGGCATCTCCGTTGAGCGATACTGACATCATCGCTGACACACTTAGAATGAGGCTCGGGGAATGCTCCGGAAAAAAAACCACGCCTCCGGCGCTAGAGACTGCCCCGCTGTAGGCGTGATAGCAGCGTCAAATAGATTTAAATGTTAAAATAATTAAACTAAGTATTTCTTAATAAATAGACATCAGTCCTTAATTAGTGAAAACTTTAAATCCGTTTAAACATAAGATCAATTTGTACTTTTTAAATGATGTAGCTTTATGCGATTTTTATTTACTTTTAGTCTTAAAAAATAAAAAATAATAATAAAAAACAGCACTGAAAAAAAGCATTATTTGTTTTTAATGTGTTAAGTTAATTACTCTAATCTACGACTAGTCTAAATTTAGACTATTGCCGTCGATATATCTTTTATTTTTGTCAAGCTTAATTTCTCAAGCTATGACAATTAACACACACACACACACACCCAGCCACCCATCCACACTTTCCTTCTGTCCTATTTGTAAGTTTTTGTCGCGTTATCTAGTAAATAAAACAGACATATGTAGTTAAAAGCATCCCCATTTAACAATATGACAGGGAAGAAATATCTCGTCTCAGGTCGTGCAGCGAAACGTGACCGTGCCGTGCATCTGGTGTCTGTGTGATGTCGCCTGCATATCAGTTAGACATCAGCGGGTGTAAAAACATCTAAAGGTTTTTGGGGGTTTGCAACTCGACTGTAATCTAATTAGTTTTCCGGGGGGTTCTGGTGTTGTAGCTAAATGGTGCACTGCAGGACGGCTAAAGTTTAAAAAAAAAATTGTGTGTAATCAAGGATCAAAGGCAATTTCAAATTTATGGCTTAGGCCTGTGATCGTGAGGTTATCTGACAGTTCATTTAGTGGGTCAAATGGGTGTGAAATCTTTTAACAAGTCAGACCATATAGGAATATGTAGTTTAATTCGAGTTAATTTAGTTTATTTTAGTTACATTTATAATTTTTATTAACCCTAGATCTTTCAACCTCAACATAAATGTACCGAGAATGCAAACAAGTACACAAACACTCACACACACACACACACACACACACACACACACACACACACACACACACACAACACACACACACACACACACACATTTTCCTTCTGCCGAGTTTGTGTCGTGTTATCTAGTAATTAAACCATACATATGTAGTTAAAAGTATCACCCATTTAACAATATGACAGGTAAGAAATATCTCGTCTCAGATTGAAACGTGACAAACTTAGTAGTGATTCTTTAAATCCTGTTTATCAACTCTTTGAGATACTTAATCATTGAAACATTTCTATAGTCACATCTTTATTTAACATTTTCTAAAATGAGATCTGGTTTATTTCTATATTAAGTGTAAGTAAGTTGTATTCTTTCGTTGTCATATCTTTTACATTTTATTAAAATAGGTTCAACTGATTCAGGAAGATCACATTTAACACAAAGTCCAGACACATGTTTTTCCTCTTATAAATAATGACTGATTAAGTGCAATGTGTCCAATTCTATGGCGAGAGCTTCCTTTCTATCCCCAAAATTCTCCTTTCATTAAATTTGATGTCTGACATTTTAATGTTTTTATCTGATCCACTACCTTCTATTCCTATATGTGCAGGTATCTATACAAAATAAATATTTGTTTTTGGTTGTATTCTGAACAAACTCTGTAAAATGAATGACAAATTGTCTTGTTGAAAATTCGCCACACTTTAAAATTGGTAGTACTGCAAATGAATCTGAACATATGACTACTTTAGGTATATTAATGTGTTCAACCCACTGAAGAGCCAAAAATATGACAATCATTTCTGTAGTATAAACAGACGGATGATTAGATGTTCTTTCAGGTATTCTATATCTACCCACTTGGAACATATGTGTCCTGTTTCAGGATCTTTAGATACATCTATGTATATGAGTTACTTTAAAACTATATGCTCTTTATTTTTCATCTAAACAAAAGTCCTTGATGTTTTATTTTATTTTAATAAGCCACTCACACTTACTTTAGTAGCCTAAATCATTGAATATGTCTTTTATTTTGTCAATATTAACTTCTGGCACGAAATCCTACATTCATAAATGTATGTTTTTCAAAATCCTTACGTTTAGTGGCATTTAAAGAGGAATTTGTGATGTATTTGGAGACGTTAAAAGAAATGAAAAGTCTCAAAGCAAGATTTTTGTATTCTTCATTGGGGGATTTGGTTTTTCTTAATGTGAAAATCTGTTACTCCCCTACTTTTTCATTCTTTATCTTTTTCTTCAGTGTTGTTTTATTTATTTTACATTTATTTTGTTTTATGATGTACAGAGTGTGAACGAAAATTGAGTGTAATCTCAGACCATATTTGTAAATCTACCAGTAATGTACGCCTTTATATTTTTAATGTTTAAAGCATCGAATAAAAAAGAAAAAAACACCCACTAACACATCCCCCTAACACCTCCCTAATAACGTTGGTCACAAAGGTTTAAATGTATGTTAAAAGAGTTAAACAAAGTAACGTTTTTAATAAAAACACATCAGTTCTTATTTGATGAAAACATTCTACCTGGTTTTAATATTAGACCGATGTTTTTACTTTAAAATTAGGTTAACCTATACCATTTTATTTTCATCTCAACAAAAATTCCTTGTTGTAAAAAATTGTTGTTTTATTTCATTTTAATAAGTCACTCACACATACTTTAGTAGGCTAAATCCTTGAATACGTCTTTTATTTTGTCAGTATTAACTTCTATCATTGCTATATCGTTGCTATATCAATTAAAACATGCGTTTAGGCATACACAAATCTAACTGGAATGAAATGTTTTGGAATGTCTTTGATTTTCTTGCCAAAGAAACTTTAACAACGTTACAGGAGAGGCTAAATATTTCATCTCAAGTAGTGCGTAGAAACGCGTCTGGTGTCTGGAATCTGATGTCTTTGTGTTTACTGTTACGACCATGTCAGCGAAGATTGTAAAACATCTAAAGGTTTTTGGGGTTTGCAACTCAACTGTTATCTAATTAGTTTTCCGGGGGTTCTGGTGTTGTAAATGGTGTGCTGCAGGTAACCATAAAATGTTTATGGTTTAGGCCTGTGATAGCAAGGTTAGCTAAAAGTTCATTTACTGGTCAAAAGGACGTGAAATCTTTTAACAAGTCAGACCATATAGGAAGATGTAGTTTAATTCGAGTTAATTTAGTTTATTTTAGTTACATTTATAATTTTTATTAACCCCTAGATCTTTCAACCTCAACATAAATGTACTGAGAATGCAAACAAGTACACAAACACAACCATACAATCATAAACACACACACACACACACACACACACACACACACAAATGTAAACATTACAGAAAACATGAACATGCAAACTAAATAAATACTAATATACACTCAAACAAGTAAAAAAATACACAAACAAACAAAATAGGTCACAAACACGAACATATCTATATAAGATTGAAAATGAGTTGTCCTAAGTTTTCTTTGAAACCAAAAGTGTTTGTTGGTACAAATGTCTGACAGAAATGTGTACAATAGATTAGACGTCCTTTCTCACTTTCCAAATGGTGTTGTTAACCATGATGTTTAAAATAGTTTTAAAAAAGTATTATTTTTTAGCTTTCATGCAGGATTTATGTCAGCACTCAAGTGTTTCTAGCAAGAGTCCAGAGACAGATGAAAATAGATGTGTGAAGAAAAAAAAAATGTAAGAGGTTTTTAAGGATAGACTAAATGGTTTAGATTGTTTAAAACAATTGAGTTTACGCATTTCTCTTGAATGTGTGTACGGTAACCGTTGCATACATGAAGCAGAACAAATACATAACTCATAAACGCATTGTGGTTAATAAAAAAGACTTATTTATCTAGCATAACTTACTTTCTTTTCATAACAATAAACATTCTTATGACTTTAACAACTGCAAACAGACGGTTTGGTTGGAAAATAAAAAAAAATAAAAAAAAACATATTGTGTTTTCTTAGTTAGAATGCTTATAGTTTGTAGTAAAATCACATATATAAGCTAAAAAAAAATTTCTTCCAAACCATGCTGCTTTCACACACACACACACACCTCACAAAACTGTCAACAAGGACCTTAAGTTTTTGTTATAACGTTTTGGGGAAGTTACTATGAACGTTGTAATAGTTTATAGATCACAAATTAACCCATTTAAAATCTAAAAGTTTAAAAAGTAATGTAACTGATAACATTTGATTACATGTTTTAAGACTTGTAATGTTTTCAACCGTTAATCTTTTGAAACGTGTAAACAGGACAGGTGTTAACATTAGAGTACTCAACAACTAATGACCGTCAGACTTTTCAAATCCTTCATCATTTAAATTAGGATTGCGATCATTTCATTTTAAAGCACAACCACCACGAAATCAGATTTGCTTGGAGATTAAATACATATTTAAAAACACAACAAGAAAGTTTAACAGCTATGATACTGTTTTTTAAATCAGGTTTTTGCACATCTATGAAGGGAAATGCCATGGCATCTAACAACGGTTGGTAAATCGGTTCAATTTAACAAATAAATATACATAGGCCAAATAGAAAATAAGCATACGTCTTTAACTCATGAAACATCTGACTCATATTTTAGAGTATTTAAGGTGGTTTATGAAATATATCAATGAAATCTGTAATCTGTAAAAATATTCAGATGTAACTTTTCATAATTAACCGCAATTTAATTATTTTTCTCACTGACTGTAACTGATTACATTTATTTTAAATCAAATGATATAATTTAGCTATATGTAACTAGTTGACCCCCCTAACACTGATTATGCGTTCTAACAACAATAGTTGGTGAAAGACTTCATTACCCTCTTTAACTTTAAAAATGCGTACAGTGTCCACAAACAAGGGTTTGCTCTTAAAACAAGCTCCAGACACCGACTTGGAAGCATCGTAACAAGTTAAACTCTGGATGCACGATTGACCGACTTACGTTTGCCATATTATTACTTTTTCTAAAGATAAAGACAATTATTTGGTTTCAGGACACACGAATCCTAAGGCCCAATGGTTCACAAGATAACATGACAACGGTTGCTCCATTACAGCATAGTCAACCCATTTTAGCCTGTTTTAGCACATGTATATCGTATTATTGTTGAATATAGTCGTTTGCTCTAAATATGTGTTAACAGTTATTTTATTGTTGTTATATGTATTATATGTTTTTGTTTTACAAATGTAATATGTTTACCTAATACCTCATTCAAGCTATGTAGATCTTCAGGTCAGGGAACTACAATACCCATCACACACCTCAGGCTTCAAACATGCCTGTCGTGAATACATACTCATATTGTATGTGGCAACGCTCTAAATCATTGGACATCTGATTAAACGCATACGCAGATAACCTAAATAAAAAGACTCATATTCTTTTCTGTGATCTGTTTTAGTGATGCAAAGTTCGATTCACTTCTGAAAAATTATTTATTTGGACAGTTTGGTTCAATGAACCGATTCATAGGATCCTTAAGTCATTTTCGCAGTTACGTAGTACACTTTTTTTTTCTTCTAACAACTGAAGAGTTATTTTTATTTCTGTGAATCATCTAAATAAATGTAATTGTGTGAACACACATTAGCGGTTATTGTCTTTTGTTCATTTAAGTTAATTCTGAATCATCTAAATAAAGTTAACTGTGTGAACACATATTAGCGGTTATTGTCTTTTGTTCATTTAAGTTAATTCTGAATCATCTAAAAAAAAAAAAAAAAGTTAATTGTGTGAACACATATTGGTGGTTATTATCTTTTGTTCATTTAAGTTAGTGATGTTTGTGTTTGCAGTTTTATGCACAGTCTCTCTGTCGTTGTTTAGCTTAAACATCAGTTTTTAGTCAGTTACAAAAGTGTCAGGCATTAAGTTTTTGTATTTTTAATTCACCTAATTATGACAGAGTTACAGGTTTCGGGTGTTTTTGAAAGTGTAAGCGGTGAAAACTTAAATGTGACCATCGAGTAAAGTTGGCTACTCAAACGAAGACAAATTGTGTAAGTGTTCATTAAGATGCAGAAATGAAAATAAGCGTACAAATATTCATAATTACAAGTACAATATAACCTAAAAACACTATAGAACCCTGCTAAGTATACCTAAAATTTTCTAGAGCGGTGAGATATTTACATTTACTGTACATTTATTCATTTAGCAGACGCTTTTATCCAAAGTGACTTACAGATGCGGACGGTGGAAGCAATCAAAAACAACAAAAAGAACAATGATATATAAATGTTTTAACAAGTCTCAGTTAGGTTAACACAGTACACGTACCATGGGATTTTAAATAATATCATAAATAAAAAGAAAACAGATTGAATAAAAAAAGAATAGAGCAAGCTAGTGTTAGAGTTCTTTACACATACACACACACATGCACACACACATGCATAAATAGATATAAACCGCAATGTTTTTCATAGCGTTACACTTTGAACGATATGTTTCCATGACATTGTTAACTCTTTCTGTTTGAATCTATTTACAGCAGTTTTCACCATCCTAATTGTAATGGTTTGGTCTTATGCTTAGGGCCTTATACGTTGTATTTTCTAGTTTTTGCTCTCGTGTTAGTGGGTCTCTTTGTTCATACAAATCAATATTTCTGTGGATTTGGGTTTTAAAATATTGCTTTAAACATCGTCTTCATTCGAGACGTTTACTTAACATCATTATATCATCATAGTTTATATCAGATATAAGATATGTTGATTATTAATTATTATCCAACCTTTTAATCATCAAAATATCACGACTGACTTGAGTGATCATCTTGGGCGGAGCCATCTTGGGCGTGACCGATGTTTATGACTTCCTGATGACAAACCCCCATCGTGTACATCATACAAGGGTTGAGGGTGGCTCACTAAAACCAACAAAGGCCGGCTGATAAATGATACAGTTGCCTGCTGTGAACAACAAACAATACAATAAATCAATAAACCGGAAATTTATCGTGAATTAAAACAGGACTACCGCATTCGGCGACAGTTCTATATCGATTAGGGGCAAAGTTTACGCCTAGGAAAGAATCTAATTCTGAAAAAGTCGTCTGACGCTGCACAACTGACCCATGGAGGGTAAATGGAGCGGCGCTGATGAGGTCGAAAAACTGGAGTGCGCTGCGGCAAACACCAGTTTTGTCAAAGACATTATCGACCCTGATTTTAAACTACACTGCAGAGGACAGATGATCGGACTGATGCAAAAGATCCTCAAGAAGGAATGCGACCCAAATCACGATTGTACGGGCGATAGCAAGCGGGAAACAAATCTCAGTAACCAAATGAAACTTGTAAGAAGACTGAAATATACATGGCCTGATTTGACGAGCATATTTTTAACCGGGAGGGACCCGGTGCATGTTTCTGCACGTAAAATTCTGGAAGTGATGTCTGAATGTGAAGATGAGATGGACGTTAATGACGTTCTCTATCTGTGTACATCTATAACAGATCAATGTGTGCTGTTGGCTGCCAAAAATTATGATTCTATGACCTGTGAAATTGTTGCATCGTTGGTTGATTTTATATTGGACCAAAACATGTTAATCTGCAGAGATTTTATATTCTGGTTAGATTGCCTGTAATGTCATGAGTACTATTTGTTTTTAATGACAATTTGATAATTTTCTTCACTACATCAATGTATATTCAACAATATAGTGTTGAAATAAAAGATTGATCCACTTCACTCGCTATTCTGTTCTCTGAGTTCAGCAACTTTTTTGTTTGTTAACAATTAACAATAATAATTAATAATCAACATATCTTATATCTGATATAAACTAGGACGATATAATGATGTTAAGTAAACGTCTCGAATGAAGACGATGTTTAAAGCAATATTTTAATACCCAAATCCACAGAAATATTGATTTGTATGAACAAAGAGACCCACTAACACGAGAGCAAAAACTAGAAAATACAACGTATAAGGCCCTAAGCATAAGACCAAACCATTACAATTAGGATGGTGAAAACTGCTGTAAATAGATTCAAACAGAAAGAGCTAACAATGTCATGGAAACATATCGTTCAAAGTGTAACGCTATGAAAAACATTGCGGTTTATATCTATTTATGCGTGTGTGTGTGCATGTGTGTGTGTATGTGTAAAGACCTCTAACACTAGCTTGCTCTATTCTTTTTTTATTCAATCTGTTTTCTTTTTATTTATGATATTATTTAAAATCCCATGGTACGTGTACTGTGTTAACCTAACTGAGACTTGTTAAAACATTTATATATCATTGTTCTTTTTGTTGTTTTTGATTGCTTCCACCGTCCGCATCTGTAAGTCACTTTGGATAAAAGCGTCTGCTAAATGAATAAATGTACAGTAAATGTAAATATCTCACCGCTCTAGAAAATTTTAGGTATACTTAGCAGGGGTCTATAGTGTTTGTAGGTTATATTGTACTTGTCATTATGAATATTTGTACGCTTATTTTCATTTCTGCATCTTAATGAGCACTTACACAATTTGTCTTCGTTTGAGTAGCCAACTTTACTCGACGGTCACATTTAAGTTTTCACCGCTTACACTTTCAAAAACACCCGAAACCTGTAACTCTGTCATAATTAGGTGAATTAAAAATACAAAAACTTAATGCCTGACACTTTTGTAACTGACTAAAAACTGATGTTTAAGCTAAACAACGACAGAGAGACTGTGCATAAAACTGCAAACACAAACATCACTAACTTAAATGAACAAAAGATAATAACCACCAATATGTGTTCACACAATTAACTTTTTTTTTTTTTTTTTAGATGATTCAGAATTAACTTAAATGAACAAAAGACAATAACCGCTAATATGTGTTCACACAGTTAACTTTATTTAGATGATTCAGAATTAACTTAAATGAACAAAAGACAATAACCGCTAATGTGTGTTCACACAATTACATTTATTTAGATGATTCACAGAAATAAAAATGACTCTTCAGTTGTTAGAAGAAAAAAAAAGTGTACTACGTAACTGCGAAAATGACTTAAGGATCCTATGAATCGGTTCATTGAACCAAACTGTCCAAATAAATAATTTTTCAGAAGTGAATCGAACTTTGCATCACTAAAACAGATCACAGAAAAGAATATGAGTCTTTTTATTTAGGTTATCTGCGTATGCGTTTAATCAGATGTCCAATGATTTAGAGCGTTGCCACATACAATATGAGTATGTATTCACGACAGGCATGTTTGAAGCCTGAGGTGTGTGATGGGTATTGTAGTTCCCTGACCTGAAGATCTACATAGCTTGAATGAGGTATTAGGTAAACATATTACATTTGTAAAACAAAAACATATAATACATATAACAACAATAAAATAACTGTTAACACATATTTAGAGCAAACGACTATATTCAACAATAATACGATATACATGTGCTAAAACAGGCTAAAATGGGTTGACTATGCTGTAATGGAGCAACCGTTGTCATGTTATCTTGTGAACCATTGGGCCTTAGGATTCGTGTGTCCTGAAACCAAATAATTGTCTTTATCTTTAGAAAAAGTAATAATATGGCAAACGTAAGTCGGTCAATCGTGCATCCAGAGTTTAACTTGTTACGATGCTTCCAAGTCGGTGTCTGGAGCTTGTTTTAAGAGCAAACCCTTGTTTGTGGACACTGTACGCATTTTTAAAGTTAAAGAGGGTAATGAAGTCTTTCACCAACTATTGTTGTTAGAACGCATAATCAGTGTTAGGGGGGGTCAACTAGTTACATATAGCTAAATTATATCATTTGATTTAAAATAAATGTAATCAGTTACAGTCAGTGAGAAAAATAATTAAATTGCGGTTAATTATGAAAAGTTACATCTGAATATTTTTACAGATTACAGATTTCATTGATATATTTCATAAACCACCTTAAATACTCTAAAATATGAGTCAGATGTTTCATGAGTTAAAGACGTATGCTTATTTTCTATTTGGCCTATGTATATTTATTTGTTAAATTGAACCGATTTACCAACCGTTGTTAGATGCCATGGCATTTCCCTTCATAGATGTGCAAAAACCTGATTTAAAAAACAGTATCATAGCTGTTAAACTTTCTTGTTGTGTTTTTAAATATGTATTTAATCTCCAAGCAAATCTGATTTCGTGGTGGTTGTGCTTTAAAATGAAATGATCGCAATCCTAATTTAAATGATGAAGGATTTGAAAAGTCTGACGGTCATTAGTTGTTGAGTACTCTAATGTTAACACCTGTCCTGTTTACACGTTTCAAAAGATTAACGGTTGAAAACATTACAAGTCTTAAAACATGTAATCAAATGTTATCAGTTACATTACTTTTTAAACTTTTAGATTTTAAATGGGTTAATTTGTGATCTATAAACTATTACAACGTTCATAGTAACTTCCCCAAAACGTTATAACAAAAACTTAAGGTCCTTGTTGACAGTTTTGTGAGGTGTGTGTGTGTGTGTGAAAGCAGCATGGTTTGGAAGAAATTTTTTTTTAGCTTATATATGTGATTTTACTACAAACTATAAGCATTCTAACTAAGAAAACACAATATGTTTTTTTTTTATTTTTTTTTATTTTTCAACCAAACCGTCTGTTTGCAGTTGTTAAAGTCATAAGAATGTTTATTGTTATGAAAAGAAAGTAAGTTATGCTAGATAAATAAGTCTTTTTTATTAACCACAATGCGTTTATGAGTTATGTATTTGTTCTGCTTCATGTATGCAACGGTTACCGTACACACATTCAAGAGAAATGCGTAAACTCAATTGTTTTAAACAATCTAAACCATTTAGTCTATCCTTAAAAACCTCTTACATTTTTTTTTTCTTCACACATCTATTTTCATCTGTCTCTGGACTCTTGCTAGAAACACTTGAGTGCTGACATAAATCCTGCATGAAAGCTAAAAAATAATACTTTTTTAAAACTATTTTAAACATCATGGTTAACAACACCATTTGGAAAGTGAGAAAGGACGTCTAATCTATTGTACACATTTCTGTCAGACATTTGTACCAACAAACACTTTTGGTTTCAAAGAAAACTTAGGACAACTCATTTTCAATCTTATATAGATATGTTCGTGTTTGTGACCTATTTTGTTTGTTTGTGTATTTTTTTACTTGTTTGAGTGTATATTAGTATTTATTTAGTTTGCATGTTCATGTTTTCTGTAATGTTTACATTTGTGTGTGTGTGTGTGTGTGTGTGTGTGTTTATGATTGTATGGTTGTGTTTGTGTACTTGTTTGCATTCTCAGTACATTTATGTTGAGGTTGAAAGATCTAGGGGTTAATAAAAATTATAAATGTAACTAAAATAAACTAAATTAACTCGAATTAAACTACATCTTCCTATATGGTCTGACTTGTTAAAAGATTTCACGTCCTTTTGACCAGTAAATGAACTTTTAGCTAACCTTGCTATCACAGGCCTAAACCATAAACATTTTATGGTTACCTGCAGCACACCATTTACAACACCAGAACCCCCGGAAAACTAATTAGATAACAGTTGAGTTGCAAACCCCAAAAACCTTTAGATGTTTTACAATCTTCGCTGACATGGTCGTAACAGTAAACACAAAGACATCAGATTCCAGACACCAGACGCGTTTCTACGCACTACTTGAGATGAAATATTTAGCCTCTCCTGTAACGTTGTTAAAGTTTCTTTGGCAAGAAAATCAAAGACATTCCAAAACATTTCATTCCAGTTAGATTTGTGTATGCCTAAACGCATGTTTTAATTGATATAGCAACGATATAGCAATGATAGAAGTTAATACTGACAAAATAAAAGACGTATTCAAGGATTTAGCCTACTAAAGTATGTGTGAGTGACTTATTAAAATGAAATAAAACAACAATTTTTTACAACAAGGAATTTTTGTTGAGATGAAAATAAAATGGTATAGGTTAACCTAATTTTAAAGTAAAAACATCGGTCTAATATTAAAACCAGGTAGAATGTTTTCATCAAATAAGAACTGATGTGTTTTTATTAAAAACGTTACTTTGTTTAACTCTTTTAACATACATTTAAACCTTTGTGACCAACGTTATTAGGGAGGTGTTAGGGGGATGTGTTAGTGGGTGTTTTTTTCTTTTTTATTCGATGCTTTAAACATTAAAAATATAAAGGCGTACATTACTGGTAGATTTACAAATATGGTCTGAGATTACACTCAATTTTCGTTCACACTCTGTACATCATAAAACAAAATAAATGTAAAATAAATAAAACAACACTGAAGAAAAAGATAAAGAATGAAAAAGTAGGGGAGTAACAGATTTTCACATTAAGAAAAACCAAATCCCCCAATGAAGAATACAAAAATCTTGCTTTGAGACTTTTCATTTCTTTTAACGTCTCCAAATACATCACAAATTCCTCTTTAAATGCCACTAAACGTAAGGATTTTGAAAAACATACATTTATGAATGTAGAATTTCGTGCCAGAAGTTAATATTGACAAAATAAAAGACATATTCAATGATTTAGGCTACTAAAGTAAGTGTGAGTGGCTTATTAAAATAAAATAAAACATCAAGGACTTTTGTTTAGATGAAAAATAAAGAGCATATAGTTTTAAAGTAACTCATATACATAGATGTATCTAAAGATCCTGAAACAGGACACATATGTTCCAAGTGGGTAGATATAGAATACCTGAAAGAACATCTAATCATCCGTCTGTTTATACTACAGAAATGATTGTCATATTTTTGGCTCTTCAGTGGGTTGAACACATTAATATACCTAAAGTAGTCATATGTTCAGATTCATTTGCAGTACTACCAATTTTAAAGTGTGGCGAATTTTCAACAAGACAATTTGTCATTCATTTTACAGAGTTTGTTCAGAATACAACCAAAAACAAATATTTATTTTGTATAGATACCTGCACATATAGGAATAGAAGGTAGTGGATCAGATAAAAACATTAAAATGTCAGACATCAAATTTAATGAAAGGAGAATTTTGGGGATAGAAAGGAAGCTCTCGCCATAGAATTGGACACATTGCACTTAATCAGTCATTATTTATAAGAGGAAAAACATGTGTCTGGACTTTGTGTTAAATGTGATCTTCCTGAATCAGTTGAACCTATTTTAATAAAATGTAAAAGATATGACAACGAAAGAATACAACTTACTTACACTTAATATAGAAATAAACCAGATCTCATTTTAGAAAATGTTAAATAAAGATGTGACTATAGAAATGTTTCAATGATTAAGTATCTCAAAGAGTTGATAAACAGGATTTAAAGAATCACTACTAAGTTTGTCACGTTTCAATCTGAGACGAGATATTTCTTACCTGTCATATTGTTAAATGGGTGATACTTTTAACTACATATGTATGGTTTAATTACTAGATAACACGACACAAACTCGGCAGAAGGAAAATGTGTGTGTGTGTGTGTGTGTTTGTGTGTGTGTGTGTGTGTGTGTGTGTGTGTGTGAGTGTTTGTGTACTTGTTTGCATTCTCGGTACATTTATGTTGAGGTTGAAAGATCTAGGGTTAATAAAAATTATAAATGTAACTAAATTAACTCGAATTAAACTACATATTCCTATATGGTCTGACTTGTTAAAAGATTTCACACCCATTTGACCCACTAAATGAACTGTCAGATAACCTCACGATCACAGGCCTAAGCCATAAATTTGAAATTGCCTTTGATCCTTGATTACACACAATTTTTTTTTTAAACTTTAGCCGTCCTGCAGTGCACCATTTAGCTACAACACCAGAACCCCCCGGAAAACTAATTAGATTACAGTCGAGTTGCAAACCCCCAAAAACCTTTAGATGTTTTTACACCCGCTGATGTCTAACTGATATGCAGGCGACATCGCACAGACACCAGATGCACGGCACGGTCACGTTTCGCTGCACGACCTGAGACGAGATATTTCTTCCCTGTCATATTGTTAAATGGGGATACTTTTAACTACATATGTCTGTTTTATTTACTAGATAACGCGACAAAAACGTACAAATTGGACAGAAGGAAAGTGTGGATGGGTGGCTGGGTGTGTGTGTGTGTGTTAATTGTCATAGCTTGAGAAATTAAGCTTGACAAAAATAAAAGATATATCGACGGCAATAGTCTAAATTTAGACTAGTCGTAGATTAGAGTAATTAACTTAACACATTAAAAACAAATAATGCTTTTTTTCAGTGCTGTTTTTTATTATTATTTTTTATTTTTTATTTTTTTAAGACTAAAAGTAAATAAAAATCGCATAAAGCTACATCATTTAAAAAGTACAAATTGATCTTATGTTTAAACGGATTTAAAGTTTTCACTAATTAAGGACTGATGTCTATTTATTAAGAAATACTTAGTTTAATTATTTTAACATTTAAATCTATTTGACGCTGCTATCACGCCTACAGCGGGGCAGTCTCTAGCGCCGGAGGCGTGGTTTTTTTCCGGAGCATTCCCCGAGCCTCATTCTAAGTGTGTCAGCGATGATGTCAGTATCGCTCAACGGAGATGCCTTGACACTTTGCTGTGAGATCTTTTTTTCTTTCGTCTAACTCTCTGTCAGTAATAGTCTAGATTTTTAAAGTTATAGTTAGTGGTAAAGTACAACATAGATTTGATTTGAAGTATCTTGTCTGATGGATTTTATTTTTGATCCGCGTAATGCCTACCATCTTTTTTCTTTTGTTTTTAACTTTTTATAACATTGTGACAAACACAAAGTTTTCTGGTTTGTATCGCCGCTTTACATTCATTTCTTTTTTAGTTTGAGGTAAGGTACAAATGCTAAATGCTTTCTTTTCTAGCTGGTAACAAAACACCTTTTTACATTTTTACAAGCTCTCACATCTTTTTCACGTGTTGCTTAACGAAAACACAGCTGATAGTTTTGACTTTTTTAGTTGTTTTAGATAAATAACCAGTAACCTATTTTTTTTTCTTTTTTATTTGTTACAACTTTAACAACGTTTACACTTTTCCAACTACGAAAACAATCATTACATCGTTCCCATTTTGTTTGTGTTATAACCTTTTTCTTGAAATGCACTGTGTACTTAAAACCTTAATAAAAACTTCCATCATTTTCATGATTTCAACCCTTTCCACTGTTTTAAAAAAAAAAAGCACATAGATCCCAACACATTTTCACCCTCCCTCACCGAAATTCCTTCTTAGGGTCGTAAGTTCATATCTAGATCACCGGGGTGTACAGGGAAGGGAGGGGAGGGGAGGGGTGGGGGTGTACAAACAGGTGTCCAGAACAGATGGCTTTTTATGACCCTCATCAATCAAATTTTTGACACATGGTATACTATATTCTCTCTAACATAATACTGGGAACTTTCTAAAGACTGGTGGTTGAGCAACTCATGTGAACCATAATACTCTAGCTTGTTTTGACAGTTAAGTGTGAAATTGGCTAAGAAATTAAATCAGTAAAGTGGACTTTATGAAGAAGAAACTAATGACAGAACTCAAAGACACTGGTGTGTTAGTTTTTCCACCAGACTTACTAACTACATTAACCATCAGGATTGGTTGAACAGCTTCACCAGAAAGAATATGAATGTTTGCCAGCTACTGTGTGTGTGTGTGTGTGTGTGTGTGTGTGTGTGTGTTGTTTAGGACCTCAATTAATTTATATATATATGAATTTGTGTAAAATTCTAATGTGGTAGTATCAAGATCCTGTTAATATAAACTGTCATCACACCTACACTCATTAATTAATCCCATTAATATTTATGAATAATTACAGTCTATAGGTGTAAATAACTTCTAAACATGCTGTCCATGTTTAAGAATGTCTGTAGCGGCAAATATAACGGATGAAGTGTCTCTTAGATGTCTCTTGTACTCTTCTATAATTGTCTCTATTATACGTCACTTATATGACTACAGAAAATCTGCTCCAAAAGCCCCTCTGAAAATGTGCTTTGATTGCTTTGATGAGATGAAATCCATCTTAGACACATTCGCTGGGCATCTCAAAACCGAGTGTCCACTAGAGATTTGGCAGGAAATTGATGCTTCTGTTGACTAGAAGCGTTCATGTCGGCTCAAGTGGCTCATCTTTAAGACTGTAAAATATAATGATGATGGAGCCTTGATTGCATAAGAAAGAAGTCATCCAGGGCTTTACAACAGTCGCAGGTGGATCATAGGGCTAAAATAGAGTGAGTCACTTATTCAGTAAATTCACTGAAAGACCCAAATGAGTATTTCTTCAAGTGGACACTTTGAAATGAAATGTCCTGTAATATATATTTTGTCATTCTTTCCCCCTGAGCAAACTACATTTTTCCACCATCAAATATCAAATGTTCATTGACATTTTTGGAATAAAATATCAGCCTCCTCTATCTTGAAGGC
The DNA here is from genome assembly GCF_023724105.1 of Carassius gibelio. Classification (NCBI taxonomy): domain Eukaryota; kingdom Metazoa; phylum Chordata; class Actinopteri; order Cypriniformes; family Cyprinidae; genus Carassius; species Carassius gibelio. The sequence continues at coordinate 26,998,875 of NC_068371.1, forward strand.
TATTATAACTAAGGCCTAACCTTAAAGTACATATTTCCAAGTGATATTTTCCTTGGTTTTTCCTCTCTTCAAAGATCAATTTTTTTATATATATATATTTCTCATACTTCAAGTCTCATATTTCATCATTTTCTTGCTCTTCACCAGCACTGGTTGGTCAAAGTGCAAATAAAACCATTATTAGTAGCAAAATTCTTGGTCATATCACACCAGAACTGAGGGACATTCATATTTTGTCTAAAAGCAAAAAATCATTTTCATACAATAAATGCTATAATGAGTAAATATTATATTGATTCTACGTGCAATACATTTTATTTCAAATAGGATTTCATTAAAGCAAGACTTTTTATTAAAACACGACTGTTTTAATGTTAAATAAAGTTAAATTTTTTTTTAATAGAAGCGTCTATTTGCATCTGGAAAGTTCTTCAGCCTAATACATCACTGCCTGCAATGACAACACAAGATTATAATTAGATAGCGACTTCAAGCCACGCTTTAGACAAAAAGACAACGACAAGCATGTCAGACTTTTCCTATGTCTCTTGACAGAAGCATTGTATTTGGTTAGTCGCTGTTTTTTTCTCCTCCTCTGCCTACTTACAGACCCACTTCCTCTCCGTGTTTCTCATACATGTATACGCTCTTTAAAAGTAGTCATGCACTCTGCACCGGCCATCATTTACTGATTTGATCTATTTCTGTTACTATGCACAAAATTAATCTATTGAAAAGGGTTTTGAATGTTTGAATGAATGAATATCCCCTTAAAACTGCAATAAAACAAAAAACGTATACAGTAAGTTGGCTGTAAACAATACACTGAATGTGTCACAATAATAAAATCTTACTAAAATGTATTTCAGTTGTGCGTGATGACATCAACCAAGCAAAAAAAAAAACATAAAAAAATAAATAAATGCAGTGGCGCATTCAGACGCTTTGTGTAAAAGCTTTTATTTCACATAGCATACTGTGGTTTGTGTCACCATTGTACGCCATGCTGAGAATAATACAATCATGAAAAGACATCCATGTGATTCAGTGTGATTAAAGAGGCTATGAAGTGTTCATCTGACTCTCTCAGATATTTGTACAGGGCGACACGGATTATTAATTATGCATCGTAAAGTGCAAAGTGTCTCTAAGAAGCTGAACGTCACTGATGCTTTTGTGAAGCATTTCTTGTAAAAAAAAAGTCTGCGTCACTGCGCTGTGGTTTTCATCCTTAGTATTTCATCATAGCAAAATAATTTCTATACTCAAGGTGTTCTATCTGTCTTTGTGTTTTTACTGCAATTTAATTATATATTCAATTATTATTTTTATTAGAATTAGAGATATATATACATGCACACCTACAGACATCTTTCTATCTATATCTACACTGACATCTGAAACCATCGTGTGACCTCATCTCAAACTCTCTGTTATTTATATCTCTGTAGACATCTTTGTGTTTTTAAATCTTTATCTATATTTGTAGGCACCTATATTTCTAAACCTAGATCTAAATCTATCAGTTGGCCACATCTATATCTATAAACTGGTTTTGATTTACGACCAGAATTTTGCACTAGTAAATCGTATGACAGCCAAACCCAGGAGCAAAATGGTAGAAAAGTATACAAAAATGTCTTCATTAATATTTTGAAGAAATAAATATTTAAAATTGTTTTAAAATATTGAATATTTTCCCATCCTTAAAAAAATCATGAATTATTTAGTTAGCTGCATTTTGTTTTTGTTTTTTTGTTTTTTTCATCATCTGTGACCCAATCATTTGAGAACCACTTCTTCATATAGGCTAAATGCATATTACTGTACAGACATCTATCTTTATATAAATCTATAGCCAGCTATCTGTATCTACATCTATCAGCATCTATTTCTCTATCTATAGGCATCTAATGTGCACTTGTCTACACTCTATCTATGGACGCCTAATATCTACATTTACACATCTACATTTCACTATATGTACATTTATAGGCACTCATATATATCTACGTCTACGTCTGTATGTACAACTATATCTACACTAACATCCATGCATAGTAAGTAAACTCTTCACTCCTTTTTGCAGTTGTTGCAAAACCCTGACCCACATCTATCAGTCCATTTTTCTGTTATTTTCTCACTTGTCTCTTTCCTCTTTCACTGATGATCCACGATCACTGCTGAGTGTCTATCTTAATTTCTCTGAATAAATCCCTCAAAGCAAAGTAGATCTACCAAAGCAGGCTGTCTTCCCCTCTACCCTTCCCTCTTTCCGTTTTGCTCTCTGGCACATTACTTCTCTCTGGCTTTCCCTCACATGTGCCTTTCTCTCTTCCTGGCTCTTTCTTTTTCTCTTTTTGTGTTTTATTTTTTTTTGTCTTTTGGTGACATCCTCACTTTCCTCCTCTACCATGTTGTTTTCCTCTCTCTCTCATACACACACTCCTCACTTCTTTTCTTCCTCACCTTCATTTCTGCGCTGACTCTTTGTCAGACTCAAAGAGAGGGATGCAAGTGTTAGTTTGCTCACTGCCTTCTGTGTGTGTGATCGGCGTGTGGGCAAGTGTTCTGAGGGCAAAACGTGTAATGTTTGTGTGTTCATGTACAGACACAGCTCTCTGACCCTGTGTGTGCAATGTGCTTGTGTGATACTCAGCTTGAACTGTTACACTGTGTTAATGTGACAATGTGATCATAGCAGTGTCAAACAGAGTGTCATTTCCTGTTTTTAATACAACAGTTTGTTCCAGTCTTCTGATTTGATTGGCCGACTGGGAAATACCATGATTTGAAAGAAAGAAGCTACATTTAGGTACAGTTATTAGCTAAATATGTTATTGCAACATAAGCTTAGCCTTTGAGGATCTCCTGATTATTAAGTATCTGAGATGTCCAGGGGTGTCAACAAAATGGCATCCAATTGACTTGGCATAAAGGGATATAACGTTTTGTTAAACTGCCTTGTCTGTAACTTGTCACTGTCACGTGGTTTTGCCTGAAGAAAGGAGCAGGTTTTTTTAAAAGTCATAATTTCTCTGTTTTTGTTTCTTGCTTCAAGTGAGAAATGGCAAACCCGTGCAACGACATACAAACCTTGATGCTATTTGTGTTGGTGGAGAAAAAATATGCAAATATTGACTAAATTTAATCTGAAACAAAAGGTACTTGGTATTAACTTCTTGGTTATTGGACTGTTGTATAAGGCTGTGTCAAAAAGTTAGAAGGAAGGCAGCAAGGCACATCTAATTCCAATGATTATTTCACACCCTGTACCCTAAAATACTTTCGGTAACACTTTAGTTTAGCGAACACATATTCACCACTAACTAAGAGTTTTCCCTCAGTAAACTCCTAACTTGCAGCTTATTAATAGTTTCTTTTTTTTTCTTTTTTTTTACTTTTTTTTTTTTTTAAGGCAGCATAGATGGTATCCTATGATATCCACTGTCCTGTGAATGCAATTCAATGACATTTGAGCATAACTCAAACAAAGCTGCCATTCAGCTTGTGTACAAATGCAGGGAATGTACTACTTATTGCCTGAGAAGTCACTGGCTAAAGGTTGTGAGTGACACACCAAGCCTACGGTCAGCTATCGGCCAATTCCGGGCTGTTGTTGAGAGTCTGTCAGCTTTGCTTTTGTGGTGAAATGGTTTCAGGCAGTGTGCTGATTGCCTATTTAGCTTAGACGCTGATTGCATGTGAAGAAAAAAGGGAAAGTAAAGAAAGCAAGCAAAGTCAAACTAAAAAAATACAAAATAAAACTACAATATTATATTAATAATACTAAGTAAAATGATAACCTTGCTCATATTCAACATGTTTACAAATTTCATCTATCCTTCCACGTTTTCTGATGCTTTCATTTCCAACAAATTAAAGCTTCCTATAAATATTTTTCCAAATAGAGATGTTGAATATCATATTTCTTCCTCTTTCCACTTTTACACCTATCTAACACTAACTCATTTTTTTTCCTGCTAAAAATACCCTGTATTCACATATGGCTCTTCCCCCAGATTCCTCAGACTTGCCCCAGCATCCCAACGCAGTTTCTGGCCTCTCGGCCTCATGCACTCACACACACTCACACTCACACACAAACACACACACACACACACACACACACACGCACACACACACACACACACACACACACTCACCCCTCTCTGCTCTTTATTTTTAACCCAGTCAATCAGACACCACTCACCGATGACGCAGATCCACATGCAGCACTGACACCATCAGCCAGAATGAGAGAAAGAGAGAAGGAGGCTGACAAAACAGGGACAAGCTGTGGCAAAGAGTGGAGACAGAGGGAGAACAAAGTACTTGATAATAATCGAAGATGAAAATCCTTGAAATGTACCACTGAATACATCAGATATGAGACAGCTGAGTGCATTGTTCAAATGTTTGTCAGGTAACATCTAGATAAATTGGTTTTATAAAAAATATAATCTAGTATCACTGAATCAACCATTTGGTAGACAACAAAAAAATCTGATTTAAGAGTCAGATCAGGTAGAAACGGCTCCTCATTGTAACACCTGCACATTTTCACCTTTTCTTTTTCTTCTTCACAGTGTACAGTAAGATAAAAATGCAGCTTGGTAGGTGTCTTCACCCTTTGCCTGTTCTCCACTATCTCTCTGTCACTTTCTCTCTAACTCTCTCTATCTTACTGATAGGTTCACACCCACTCATTTGTTAAACACTGAGACAAATAGCTTACATCACTCTCGGCGGAAATACTTTTTAGGTAGTTCCAGAAAAAGAAGCGCTTCTCCCCCGGCTAACTCACAACACAGCCGTGACGCAAGAAAGGGATCTGCCACACACACACACGCACACACACAAACACACACACATACAGCTCTTGCAGGTTCTGTGTACACTCGTGGTTCAGAAGCAGAGAGATCAAACGGCAAAATACATCTCTGTAGATTGTCTGTAGGTGTGTTTTAATGAAAGAGGATAGGCTATTGTGCTTTAAAAGGGTTTTCTCAGGTAAACTAATGTGCTGATCTAATTCTAATCATTAATATGATTCTAAATAACTGGTTACACTAATAAAGTATTTTTAAAAGTAAGATCAGGTAGAAAGAGATCCCATGAAGAGCCATTGTGTTGTTGACGTCATCATGACGTGTGCCTTGAATGTTGTGAATGTGAAGCAGCTACATTCATTTTCAATGGAAAAGTGCAGCAAAATGTGTGAAAAAAGCCTAAGAATGGGGAAAATAAGTGGACTGACAAAACACAATTGTTAGTACCTTCTTGTGGTGGTTGTGTGGTAGTACAAGAGTGAGATTCAATTACCTCAGAATCCCACTGAGCCTATCTTCGCTCTAAATCATTCCAGCCTGTGTCCCAGATCATGCGCTGTCTTCACTTCATTACCCCTCAGAGTGTGAGGATGAAAAGAGTGTGAGAGACAGGATGATCACACACCAGGGCCGTGCAGAGAGCTTTGGAGGGGCAGGTGCTCAAAGTGTAAAAGGGGGACATGGAACAAGGCTTTTAATGAAACGTGAAGACAATAAACACACGATTCCGAAAAAATTATGGTTTATGTGTGTTTTTCAAGTTATCTCCAGGTTATAAATACACAAACTATATGAAAAATCCAGTACTGATTGACATATTATTTAGTTAAGAAACTGTATTAACTGCCTTATTCTGTGATAAAAAAATAGTAGCCTTTATAAACCAATCATAAAATTGTCATTAGGTATTGAACAAAAATATTTTAGCCCCTTGCTAACATTACTTCCACAGGCTACACACAGCAATATAAACAACAGCTATGCATGCTCTTTTCATGCCGTTCTTGTAAAATAATAATATTAATAATACACGTTTAAAAGCACATCCCTTCACTGAAAGCTCCACTTACCGTCAGCTGTGGATGTTACTGAAGGTATCTGGTATAGTGTGCTAAATTATTAAAGGTGTTTGAACCTGTGGGATCATCCCGGATGAGATCCTCATGTGGATAATATTATTTACGACTAAATAATTATTCATTCATTTTACTTATGGTTTGATTGGGATTGCCTTGACAAAAGGGCACTTTGGGCATCAAGGGGAAAAGGGACAGGTGCTCAAGCGCCTGTCACTCACTGTGGATGTGGAGTTAATAGATTTCCCAAGGTACCTGGAGTGTGTGTGTAGATGTTTATGTGAACGAGGCCACGGCTTGACTGACGTCAATGAAAAGGCTGGAGTTTCTATGCAGCCGGATGGAATCTTAAATGCATTTGTGTGAGTTTTGGCCTTATCTGGGAGGCATGATCTCAATTTCAAATAAATTATTAATGAATTCAAGAAGGTTTAGAAATAGGATAATATAAGGAATATATATATATATATGTGTGTGTGTGTGTGTGTGTGTGTGTGTGTGTGCTCTTGTTTTTGTAACATATCAGGACACAACTCTGTATAATGACATGGGTATAACACAGGTATTACAAGGAGAGGGTGACTATTGAGGACATAACCCATGTCCACATTTTTCAAAACGCTTATAAATCATGCCGAATTTTTTTTTTTGAGAGAGTAAAAATGCACAAGTTTCCTGTGAGGGTTAGGGTTAGGTGTAGGGCCATAGAATATACAGTTTGTACAGTATAAAAACCATTACGCCTATGGGATGTCCCCACTTTTCACAAAAACAAACGTGAGTGTGTGTGTGTATATTCAGGCATATTAACAGGGTAATATATATTCATGTATGTGTATGAAGAAATTGGTCAGGTGTTATATGAACCCACATTCATTCTGTTAATGATGGCAGAAGCCTATCTGTCTTATTTAGCATAATCTTTTAATGCATTGAAATTCAATAGAACTGAGAGATAAAACAAATGCTGATTTATATTCAGCGCATGCAGCACATGCTCCAAAACAGTTGATAATCAGCTTGTGTAATTATCACGCAATCTTAGTTTAGTGTATTTGACAGCTCACTCAGAATCTTCATTTTAAATGAGTAATCCTAGACTGCTGCATTCAAACAGCTTAAACTGGTCATAATTTTAGTTTTTACTACATTTATGCTTTAATTTAGTCTTTTAGTAATTTAGTTATTTTTCTTCATCAAAACAGACTAAATGTCTCACTCAACCTTTGGCTTAAACAAGTTATTATTTTATATATAAAATAAATAATAATAATTGATGGCTATACCTTTAGCATGTAGCCTTTCTCTAAAAATATAAATTATTTTACTTTTAATTATTTAGGTGCACTTTCAGAAAAAAAAGTATTAATGTATTAATATGTACTTTTAAAGTATATAATTCTGTCAAAGTGTAGCTAAAGATACTCAGTGTGTGCCTATTTTTTTTCATTTTAAATTATATTAATTATAAGCATTATCACATTTAGTTTGTTTAGTATCGTTTATTATTAAGGTCAGTTAAGGTATTGCTTTTATTCCCCCTCTAAAAATACTGTAAAAATAAATAAATAAAATAAACTGTCATACAACCCATTTTCTTCCCTACTGCCAGGAACTACACAATGTGAAAGTTTGTCCAAAAACAGCAGCCGTTTTTTTTTTTTTTTTTTTTTTTTTTTTTGAGTATGAATTCGCCCAAACTTAAAATGGTTACGAATTGCTGTAAGTGTTTCAATTTTATTTTAATATCATTGAGATACTACTAAAGCTTTTATCATTATTCTTGCTGTTAATTTTAACTATTATTTTGTCTTTTAATTTTATTCAGATTTGATTAATTTTGTTGTGTGTTTTTGTCATTATTCTTATTATTTATAATAATAATAATAATATATGTGTATTTTAAATTATTTTATTTCAGTTTTTTATTATTTTAGTTCATCAAGTTGCATCAAATAAAATTTTTAAATGTAGCTGAAATTATATTTTATTTATTTAATTTCAGTTAAAGTTTTTTTTTATTTATTTTTTAAGTATTTTTTTCAAATGGTTTTGGTTTTAGTTTTAGTTAATTATTCATGCTATTGTCAGTATAAACCAACTTTCGCCATTCAGTTTCAATAAAGTTTAGATTTCATAGTATGAAAGCTTTAATTCCAAAAGATCAAGAACTTTTAATTAAACTACCCCTGCTAGTGATATAATACGTGATTGATGTTAGCATTTGGTCCATGTCTTTCTCTTCTAGTTATTAAATAGTGGATTGAATTTTTGAAAATGTGGTGATATGAGAGGCCTGACATACTGATGGTAAAAATAAAAAGGCTGCATGGACACAGATAATCAGCAGTGATAACATGCAACAATGGTCACAGTTGTCGCTTTTATTACCGTTCCAAAAGGATGTGGAGGTTTTTACATGGCCTTTAGGCCAAAACACCCCTCCCTCTGCCACCCATTAACCCCCTACCCCACCCCAAACCCAACCCACCCTTGTCAATCATTATTCCCGACCCCCACGAGCCAGGCATTAGTTAAAGCTCTTTGTGATGGACTGAGTTCCACAGGGGAAAATGAATGGAGGATGAGGAAGAGGAGGGAGAGGGAAGAAAGAAGATGGGAGAAGAGGTGAAGATTAGAGAAAATAAAGAGGGGTGGGGAAGAAAAACCATGCTTTCATCTGATATCAACAGCCACATGATGAGGTTCTGTCTGCCAAGCTGCTGCCCGTACCTGACTGACCTCCATCCCTCTCTCCTTTTTCCCTTCCCAGGATGACTCATACGGGTGGTGCGCTCCTCTTCTCCTTCTTGGCCCTCCCCCCACCCCCTCCTTCATCTTCTCCTCCTCCTCCTCTCCTTCTCTCTCCCCTGTTTCCTCTCTTTCTCGTCCTCCCTAGCCCTCACTTGGTGGCCATAGTGTAGCAGCCGTCTGGGTGCCACTGCATGTCCCGGATGCGCCTGACGGACTGAAACTGGGGATGACGGGCGCCGTACTCATTAAAGTGACGGTAGTCGCCCTTCTCCAGCAGGTACTGGCTGCCACGGTAACCAGGATACTGGTAGCCCACCCAACTGAGACAAGAGATGAGAGGAAAGACAAACAAGCATAGAGAATGAATAAAACTGAAGTACAGGACTAAAAATGAAGAAGAGTCTATTTTTAGTATTATTTTATGAAAACTACCACACTGGAAATAATTTTATTGAAATATAAGTAGCATTAATGCTGTTAGTTTATCTAGGTCGAGTAATAATGAAAATGGAAACCGAAGTGTGTAATGTAAAGACTATTTTCAAATGGGTTTTTAGAAAGTCTGCCACTGTCGGAATATCACCATCTCATGGTAATTATTCAACGTTTTGGCATATTGGTGGCTAATTTGTATGAATTTGTTTCAGTTTCATTTGTATGATCTGTTTACACCACAATGGCGGTCATGTGTTTGTGTGTAGTTATTTGGAGGGGATCCCTAAATTAGCTTTTTTCTAAAAATCATAGGTTCTCATATTGTATGAAAACATACAAAATCACTACCTTATAATAAAGTGTGGTTTAAAATCTGAATTATTCCGATTTTAATGTTTGATATTGGGAGTATTAATACAGTATCAAGGTTAATGCAAGTGTCATTCTTAACTATTTTATGTTTTGCATAATTTGGGGCTAACCATAACCCTAACCCTAACCCACACCCTCCCAGTCTCACATTTTTTACACGCTTGTACCTAGAAGAAAGTTTTTTAACACAAAAAAAACCCTACAAATTTCAGTTTTAAACTCATAAAGATTTAGGAAGATCACAGACTTCAAATTTCCCTCCTATCAAATAAATTTTTTTATGTTGAGTTATCAGTTTTATGTTCAGATATCACAGTCTACTTACGTGCCACAGCTGACCATGATGCTGCCGACGCGGTCGGTAAAGCCGAAGGTGTACATACTGGGAACATCGTCATCCATAATCTCCATCTTACGACCCTTGAAATCACCAACTTCATAAAGACAGATCTTATGCTTTTCTGGGTCCTGTGAGGAGCACAAGCAAGAGTAGATCAAGGTATAATTTCATTAATAAATGCATATGATTACATTGTTTTTTTCAGTTTATCTTTAGCCAAGAACAGGCTGGGAACAGGAATTAAACTCGCATTCCTGAATCAGCAACCATGACTCAATGAATAATGTTTTAATGATTTAAATGAATCAGAAATGTGTCTAATGAATAAAAGGAATGAATACCATTCTGACAGGTCTGAAGGACAGCAGGTAGTCGTTCCTGTGGCAGTTGCTCCAGCAGTCCCAGCGGGGGTACTCACCCTTCTCCAAGATGTACATCTCTCCACAGAAGTTCATCTGCTCCCAACCCACCCAACTAAATAAAAGAACATGAAGTATTGAAATGCAGGACGGTTGGTAAGTCGCTCATATGCATCACAGGAAAACTCACGGGCCGCACTCCACGCGGAGGGAACGCACTCTATCCATGCCCATTTCACACACGTTCATGCACTCGTTGGAGATCTCCATCATGCGGCCCTGAAAGTTCTCCTGATCATACACATACATCTGAGAGAAGAAAAAAGGAGAAGAAAATCAGTTCAGTTTTGCTTGTTATGCAACTATAAATTAAAAAAAATAAAGTTTTTAGTTGAGCTTAGCTTAAAAATAAAGCATATGTACAACTCCCACATCTATTTCTATGGAAACTGAATTGATACACAGTTTCACACAGCTGATGCCATCATGTACCTTTCCTCAGTCATCATATGCAACTTTTATGCATCTGTAAATATGGTACCAGTAAGTACCTTGTAGTTTCCCACGCCCATCTCGGTTCTCTTCTGAATTTGAGCAGCCTTCCCATCAGGCTGGGAGGCAGGCTTGGACTTCTCTCCACCAGTGGACATGATGACTACCACAAGAGAGCATATGTATGAGAGGAGAAACGTGAATAATTAGCAGCCTTCTTGCTGGAAATATCTATTGTTGGACATGTAGTGATGTGAATTGCTAAATATTGCTCAAAGCAAGTAATGAATCCCATTCCAACAAACCGAGTCCATTAATAGCCTTTGAATGAATTCTTCACCCACTTACTTTGAAACGCTTACACAATAGTTTTACAGACGTGCGATGCTCATACGTAAGAATTTGCCTAGGATGACTAATTAACAAATATATCACAAAAGGGGTACAATTTAATATAGTTTAAGCCAAATAATACAATTCTTCAAAATATTTGCATAAGATATTAAATTAGCCTGGCCCCCGAAAACGTAAAATGTTTTCATTAAAATAAATAACACCCACCCTAGTAAAGAATTAACAGTAATTTAAATTGGATACTGTGTGTTCAATAAATAAATAAAACCCCAGATCATTTTGTACTGCATTTTTATATTTTATTTAACAAACCTCCTTTAATTCACCCTATCTCTCTCTCTCTTCATATCTGCAGCTTTTTTCTTTTCTTTTCTGTATTCATTTTTCTGTTGTGACAAAAAGGTTACGGTTCACCCAGACGATGAATAAAGTGCTATGCTCACAAAAGGATTACATTTTAATTGGCTTCTACTGGTGACTAACGTGTCAAAGCTGTTCTTACACAAGCCCATGCTGGAGTTTCCTTGCTGTAAACTATGCCACCAGATGTGGGATCATCTCTCTCCCAGTTTGTTTTTGCTCACAGACCCTAGTCTCTTACCTGTGTGTTAGTCAGTAGCCGCTCTCTGTCTCAATCAGCGTGTGTATTCAAAGCAAACATGTGTCTCTTTTAAAGGCTGGCGTCCAGCATGGGGGGATTAGGCCCACAGAAACAAACTTGCTGAGCTCACCAACCCACACACAGAAAAGAAATCACCCCATCATCAAACAGAGAGAGAGAGAGAGAGAGAGAGAGAGAGAGAGAGAGAGAGAGAGAGAGAGAGAGAGAAAGTATACCTATTTCTCAAACCCATAAGTCCTTTTTATAATCTTAAAAACTTACCTTTTGTCTGTGTGTATCTAGTTCTGAAACTTTACAAAATACAAGCTGTTAAACACCATCACTGCAATACTTAGTCTTTTACTTCCCGTAAAACACCATTTGTCAGTGAACAACAAAGATACCAAAGAGAAGGTTTAGATTGGAATATTTTATGCCAGCATTATGGTTTTATCTCATTTAAAAACTACATTAGCCTGCTTCCGCAGCACACTAAAATTCACAAAACAAAATCACATTTGTCAGTGTAATGGAACACCATCAGGCCAAATCCAAACCATCAGGTGCCAAATTGAAGACTTGGCGAATTTCCAAACATACACTGAATTTATGATTTTTTTTTTACAAATAAAAAACATGCTAATTTGGTGCCAATAAATGTTTGTTTTTGTCTCTTTTATAAAGTACATTAACCTGTTTATGCCGCCAATATGTTGTGTTAAAACTCTGACAGCCGTGCTGCCAACTATGAAAGTTTTAAATTCAAATACCGTATTTTCCGGACTATAAGTCGGCCTTTTTTTCATAGTTTGGCTGGTCCTGTGACTTATATTCTTGGACTGATGTGACTTATACTCAGGTGCGACTTATAGGCCGAAAAATACGGGGTAAGCGCATTTGCAAGAGGACAACTTACTGAATTCCTTAATTCCTATATTACACTATTTTTCATACATTATAAACAGCATTAGTATTCAGTAAACATTGAGCTAGTAATCTATTCTATACCACATTCCAGTCACCTTAACACTTCTGGGTCATGGGTTATGGGCCACTGGTCATATAAGGTGAGGACAATGAGGAGCAGCCAGTATGTGTTCTTATTTACTGATAATACTGCTTAATTTGTCCAATATGCTGTATTATTAAGTAAAAAGATCTGGTTGTATTACAGAATCTTTTTCAGTTCAGAAAAAGTTATATTCCCTTAGTATAATTACCATGGTTATTGCACAGATGCAATTCTAAGTTACGATATTTCTGTAAAACAGAAAAAGAAGGGGGGGGGGGGGGGGGTACTTAAATTTACTTATTATTCTAAACCTCAAAGTAAAAAAAAAAAAAAAAAATATATATATATATATATATATATATATATATATATATATATATATATATATATATATATATATATATATCACAAGAAAAGTTTAACAAATCAATGTTTATATGGCTATTCCTAAATATGAATTCTTGAATTCGCCATGGTGGAGCTTTCTAAAAAGTGATCAAAACTCACGATCAAAACTGTCGTGGCTGTCTTCCAAACCTTCAGACAGCAGACAAACTACAGACATGTTTCTGGGAGCTTTGAAAGAGTGGACGTTTACTGCAGTGTCAAATCCCTGTATTCTCCACATATAGGCCGCTCATTGTGTAGCATACGATGCACAGTGCTGACCGATATGAATCCAGCCGCTTGCGCTCCATTGTGCAAACCAATGCGTCTGCATTCACAAGAACCACGGGCGCGCGCGCACGCTCACGGCTCCATCAAGTCCAGTGCGCTGACGGCGCAAAATCCTCCACAACTCTGGACTCACAATAAAGACAATGATCTCACAAACACACCCAAACACACAAACCACGCACTCCCTCACAGATCCTTCCATCAATTTCAGCGTCGCGACGTGCACCCAGCGTTGATAGTCGCTATAAAATAGAAGCGTCAAATAAACCTTAAAACTCCTCCTCACCGACGAGCATCGCTGTAAAATAGGACAGGTGGAGATTTAAGGTAAGATAAATTTAGATTAATACATTGGATGAGGCTTTTTCAAGGAATTTTACCTATGAAAAAAATATCAATTAATTTCTAACAGCTTATTGCTTATTAACAAAATGTTACAGCAGCAAATGAGCTGTCATGGGAACTTCTTTGCCAGATTTGTGTAGGATACAACCTTAATGTTTTCAACGTTTATATATATATATATATATATATATATATATATATATATATATATATATATATATATATATATATATATATATATATATATATATATATATAGTGTGACTCTACAATTTTCATAGTCATGAAAATAAAGAAAACTCGTTGAATGAGAAGGTGTGTCCAAACTTTTGGTCTGTATATGTATGTATGTATGTATATATATATTTATATATATATATATATATATATATATGTGTGTGTGTGTGTGTGTGTGTGTGTGTGTGTGTGTGTGTGTGTGTGTGTGTGTGTGTGTGTGTGTGTGTGTGAAAGCAATTCTATTAGGATTTCCCAAAACGCCCAAATGTACGTCAAACAATATGTTTGTATGAAACTATCTCCCAAAGTTTGTCAAATACGTTTTAAGAAGTTTTCAGCCTTCGCTCTTGTGCAGGAAAGAAGATGAACAAAGTTACTAAGATCCAAACAAACCCATCAACTGGGATAGACATGCCTCCTTGCTTTAAGGTAAAAACCTTACACTCTTTCTCTCAAGTGAGAAGAACAATGAAATAGTGAGAAACAAGCTATTGATTATTTGTCTGAGAGTGAGAAACAGGCGCCAAACTGTCAATAATGTAACAAAGGATCCTCTGCTTAGCTATTGATTTTGAGACTTTATAGATGAATGCTCTGTGGACGGTAGCTGCTGCTGCTTCCTGTTATTATGTGCAGAGGCATGAGAGGAATTCTGGATTATTTAGGGATAGTTCAGTCGGAAATCAACAACTTTAGTTGTTCCATCCAATACACATTTCTTTCTTCTCTGGAACATAAAGGAAGATGTTCTGAAAAATGTGGGTAACCAAACATTTGATTCCATACTATTTTTCTTTTCATACTATTGAAATCAGTGGGGACCAGCAACTGTTTGGTTACCCACATTCTTCAAAATATCTTCTTTTCTGTTCAAGAGGGAAAAAAAGACAGGGTTGGAACACTTTGAGGGTGAGTAAATGATAGCAGAATTTTCATTCTTGAGTAAATCACCCCTTTAAAATATAGAGGACATAATGAAATGAGAGGAGGACAGTGGTTGTGTGTGTAGAAGAGAGACATGTCTCTAAATTGGAAGTTGTGGCATGTGCATGTGTGTGTTTGTCAGGTGACCGTGTTCGAGCAGGAGCATTTCCAAGGCAAATGTCAGGAGCTCACCTCAGAGTGCCGCAACATCCAGGAGCGTGGGTTTGACAACATCCGCTCTATCCGCGTGGAGAGCGGCGCGTGAGTCGCCCACTCTGTGTTAATGATTGCAAAATCTTGCCAGTTAGTAAGGATATTACAGTTTTAGATATTTTTGAAAGCTTTTGAGTGTTTCATCCTGAGATTATTTAAAATGTGTGTTGAGAAGTGTGCTTTCCAATTAATTATGAAAATGACTGGGATGCTTTAAGATTACTTGAGAATTGCTTCCTGTAGGTGACTCAGAGGAAGAAAAACAAAGGGGCAAATATGGGCACAATGCTTATTATAATACCTTAACACATGCATTTTTTTATGAAAACAAAACATCATATATACCTCAACCCTCTTGTAAGTACTTTTTAAATATTAAATTCTCCTTAATTCTGTGCAGCTGGTTGGGATATGAGCACCATGACTTCCAGGGGCAGCAGTTTGTCCTGGAAAAAGGAGAATATCCTCACTGGGACGCCTATAGTGGCAGTCTGGGCTACCATGTGGAGTGGATGATGTCACTGCGCCCCATCTGCAGCGCTGTGAGTGTGCGAGCACATTCGGATGCTTTGAAAGTCTTTTATTCTCAAATTGGACATTTTTTTTCCCAATTATAAAACTTAGTGAGGACATCCCCTACAGTGGAAAGAGAAAGAGCTGAGACATATCTCAGAATATCATAATCTTTTGGTTAAACAACCACATACAGTGCACACTTAAAAAGACAGTTCTTTATTGGCACTGATGGTTCCACGAAGATCCATGGAAGCTTTCCATTGCACAAAAGGTTAATTAAAGTGGAAAAAGGTTCTTCAGCTCCTTAAAATGTTCCCACGCTAAGAAATGTTTTTAAGAACTCTCCGGGCTCTTTAGGGAACCCAGAATGTTTCTTTTGTGGCTCTCTGTGAAAACCCCATTTGAACGCTTTATTTTTGAGTTCAGCAACAGGAAAAACACCTTAGCAACTGGATATAAATGCACCCAAACTTCTTAAATAAACCCCATGTAGAACACCCTAGCATAATAACTTCACAGTATTGCAGCTGTAAGAAAAATATAATGGAGAGTGATGGGGAATGTTATGTTTTTAGTTCTTATGAAGTGCTCAACTTCATTCAAGCAGACAGTATCATTAAAACCACACTGTTTTTTTTCTTCCTTCCTCCACTGTTCCTTCCATTTGTAGGACCACCAGAGCAGCCGCATGGTCATCTATGAGAAGGAGAACTTCCTGGGCCGTAATGTAGAGCTGTGTGACGATTACCCATCTCTTCAGGCCATGGGCTGGTGTGACAAGCAAGTGGGCTCCATGCATGTGCAGTGTGGCGCGTGAGTAACAGTCGACAAAACACCATTAGTGCCAAACTACTGTTCTCCTGAACAGCACATTTCTCATGCTTAACAGCTGTGCTGACAATACACTTACAACACAGTCATCTGTGTCATTGGCTCATAGTATCTAGTTCTTGTGTTTGCGAAGTGTTAATGTTTCTGCCTTCACAATACACTCCAGTGTAACATACAATCTTTCTTTGACTGCACATTCCTCGCTTAGTGCATCAGACACATTCACATAACAGCAATACTTTACCTGTGACTGCCACATCGGTTATGTTATATCAGCATTTCACTGCATGTCATCACAGAAACTGATAATTTAACCCAGTGATAATTTACCATACCGTACATGGAAGAAGGGCTTGCAGTTTTCATCTGTTAGGTGATAAAAAAGGAGGAAAACATCCCTACTCCCATGGGGTATAGGCAAGCAAAAGTCTAATTATGACTATTTTAAGTTTTCCATTTTTATGGTCCAATTCTAACTAAGACTTTTGCCTCAATAAGCTTCTAATTACCACTTATTAATAGTTAGGAAGGTAGTTATTAAGTTAGGTATTGGATAGGATTAAGTGACAAAGAATATGGTCATGCACAATATGTATATACATTATAAGTATTTATAAACAGTTAATATGCTAGTAAAATGCATGCAAATAAGCGACTAGTTAATAGTGAGAATTGGTCCCTTAACTAAGGTGTTACATACATTTCTAATGCACATTAAAATCCAGCTGAATATATTAATTCAAGATTCTTGCTTTCTCTTAAAAAACCTATTTAATTCCCTTCCACAGCTTGTCATACTGTATTCAGTCGCTTTATCTCCTCCTCATTCCCTGTCATTTTCTGTCTCCCTGCAGCTTTGTGTGTTACGAGTACCCTGGCTATCGAGGACAGCAGTACGTTATGGAGTGTGACAGGCACAGCGGAGACTATCAGCACTGGAGGGACTGGGGCTCCCACTGCCAGACCCCTCAGATCCAGTCCATCCGCAGAATCCAGCAGTAATGCCTGAGGCGAACAGAAGGAAACGGGAAGCGTGCAGAGTCACACCGGTCATTCTAGAAGCAGTCACTTTATGAGGTGCAGTGTGGAAAATTGTAAGACCTTCACTGGTTGCACTTATGGTACTAGTAAAAGATGGAAATAAAACAAAAAAATCTACACATGTACAGATACACATCAATTCTCGTTCAAGAAAATGCACTAGCTCACATTAATAAATGCATATACATGCCCACATGTGATCCAAGGTAAAGTAGTAGCATGTATGAAAAATATTCATAAGAGGCTAATATTCTATACAACAGAAGCACAGTGGTGGACACTGGAGAGTAAAAATCTGTCAATCAAGGCAAGATGTGTATCTGTATATGCAAACATGTCACGTCTCTGTGACGTTTGAGTGCCATATGAGGACAGATGGGAGTGTGTGTTAGAGCATTCTGAGGAGAGGTTGACTAATAAATACATACTCACCTCAAACTAGCATCTTTGTCTTTTCATCTGATCTCAAAAATATTGTAACAGTACTCATCATTTTACACTCAAGATTTCAGACTACATATATAAAACATGTTTAAAAACACTATTACAACAGACGTGAAACACCTGCAAATCACTACACTAATTTTTTTTTTTTTTTTACTGTTTTTCCCATTCTGACCACTTTTCAGAGCAATAAGGCAATAAAAAGGGAAATCGTACTTTAGCGTCAATGCATGCTCAATTATTTCTATTTGTCTGAAATCCAAACTCACATGGGGCAGTTCACAGAGAATGCACTATTGCATCCCACCGTTTATGTAAACATGATGTGCTACATATTTGGCTGGTACACTGGGTTAGAGTCTTGCATCTTTTGCAGCATCTCACACAACCCAAGCAACTTTTTGTTTGTCAATGTGACCAACTTGCTTGGAAAAATTCACACAAAATTTTCAGTCATATTGATTCCTATTGAAAAAAATTATTTTCCCTGTGAAAATTCACCTGAACAGTGGTAAATGTGAAAAAATAAAATAAAATGCAGCTACAGTTGTGTAAAAATGTGTTCACTTTATTGCCCGGCGTCTCATTTTTAAATGCAAAAATGCATTCTTTTGAACTTATTCTGCATTTTTAGAACATTGTGTCATGTGTAGAAAGCTACAAAATACACAAGTCCAATGCTCAAACAAGTCCATCTAGTGCAAAAAACAAACAAAAAAAAACATATGGAAACCAAGCACAGTGGATTGCAGAAATTAATTCTGTGTGAACAGTATATTCTCAGTTATATTTCGGAGAATATAATTGCATAAAATTACTTTAAAATCCAATGCAGATTAAAGAGAAACATGGCATACTGTACACTAACTGTACACTAAATAAATGAAGTGCAGTATCATTGGATCAATCGCATTCACATTCCAGCACATCAAACACTGGTTAAAAACATTCTAAAAGTGGCAAAAGCAGCATTTTTAATCACATATCTTCTATTTTATGTTTATTACAAATATATGTTTTATAACATAAATGAAAATGAAATGTAACACTTTTAAATGGAGAGAACTTTGGTTCTTCGGTTACAATGAGGAAAACCGACATGTATTTGATAAATACAGCGCACAGAAAGGAATCAGAATGAAATACACAACACGAGCACATCGCCTTGACCAAGTTCAAAATGGAGAATATCCATTCCTATGGCAACAAAAACCACCTAACCTTACAAGGTATCTAGTTTCCTCTTTTCACTTCCCATTTCGATGAAATGCTTGGTTCACTTCTTTTTTTCAGTGTGAACCACTTTCTGACCTTCATTTTCTTCCTTCATTGGTGGCCCACACTTTTCCTTTCCAAAGGAAAAAAAAAAAAAAAGTCTTATTTAATATAAAAGAGAGTAAATGTTTCCTATACCATCGCTTCTCTTTCAATCTGGCTATTCAGTATTTTACACCAACATCTCATCTGGTTCCAATCTCCTCACACCTTTTCACCTCTCTTTTTCTAGTCCCTCGTGTGGTGGACATAGTCCTCTCTCTCTCCAGCCTGTTCGTAGGCAGCGTTGTCGTTTTTCCTCCTGCGGTCCCTAACCCTGCTCCTCTCCGGTCCCGGTGAACCCTGGGAATCATCGTCTGTGTTTCTGTCCTCCTCAACCAACTCTCTCTCATCCTCATCTTTCTCCTCATCATCAACATCACTCAGGTCCGTGTCGGATTCATCCGAATTTTCTTCCTCAAGGTATCGGTAACCTTTGACCTTTGAGGAACAGGATCGTAATGAGTCAAAATTATTGTCCGTGGTAATCGACAGGTTCTGCCAATACAGTTGTTTTGAACCTGGAAACTTCCTTTTTTTATTTTACAGAATAAATGTAACCTACTATTAACACTAACAGGCTGCTTCTTTTAGAAAAACACTTTGAAGCCCACACAGACACATAAATAGCTGAATTACCTTGTGTCGCGGACGGGGAATCCGTGGCAACCTGAACGGAATTCTCTTCGCCAGGCGACGCTCCATCTGCACGTAGCAGAAAGATGCCACTATGAGAGTCAGCAACAGGAGTCCAAGCTTTGCCTTAAAAAGAGACCAGAGAGAACGTGCAGCTGACTTAATAAACACAGATTAATGTAAACAAAAAAATGTGCATACATCTCCACATACTGAGGTCGGTCCCATATACTGTGGCTTAGCATGAATTTCAGAAACAAAATCCAGTCGTTTCAATGGAATCTGTGCTGTCGGTAGATTTGTGCAAGAGTGAAAAAGCCCTGAACACAGATTTCATAATGTTTGTTGGTCATGCAAATTGGACACAGAAATCTGCTTGGTTTGAAGTAACTTCTGTGTGAGCAGTGCTTCATGCATTACTTTGCTACTCTTTTTTTTTGCTGCAAAATCGCTAATGTGACGGCACCTTTAGACAGAACTCCAGACGGAGACATCACAAAAAGTTGTATGTGTTTCCATCAGATATCAGTTTTTTCTGCACTCAATAACAGTGTGATGCACAATTCACAAACTAAAAACCTTTATGCATCGATTCTTTTCAACAAATGAATTGTGGTCACTTTAGTGACATTTTGTGAAAAAAAAGGTCCATTGCCAACTGTCAATAGTTTAGTGATATAAAAAGCACAACTCACATAGAGGTCAATTTCAAACCAAACAACTGTCTATTGGCCAGTGTCACAAAATTCGCATGACCAACTGAATTTGATGTGAAATCTGTAGAGGGGGAATAATTTGTCCTCATTCAAAATTCCCCGATCATGTAGGTCCCTATTGAAATGACTGGAAAACTTTAAACACTTCTTTGAATACTTGTTTGAATCAGTGAGTCATTCAAAACATAGTTTTCTAATATATATATATATATATATATATATATATATATATATATATATATATATATATATATATATATATATATATATATATATATATATACATAAATTGAATTTTGTTGCTAAAAATATTAATGCTTATGGTTTCTGAGATTTAACTGAAGCAAGGAAAAATCTGTTTGGGTGACATGTTGGAACCATGATTGACATAACTGAACATTTTGTGAATTAGAAGCAATTTTTTTTCTGGTCTAGTGTCCTGTTATGCAAGGTATGCAATCAGACCAACAAAAATGAAAGGCTTTACCCGCATAGGCAATGCAGACCAAAGATAGACGATGAAGATGGCAATGGCCTGCCACCAATGGTAGATGGTAAAAACAAAGTCTAGTCGCTCCTTGTCTTCATACAGCATCCCCAGCAGAGCTACACACAACAATGTTATGTCATATAATTGATGTCTTTCTGAAATGGGTGTAAGCTTAAGGTGTAAATGGCATTTGTACTCACTGCTCAGTCCAGTCTTGTTGAGCGCAGTGCCCAGACCCCACAGGGCGGAGAGCACCAACAGATATGGAAGATAGCTGGGCTCTCGAGGTGGGGGTGACCAGCACATAAGGGTTATGATTAGCACGAAGTGCACAAAGGCACCCACCAGAAGAATAATCTGTCTGGGCAAGCGCAGCAGCGCCAGGGCCAGGCCCGAACAGATGGAGGATGACAAACCATACACCATAACTAACAACCACAGCTTCTCCATCCCTACTGTACACACTCCATATGACTGAGAAAGACAAGAAACACAGAAAGAGAGATAATCTGTTTAGGTAATGTACCAGGCAAATTGGTTTACTTGCAGCATCCTAGGTGCTTAATATTGAAGAATGGCAATGTCTTATTAAGCTTAAAATTACTGAGAGCTAATACTGTGACTTTCAAACTTTACCTGTGTATTTCAGCTACACAGTCTATTTTTTCCTCACCAGAATGATTCCCTGGACGGCGAAGAGCATTTCAAAACCAGAGAA
Organism: Carassius gibelio; assembly: GCF_023724105.1. NCBI lineage: Eukaryota > Metazoa > Chordata > Actinopteri > Cypriniformes > Cyprinidae > Carassius > Carassius gibelio. The sequence goes on from NC_068371.1 coordinate 27,020,605, forward strand.
GATGAAGAAGGGACAGAGCAGACGGAGACGGTAGTCTCGTAAGTGCTTGAAGGGCAGCTGGAAGATGTTCCCCCAGCCAATGCTGCGAAGGTCAATTTCCTCGGTGGGCCGATACGCAGCTCCACACAACACCAGGAACTGTTAGGGAACATTGGCAGCACACTGTTAAAAGGGAGAGTTCACGCCAAGCTTCAAATTCTAGTTTAACATGGAACAGGAAAGGTGAAGTTTGATGAATTACAAGTAGTTCTTACCACTCGTGCACTATATTTAAACCACATGAACCAAGTTTGTATGAGGAACAGTCCAAAATATATGTTGCGGATATGAAACCAAAGAGCAAGATTTTCAGATACCTTTTTATGTAAGTGATGTCAAATGTTATTATTTCAAAACAAAATTCACTTTTTATATATATTTGTGATCTTTAATAATAATAATTTAAATAGTTAGCAATTATTGCGTCATTACTCTGCAACATTTTTTCCCTCCACACACTTATTTGTGTTATGTACTAATGTGGTAGACTTTTTTTGTTAAAATATTATAGTACATATCTACACATAAAAACTGTACTTTGATAAAACTTTAAGGCCAACTTAAACTTAAAGAGAATGAATGAACAACTGACATCAAATCTAATGTGATCGAGTGGAAAAATTATAACATTTCGGTTTGTTTGTCCCGTAAATACTTGGAAATAGTGTATGCATTGTATGGATACCTTTATGTTAATTTTGTGGTACCTTTTTGTCATTTTATAGCTTGATAGTCATTAACTTTCATCAAAAGGAAATTATTTTTCTTAAAGAAAGTCGGTCACTCATTATTTTAATGCATCTTTGTTACCAATGTAATTGCACAAATATAAACATGTACTTACTATAAAAATTCTTTGGGTAGCACTTTATTTTACAGTCCTGTTCCTCATGTACATACTATGTACTTATTATAGTAGTTACAATAACTATGTAATAATTAGGTACTAACCCTGAACCTACCCCTAAACCTAACCCTACCCCATGTAGTTACCTTGTATTACCAGAACTTTCTTAGATAAATACACTGTAAGTACATGCTATAAGTACATGTTAGTACACGTACTGTAAAATAAAGTGCAACCATTCTTGGTATACTAATTACTATTTTTTTGTAATTATACATAATTTAGTGATATTACTATAGTAAATACATGTATTGTGTAACAGGGACACATTAAAACAAAGTGTTATAAGAAAATCTAATGGATTCAGAACAACATGAGGCTAAATAATTGTAGTTTCTGGGTAAAATATTGCATTTTTAACATTTCAATTGATTTACTAAAAACTAAATAATCTTAAACCTAATTTGGTTCATTATGAAATATCTATGTAAAATGACTTTCAAGGTCAAATTGCTGTTGATTATAGACTGTTTCAGTCACTAATATAACATATATATATATATATATATATATATATATATATATATATATATATATATATATATATATATTTAAGATGATGTAGAGGATAGAGACGTCATAGTGATGATGATGACAGTCTTACGATGAGCATGGCGAGGAAGGCTGCTCCCATGAGCACACTCTCGACCTCGATGAGCAACAGAGAGCGAGGCAAGCTGTGCAAAACTGTCTTATTTAAATTCTCTATCACCCCTTTCCCCGAGGCTCCTGAGAAAGAGAGAGAGAGAGGAGAATATGAGACAAGAGAAAATAATGCATTTAACAAGACTACTAGACTGATTTATATTACATTTTAGGTCTGGATACATAAATGTTTTAAAGACTACAGACTTCAAACAGCTTCTTTCTCTATACAGTGTTTTTCACTCTACAATATGGCCAGTGGGTGTCTTTCCATGTCAAGCAGTGTTGCTGGTGATTTGGTGTTATTGGCTATTTTGCAATTCCAAACACTGGTTTAAAAAGATCTCTTCTCGTCATCTCTGCTGAGAGCTAGGAAGAGCCAGACACAGCAGATGTGCCAATGCCTCGCTTTGCAGGATGTCAGAAGTGTGAAGTTTCTAATTGCCAAATGACCACATTTTTTTAAAACTGTAAATATTCTTGACACATTTGATTTGATTTTGCAAGATATCTTCTCATTATTAACACATGAAACTTACATAACTTTTGATCCTATTTTTTACTTTTTTCTTTGGTGATAAATGGAATTGCATTTCTTTCTTTTTTTTCGGTGTAATTAAGTAAATGTAGTGTAAGTAATGACTATTTCACTTACTTAAGTATTTGGACACTTAGGCCATTCTAACTATAATTTATATATTAATTTAAATGAATTAGATAAAAATAAATAAACAAACAAACCAAGTAGCATCTGGAAATATATTATTCTAGAGAGCTAAGTGAATATTAATGGATGTATGAAGTCACCACTGGTTTACTACATTACTTATGAAATAGGATACATTTTTTCTTAATTTTGAAACGTACATATATTGTTTAATAAAGCTGAAAAAACTAGAAAAAGGTTTTCAAATGCCAGTCATTCAAGAGTGTGGGTTCAGTTCTTTTTTCTCAACCAAAATCTCACCAAATCAGCATAACATAATGATTTCTGAAGGACAATCTGACACTGAAAACTGGAGCCAAAAAAGTCAGCTTTGCTAACTGGAATAAATTAGATTTTAAAATATATTAAAATAGAAAAGTTTTATAGTGTATTTTGTATATCAAATAAATGCAGCCTTGGTGAGAATAAGAAAAAGAAAGAACAACGGTTTTCAAAAAAGAATTGTTACTAGAAAAACATAACAATGATTCTCATACTGAGATTGTTCTTTTTCTGCCTACGGGTTACTCATTTTTCTAGCAAGTCTGGTTGACATTCAAGCAACAGCTGCTGAGGTGTTATATTGTTTTTCCACAGTGTCAGTTTTGATTTCTATGCCCTGTTGCTCCCTTATAAATATATATACCTACGTATACTTTATGTTTGCTGTGGTAGTTTTACAGATATTTTTATACGTATTATAACTTCAAGGAATATAAAAAAAAACAATGTGAATAGCTTTCTCTTTTTAAAAGTCTCTCCAGTGAATGCAGCAGCACTTCGGTTTTTAAAGTTTTGAGTACTTCATGAAGCCATTTTTGACTATTCTTAGTTCAACATTATACATCAAGCATGTGAAAACTTCATAAAAAGGATATGAGAACGAATGCAAATGTCATACTGAGCAGCTGCTCGATCTCTGAACGACGCTTGGGGCTAAAAGGGGACAGGATCGAGAGAGAGGATTTTACCGCACTGAGGGACTTTGTAGAGAGTGTGTTTGTAATCATTCAGATAGTAATTGAGGAACAGCACCATGGGGAACTCGGCAAACACGAAACTCAGCTGCAGGAGAGAAGAGAGAGAAGAGAGGCACGGAGTGAACGCTATAAATAGCTGCATGTTAATGCACAAACCCACATATGCAGCCGGCATTGACACACACACACAGCTGTGAATACATATTAATACTTCAATTATACTGGCAAAGGGGAAAACACAACTAATCACAGGTTAACTACTAATAGTGAATGATAACAAGTTGTAATAGAGTGCCCGAAAAGGCTCATCTTTACTCACATGGAAAACAATGTAGAATACAGACTGGAAAATGATGATGTAAGGATGGAAGGCTCCTTTGGGGGGCTTCTTCTGCTCCTGGACATGTTCGTCCTTGTAGTTCACATACTCATAATACTGCTGGGCCATTCTGATAACCACACAAACAACGAGGTGGGAGTGGGTGGGTAGTTAGTTAGCTGTATCTGTATCTGTTAACACTGAAAGACTCAATAACTGAGTGTATAACACAGTAGTGAGCTTTTGTTTATCTGTGAGGAGGTATAACTAAGAACTGCTAGCTGCATAATCTGAGAAATAATGACCAAGCATTTCTAGTCCTGATTGAGTCGATGTTGCAATATTGGAAATCGACCTACAAATGGCTTCGTTATAGTCTCTCAAGCAGAACTGGGATCATTTTTATGTTTTTAATATTTTACACAACAAAGGATTCACGCTCACACTTCATTTTATGGTCCAGTTCTTACTATTAACAAAAGATTAATTACGACTTTTGCCTCAGTGAACTCCTAATTTACTGCTTATTAATAGTTAGGAATTGTTACGGTTATGTTTGGGTGGGATTAAGGATGTAGAATATGGTCATGCTTTATATGTACTAATACAGAGTCAATATGGTCATAATACGAATGCTAATAACCAACTAGTTAATAGTGAGTATCGGTCCCTATACTAAAGCGTTACTGGATTCACCGCTATTACAATTCTGATTGAAACCGATTAACCGATTCCAGTAATTGTTTTGACGTTATGGCCGGTAACTGCAAAATATAAATCCAATATTGACTGATACCTTTTTTTTAAATCTTTAATATCGGCCAATAATCAATAGCATCCTCAGTTTGGCTTTATTTTGCAATATTATGCAAAATAAATGTATGGAACATTAAGAAGTAGAATAAAATACTCCTAACAAAATAGCAATATGCTTAAAATGACTGACACATACACTATTCTACAAAGGTTCTGTAGGATTTTTTAATGTATCTTTAAGAAGTCCTTTATTTAAAACACCAATATTGTGAAATACTACTACAATTTAAAGTCACTGTTTTGTATTTTAATATATTTTAAAATTTAATTTATTCTTGTGATGGCAAACCTCAATTTTAGGCATTCATTACTCCAGACTTCACATGATCCTTCAGGAATCATTATAATAAGCTGCTCTCTTCCTCACATTTTTTCTTATCATTATATTAGCAATGATGAAACTGATGCAATGCTTATTATACTTTTTTCAGGATTCTTAAATATGAAGTTCAAAAGAACAGCATTTTTTTAAAATCTAACTTTAATGTTACTTTTGATCAATTTAAAGCACACCATTTTTTATTTTTTTTACTAACCCCAAACTTTCAAGCAATAGTATACATGTTCTATGCACCTTCAGCTTTTGAACACACTCACCTGGTGATGTAGTTTCCCAGTGATGCCCAAAGAGGAACGATGACAATCCCAATGGCCACAGCTGATGGTACGAGAGTGTAATATCGCTCCCAGTAATTGGTTGAAACAAAGAGAGCATAGATGCCTGATGCCAGGAACATCATCCATTTAGTGCCAAGAAATCTGAGAAAGAAATACAATTAGATTGGAAAATAAAGGGTGTGGGATTACTGGACTGTAATTATCACAAGTCATTTTCAGTTTACACCACGGGTGTGAGAAGACCTTTGGTGCCCAAACTGCTCAAGCATTAAGTGGACAGTACATGAACAGTAGGAAGAGCTGCTAATAATTGTGGCGGTGGGTGACAAACGTCCAAAGAACCAAAAAAAAAAAGAGCATAACGGAAATCGTAGGTTGAATGAGGATTACGACCAAAACAGAAATGCAATAAAGACATAAACTCAACCTAATGAGCACCGGCGTGTAGAGCAGGCCGACAATAGGTGTAACGTTGATGCCCATCAGCATTTTGTTGTCGATATCCTCCAGCCCTAAAGTGCCGTACTTGACCTCTCGGTAGGTCTCATCGTAGTGCAGAATTAACTGCATCTGTAACAGACCTACAAAGAAACAGCTCGTGACGAAACATGCACAACAACACTCCAAAAACCTGGATTTGTTTTTCGGCCTGTGACAAGATGTCCCAGATTTGTCAGCTGTTTCTCAATTTCACAGTCTAAGACCGAATGAGACATCTTTGTGTGTGTGTGTGCATGCCAATGAACTTGCTAAAAATGGCCAGAAGAGTGAAGAGTCAGTGAAGTATGCCATCCACAAAACATGTCATATTCATTTGCAGTGCAGACAGTGCATAATGAAATCACACTGATACAACAGTGTGACATAAGTAGAGTCCTACTCAGTGTCGTATTAAGAGTAAGATCTTTTTATAAAGCAGCATGCAGACTTTGAGGAGTATGATGTCATCACTGACTGAATCATTGTATGTGCCTGTGGTGTGTGATGCGCAAATGCTGACCCATGTAGACGCTGTAGACGATCATTCCTCCGCAACTGGCCCCCACCACGTTCTTCACTACGCCCAGCCTCTTTCGTCTGTAGTACTTGCGCTCCTCCTCCTCCTCATCGTAGTCAGGATGTGGGCCGAGAAACTCCTCCACCTGTCAGTGGAAGAAAGATCCAGAAGTCTGAGACCACTCGGAAAAGTCAAGATTGTGTTTTTTTGTTTGTTCATTTATAAATAGACAAAGTTTCAGTTTTCTTCTTTTAATTGAACAAAGACAATTTATGAGGTAAAATGGAATATTTGAGAATTTGAATTTTTTTCTAATCAAATTATACTCAAGTTATTATGATGATAATTTACAACACTTTTAAAATGTCTTAAGTCAATCAAATGTTCTGAGAGAAATTAAGTCTTTTATGCAGCAATGCATTAAAATTATTAAAGAGACAATCAAAATGTTACAAAATTACTTATTTCAAATAAATGAAGTTTCTATTCATCAAAGAATGCTGAAAGAAAATTAAATAAACAATGTGTCAGTTTCCATAAAAATACAATGTTTTCAGCATTGATAAGAAATATTACTTGAGCAGAAAATCATCATATTAGAATGATTTCTGATCATTTTGCCATCACAGGAATAAATTAAATGTTAAAATATAGAGAAATAGAAAACAGTTATTTTAAAATGTTATACTATTTCCCGTTTTTACTGTATTCCTGACCAAATAAATGCAATCTTGGTGAAGCTAAAAGACTTATTTCAAAATCAATAAAAACTTTTCAACAGTAATGTTATTTGTAAAGAAAATATTGTAATAAATATAATATAGAATAAGTTTCATTATTTTTTTTTAAATGTAAAAAATATATACTTGTACCTCATTATATCTAATTAACAAATATAAATCATGAGTATTTAAGGAAAAAAGGCAGAAAATAAACGTTATATTATATTAAAATAATTAAACTCAGGATTCAATTAAAAGATGTAAAACCACTGTTTTTATTGAAGAAAAAGATAATAAAATGGAATCATGAAATTAACAGTGGTTAATTATTTAATCTGTTTATTTATTTATTTTAAATAAACGTTTCAAAGTGTTTTGTCGTCATTACAGGAGAAGAAATAGAAGAACCAGTCTTTATGACCAAGTCTACCTGTCCCTGGATGTTTCCATCAGGACCGCGCAGCTGCTCTTGACCCTCTCCATCAGCAGGGGGCGCGCCGTTCACTTCAGCCTCGCTGTACACGTTATCTTCAGTGATCACTGCTGCCATCTGGCGGCCGCGCTGCTCTCTGACCACAGCAGGAGTGCAGGTAGATCGCTGCCAAAGGTAAAAACGACTATTTAAAATAAATAAATAAATAAATAAACATGAGTGACAGAAAAGAAGAGGGAGCAGAAGAGAAAACTATGGCGACTGTGTGATTGTAATGTTGAATAAAATCTTACATAAACTTCTTCCTGGAATCAACAAAAACAAGGATTGTGGGCGGAAGGTGTAACACAGGTGTACAAAACATTCGACGTCAACACAACGATATTTGAACACATTTATAAGTAATGTTGTATATGCAGTGAAGCCTGACGAACACACAGGGCGAAGTAAACATTAAGCATTAACTAAGAGCAAATATAATAACTCACCAAAGTGGAAACGATGAACGCTATACGTATAACGTTAGTGACGAAGGCTGCAAAGTCTAGAGAGATTAAAACCTAACGTTAAGCTTAGAGCCTCCAATGAAACTTTCGCCTCATGAACAACTGCGTATAGGGTTTATTAATAAAAATGAAAAGGAAATGAAAGTTTTCTATCTAGTTCCCCATTTTCTTAAAGGGGTAGTGCTTCGAAATGGTGGCTATGTACATAGGACAAACCAATTGGAAAACGGCCTGCTTGGCTTCTCTTGCTCAATGTTTGTGAAAGAACTTCATAAGGAAAAACTAACATTGCTATCAACACCAGACTCTGCCTTTTACTTGAGTCAAAGTCCAACGGTAACATATTTTGAGAAAACTTGAAATAAAAGTGTCTTAAAGACTAGGACATTACCCAGACCATACTTAAAAGAAACAGAAAAATTAAAACACTGTCAGTCTTAGCCTTATGTTGCAAACCTGTATGCTCTTGTTTTTCCATGAAGGATCTTCAAGCAGCTGCTTTCCATAGTTAGTTTATAATGACCTCCAAAACAGACCAGGAAATGCCTCATTAAAAATAACGAGGATTTCTTACATAAGTGGATCTTAAACATTATGAATTTAGTGACACTTCTCCTTTAAAAGTATTTAGTTCACAATCTGTCAGCACATTAAAATAAGTAGATGAGACTTGAAATTAATCCTCTTTAAACATTAAAAATACACACACACACACACACATATATATATATATATATATATATATATATATATAAACAATTTCAACTGTCATAACCATCCTGACACAATTTTATTTAACTGCAGGCTGTTTTTGCTTATTTTAAAGAAAGAGTCATGAGTGAAACAGAATGTTAAACATTTTAATTCTACTGAGAAATAACGGTACATTTTGTAAAATGAATCAGAGAATGTCAGAGATTACAATGATCAACATAAAAAAAAAACTATTTCACAAGGACATAATTTCACAATGCTTCACAAATCTCCCTACACAGACAAAGCTCTATTTTTGTGATGTTAATAATGTTCATGTCAACAAACGATCAACAACTCATAGGGTAAAATATATCCCACTTCCTCCCAAAAGTCTGGATTCTTTAGTGGCTTGTCAAACAGTGAATCAATATTTGTCACAATATTGTTCTTATTCGTGTTATATTATTTATATCCATGGCCATGCTGCCTGATTTCCCCATTTGGATGTCCAAAGTGCCCATTCCTCCCACGAACCCCATTCAAAGGCCTTCAGCCCACCCTTGGAGTTTGTATGGGGTCTATCCAGTGCCCACAGCGGCCTTCCTCATCACCTCCTCATCCTGAACAGAGAGCTCAGTGAGTTTCCGACCAAGTCTCTCATGCAGGTCCAAGTATTTGGCGACACAGCGGTCCAGACACACAGCTTCCCCCTTTGAAAGTTCTGCCTCCTTGTAATGAGGAGGAACACACTTCTTGTGACATGCATTGGTCATGCTGCATGACGGGGGAAAAAAAACACACAGGATAGATGAGATGGTACACTTTTAGTTATGTAATGTATAATCTCAAAGAAACAATGTTCACCTGTACGACTTGTACCAAGGATATATATTTTTTTTTATTAACTCGTCCTATTATTTTGTAGAGACTACAAGGTTTGTAACAATGAATTGATAAAATGTAGAATAATCGCGAAGGAAAATAATCGACAATGAATATTATTATTGATTAATTTCATTCATGGAAACAGCCAGTCACGTCAATTTACTGTAGCAAATAATAACACATTTCTATGGACAAAATAAAATATTTGATATCAACTGAAATATAGCAGAGGACACAGAGTGAGCAGCTATATATATATATATATATTTAAAAAATCTGACTAATATATATATTTTGCAATGTTAAATGTATGTTTAAAAGGCTACATGTAACACAAGTAATAGTATGTTAGAGCAGTAACTGTAAAGGGAATATTGTAATGGTGTATAAATATAATTACTATGTACAGATGAGTGATTGTACCTCTTACCAGTTAACATGCTTTTTTATTTAATGAATATAACTTTAAAATAGTACACAACATTTTTCTTTTCAAAGTATTTAAGCATTTACAAAATACAATGCATTGTTGCATCAACATTGCATCTACAATACACTATTCAATGGTTGTGTAACCTACTAACGTTACACAAGTCCATATATTTCGTATACCATATATATCGAGATCGTAAGTAATCTGAGAGCATGCTGTTACACGTTTAAAAAGACCACCGTGGGCTTCATACCGGTTATACATGTCAGCCATCATTTCAACCTCCAGCTCCGCGGCGAGCTGCTGCGCTTTCATGGGGTCCATTTCTGCAAATTACCTTTCGGGTTACCCTCACTAAAAACCCACCGGGCAGAGCGTGGGTCCCGTTAAACAAAGAGATCTGACAGCCTGCTTTAACCTTCAGAGTGCGCGCTTGACCATCACGTGGATCCTCCTAACCACCCAGAGTTGTAATTGGTACTTCCGCTGACAATAAAGTTTTCTATTCAAAAACACTGCCCCATGTTTGCTGCGCTGCTTCTTCTATCTAAATGAAGTTACGCTCTGCTTGTGTTTCGTTTTTATTTATTTTTCCTTTTTATAGTATTAAATTGTTTTTTCTCTATTTTAATTACATTTTATTTTGCTATTTAGCACGATTCTCGCATTCCAACTGTGATTATTGGGAAATATTTCTAGGGAATTTAATATTTGGGCAATATAGGTAACCTTGGCAAACTCATGTTGTATGTTTTACCACATACATTATATATATATATATAATACACATACTCGAAGTGTGTTTAATTATACCAAATAGGTATCTTAATGTACATTAAATAAAGCACACACATAAAAGTGTCATATGAACTTATATACAGTACATTTATTTACATAATTTTAATGTGCAATCTTAGCACTTGCCATGTGACCTTTACTCAATTCATTGTTTCCTGAATCCTCCTCTTTCTCCAAACTGTCGGCCACCCAGCTATCCTCCTGAATGTGTTTGTACATGTCTGATGTCACCTCAACTGAACTCTCATTTGAATCCATAGCTTCATAGTTTTGTTAATTTCTGAAATGCTCTGCTGGTGTTCTGTCAGGATTCATACAAAGTTAATTTCTATTCCCTTCATCACTGTCAGTTCATAGATAGAACCGACATGGTCTCTCTTTGTGTGTGACACTGCATGATCAGCATCATCAATAACATCACCCGGCTTCATAATTTCCTTCATCATATCCTCCTCAGCTGTTAACGGGACAGAAATCTCAGTCGCTCGGTCCTGAATGTCTTTTCCCATCTGATTTTGGGAATCAGTATTCTGTAACACAAATACCCTTTTCGATCGGTTCACAGCTATTCATCACTAATTTACTATTCTAATCTTCACTTTTCCCTCCTCTGAATTTTTGAAGGCTAAAAGACGTGCCTTGCAAACTTGATGTTAGCTGCTGATCAATATTCAGGAAACTCCTACCAGCGAGGCTTTTAACAGTCTGATGGAAAATTTGATCAAGGACACTTGCTCCCTTCACTTGAACGGCATATTTTAAGTGAGAATTTGGGGGTGTCTGTGCCAAAATGCTGTTAACATCTGCTTCTTCTATTTCTGATGAGTTTTTCTTCTGCTGTGTATTTGGTTCTTATTACCCCGTTTGATTTCACTGTCTGTTTTAGTTTTTTTCACTTCACAATCACCTTGTCCTGAAGTGGGCTATTTCTCTGCAGTGTTGCAAAAGTGTTTTTGGATCCTGGGGTTCTGCCACGACCACGTTTTACAATACCTGTGTATTTTGGTTTAGGTAAAACATCATATTTTTTTATTGGCAGTGTGAGGCATTTTCTTACTGAGAAGTGAATACATTTCTCCTTTTCTCTTCACAACTGAAGCTACTTTTTCTGTTCGCATTGATAATTGGGGTACTCACTCGGCGTGCATTAGAAGTTGATGTGTTTTCACTGTGGGGTTGAACTTGATCCTGATTTTAGGTTTTGACACTGTATCCCCATTCGCTTTTAACTTGTGAGTTGCAATCCTCCATCTTCTCGTCTTTCTCTGCTTTGGGTGCCTTCACATCATGCTGAATGGTTTTTCAACTACTTCCACTCATTAAATCATCTTGTAAAAAGGAAGTATTCCATTCTTGATTTTCTGCAAGGTCAGAGCACGATCGATTTTGGCAGGCGATGAGGTCAGGCCGTGGATGTGGGTAGGAGGAATTAATCATCTAGCTTAGAGGGAAGTCCAATTTCAGTGGTGACTCAGAAAGCCACAAGGGAAAGCTTTGCATTTCTAGGTCTTAACTATGTGATATTTCTTGTGTAGGAACATCACCGTCTCCCGTATCTTATTCAAGGGGGAAAGGCATCGTAGTAGCTTGAAATCTGGCCTGTCTTCCAGTATGCTGGTCATACAAGGCTTGGCATTTGACCTGCTGCAGGAGATGGGTAAGCAAGGATGGCTGTGGCTTTTGGGGTTAAAAACAATTATTTTACAATTCTTTAAATATATTCAACTCCTAAGAGGCTGTAATTTACAAATATAAGATTTTTTTTTAAATGATATCTATGACAGTTTAGTAGCATATTAAAATTGATAATGTCAATATATAATGTAATATTTCTGAGTTGATTTATTTTATTGTAATACAGATCATTCATAATTATTCAAGCCCTATTCAACAATGTTGTTTTCAAAAGAGCTCTCACAAAAGTTAAAGTGAAGAATTTTTTATTATTAGAGACTGGCAACCTTATTCATGGGTTTAAAATGTGTTAGATCAGAAAACCTTTGAGGGCGACAGGGCGTTGAAGAAAAACCATAATACTATCAAAGTGAATAAAATACTTGATCAGAGCAACTGAGAAAAACAGTTGATTTACTGCCAAAGACTTGCAAGATGATCTGATGAAAGGAGGGGAAATATTTCAATGCGTGGTGTAAGACAGACATCAAACAAGCATGGCCTTCATGTTGAGACATCACAGGTCAAGGTGGCAGAATCATTTTGATTGCAACTGTGTGTGTTTTGTGTGTATACAGGCAGTACCGCCGCTCCCTATACGCAGGGTACGCAGTCTGTGTATAGAGCACCAACTCCCAGAGGGGACTCCATCCCAGCTGCTCAAAAAAAAAAAAAAAAAACCAAACAAAAAAAATAATATTGATGGATGGACATCTATGCCCGGATAAAGGACATCAGCAATCCGGTGCAGAGAAAAGAAAACTAAAGAAAGTAATTGTTCATCTAGGTGTCAGCTATTATGCACAATTGAATTTAATGTTTGATATTCATTCAAATAAACTGTAAATCATGATACTTTTTCACATGGGCTCAAATGCAAATTCGAAGCTCAATAACATTTCAGAAGAAATTGCAGTCATAAAACAATTGTAATGTGTTCAGTTAGGTGTCAGCTACAATGCACACCTTATACATTTGTAATATATATTAAAATAAATTAGAAATCATTTAGGTAAAAATGAGGCCTGTTTATCACTTTCAGGCACATTCCTGTGAACGTTATTTTTTTTTCAGGTTCCCTTATGAAAATTACCCATGGTTTTAACAATAACACCACAAATCATCGTTCTTAAAAACAAACCTAAGCCATCAATAGCCTTTAAAATGACTTAAAATGCATTGTATATATATATATATATATATATATATATATATATATATATATATATATATATATATATATATATATAAACTATGAGGAAATTATGATTGGTTAATAGCACTGTTAAAATACATAATGAGGGCAAATACAAAAATAAACAATTTGTGTACATGTTATTACAAATGGCTGCAAATGGAGCCAAATGCCATGTAATTGCTGCTGTTACGTACAGGACAATCAAATCCTTGTTTAGGCTACTGACCAAACATTTAATTCAAATATTCACTTAATCTTTCATTTTTGGCCACCTTTTTGCTATGACACAGCCTTTATAATTTCTTCAACAAAAAATGTGCATATCACAACCCTTACAAAAATAAACCATGGTTTTATCATAGTAAAACTGCTTAATTTCCTTTTGCAAGATTTCTGAATGCTTGAGACTATTAAATAAATTAGAGTCATAATTAAGTTATAGCCATAGGTAAATGTCGAGAGCTACAATTGTAATTTGTAAATAATACTATTTATTCATTTACTTTTATTTTTTGATTAAAGGTCTATTTTCCCCCCTATAGTAGGTGTTTTTCCAATAATAATATTTGAGGAAGTGGTGCACAACAATAGAATCCTGCTTAGGGCACCCATTTGGCCAGCAGCGGCCCTGTATACAGGAACTTAACTAGAGCAGTGGTTCCCAATCCTACAAGATGTGAAAAGGGTGCGTCAGAGAAAGGAGACATGCAAAACCTGCTGGGTTGCCTCCAGGACCAGGATTGGGAACCTCTGCTCTAGAGAGCACGGGGCTTAGAGGAGCTAACATACAATTGTTGGCTGGAACACACATGATACCTGAAAGGTTGAAAATAGGGGTGCAGATTAAATATCGGCCGATAATTAATTCGCATCTCGTCAGTGAAGCCAGTTATCTAATCAGTGGTAAATTCCATCAGGTGTTGATTTCACACAGAGCCGTTGTTAACGGACAAGCTGCTCAAATCCACCTTCATTATCAGCGTGGATTTACACAGCTGATATTTAATGTGCACCCCTAGTTGAAAATATATATTTAAGTATAGTAAAAGCATAGGAAAAATTATGTCAGTTACCAAATTACAGGCAAATGTTGTCTACTGTTTCTCAGGTGTAAAATATCAGTAAACATAAACCAAAAAGATTCATTGACTGATTTGATCGGTGGCCCTATCTGAATGTTACATCGTTACGTCAGTAGGTGGCGCCATGTGTGATCTTGAAAGAGTCTGTTAATAAATTAATCCAAATGATTAGTTAAAAACACAAGAACCTCGCTGTTGTCGTTTTCTTGTGCTGAAGCCTGACAAGCTAATTTATGGTCACATTATACGCCTAGAACATAAACACAAAACTGCATTTTTTGTATTGAAAATTCTCCCCCAAGAACAGAAACAGTGCTGCAGAAAATGTAGAAATGAATTGTGCACTGAACCTCTAGATAAATTAATGCAATGTTTACGCTGTTAAAAATGTGCGTTTGTTTTAATGTTTTTTTGGGGTTTAATGGTCGTTTAATGGTTAGGATGGGTATATCGAAACACATTCAGCTCTTAAAACTAATGGAATTAACAGAATATTGCAGTTAATTTACAGAATATTTTAATATTGCTATGGACAGTGGCTGGCCTTTGTTGGGAACGACTGGTTTAGTTGTTTACAATTTAAAACAACAACTAACAGTTAATATATATTTTTTTCTTCATTCAACTTAACATGTTAAGTTTCTACTGTCACAACTAGTTTGTAATTTTACTAAGTTCTTTTTTCTTTTGGAGAAACATTTTTGAATCAATTAAATAATATCATGTGCATTAACTAACAAGCCAACAAACTCTATAACGTGCTGAAATGGATTTATCAAACATATTAATATTGTTAATAAACTGACAATCTTAAAGTGAAGAAATGTAAATAAATGCATTCAATGTGTAGTATTAAAAAAGTGAATAACAAAAATTCACTGTCAGAATCTTGAGAATTTTTTTTTTATTACAAAACAAAAACAAAAAACAGTATTGCTAAGTTACACGTTCAATCCATGAGAGAAAAGGTGCAATTTTTAAGACCAAATGTAAAGTGTTGAAATATAGGAATTATGAATCAAGATCCACGCTAGTGTTGTAGAAACATGTCAACTAACAGCACGACACAAAGATTTTTTTCTTTCGTCTTTAATTAAAAGATATGAACTGTAAATGCATTTATTTAAAAAATAAAACTGATTGCATATGCATTCACCCACAACACCCCAAAAAAACAAAATCAGCCCCAATCATAAAATATAGAAAAGAACAACAGGACAAAAACCAAAAAGAAAAACAATATAATTAAAATTAACAAATATTCTCTGGTATATATAGTTAAATGTGCTTTTATTTTACCTATATTAAATTTCTCATCAAGCCAGAATCAATATCGGTCTAAATCCTGCCTGAAAGAGATGCATTTTTTTGTAATTAAAAGATTAATTAATCTGCCTCCTTCCACATTAAACAATTGATTGATTCCTCAAACTTGTGAACACCCAGGACTCAGACTTCTGGCTCACATCCATTTAGTCAACAGCCAACCTTTCTTTTACTGACTACAGTGTCTCGGAGGATTGGATTGGGATTGGCAGACAGGGAATTAAAAAGGCATTATGGGGAAAAAAAACCTTAAAATAAAAAATAAAAATCCACTGACTCCTAGTGCTAAAGTTTCCATCCAGTAAATATCTACAACAGACTTACTGTGCATTTTGAATATGCAGTCTAAGAAACAAGCACTGTACTTATGGATCTCAAAAGAAAAGAAAAAACAATGCATATACATCCTCAAATGTACACTCGTTCACTCTCTACACAGACAGGCACTGAAACCAAGAGGCAGAAAGGTGGTCGAATGTCCCTGTTTTCCGCTCATCACTCACACACACACACACAACGCACTGAGCAAGCGAGGCACTCCAAGTCTGCAGAGTGGATCTGTGAGACGCGGTCATATTTACACATTCATTTATATTCAGACAAAAATGAAAATGCACAAACCAGGTCCACCAGCAGGGCAGATTCACAAAGTACTGAAAAGTAGGAGCACCGATCTAAGACCAGGTCTGCAATTTGTCTCAACGTTAATAGCTTTATTTTTTGTATCTTCTCTTCTGTGGCTATGTAATTGTATTTATTAAGAATGATGGGTGAGTTACTTTTGAGTTTCCACACAAAAAAAATCTTACCGTTGTCAGTGACAATTTCAAATACCAAACCAAAGGGGGGAATTATTATTTTTTTGTTTTTCGCAAAACAGCTCTCCCACTCTGGAATGCTTTGCAAATTTGACAACGGATGGACTATGAAAAAAACTAAACCATACTCATCTACAACTAGAGAACTTTCTTGAATGCTACTAGTTAAAAAAAAAAAAAAAAAAAATCTACTCCGATATCCCTCTGCCTCTTTTGTAATGCTTTATCAAGGCTTTCAAAACAAACCCTTCCTAGAGACTGAACACTCCATGAGAACATCCAAAAAAACACAGACGGATAACTAAAGGGGAATTGGTGGTCATCTAGTGCTTTCAGAAAACAATGACCAAAGAAAGAAGAAAAAAAAAAAAAAAAGGCGGCCTCATGCCCGTTGCAATGCACCGATGAGACACAAAACTTACTGAGAAATTCTATATACATTGTTTTCTGCAGGCCACATGACTGATGAAATTTGGCATGACATTTTTTCAATGTGAACCACAAAGCAGGATGAAGCAAAATAATCAAACACCAAATGCCATAATATACTAGTGTTCTAATAGATGCATAAGCATAAAAAAAGAAACAAAAAGGAAATGATTTATGAAGCTTGAAAAGCTGGGGATGTGACTGGATAGAGTTTGTAGTCCCTAGTGTTTCCATGTTTTGACATAAAAAGAGAGTGGCATGGACCAAAATCGAGAAAAGAATTCATGGTGTCTATTTTAAGTAGTGGCTGTTTGCAATCACATTGATCTCAATGAGAGCAGGAGAGTGACAACATGAGAAATGTTGAAAACTACCGAACGGTCATTGGTATTAGTGGCTATTGTCCCAGAAGTGATGAGATCAGATGCTCAGCAGGGACAGTAGGCAGGAGGAGGAAACTCACGGCGGGTGATGCACACGATCAAATTTTCTGTGGAAAGAAATCAGATGAGTTGTGAAGGTCAAGCGTGGAATTATATTAGGTTTACTAATAAAAAGGTAATATGTCTGTTGCGATGGGAATTTGTCACATCACCCATTTTATATGGCAAAGTGATGACGGATACAACCATTGAAACATCAGTCATGTGACCAAAGTGGACACATGAGAGGAAGAGATCAGTGTTGGGGAGAAACTAACTGAAAAGTGGAAATGATACTAATGGCACATTGAGCTGGTTTTTGAATTTTAATTTGATTAATTTATTTTTGAAAATTAATTTATATTTATAATTTTTTTTTTTTTTATGTTGACTTAAGCCATCTGTTTTTGACTTCAGTTGTTCAATGTAAATGTTTCAATTGAAAGTTTTCATCGTATTTGGCATCCTTGTTTTTGTACAAGATAAATAGAGCTCTAATGAAAAATTGAATATAAGAATACATAAAACAAGAATCGAATGCGATTTTCATGCACATCTCATCAGTAAAGACGCTCGTGTAATTAGAAGTATTATCTCCAGCACGTGTTTTCACAATAAATCCTGCCCTGTTGCTTCTCAAAACTAGTCCAAAACAAATCGCGATTCCAGGAGGTTCCCAGATAAAAAAAAAATTGCTTCCCGGGATTCAAATATAAGGTTTTTTTTTTGGCATGGTTGTCTTGTAACAACATGAAAAACTACCGCAGACTTGGCAACACTGGTTCAGGTGGAGCGGCAATTACTACACAAGAGCTGTAGTCTACCGACAACTAACACAAAATCGCTTTCAAAATCGACAAAGAATCGCCACCCTTTTTAAAATCGATTTTGTATAGATTAGGGATGTCAAATTTCGATTATTTCCATGATCGATCGTCGTTTAAATTAACGATCAATTAATCGATTAATCGTTAACCATAATACTGCAAAATGCGTCTATTGCAGGCACGCAGTCAGCGGTATGACAGGATGTGCAAAAGCCACACACACAAAACGCTTTCTCACTTGAATTAAAGAGGTTTTAGTCTGAATAAAACGATGCTAGTAGCAGGATTATAAAATGAATAGATGCGATTATGATCATTTGATAAAATGAAGAGAGCGCGCCATACTTTTGAGGTCATTTTACTTTGTTGACAGTTTCCAATCCCGCACGGAGAACGCTGAACGCACATCTTTAAATGGTTTTGTGCTGCTCGTTGTTGTATTTTAAAGCACAATTGCAATGTTTTCAACTGACATTATTGTATAAAATTATCCGAAATGTGGAGCGCGTGTGACTGCGCTGCACATTAAGTGAACTACATCGGCGCTGCTGCACCAAAACACAGTTGCTCACATTAATTTGATCCTGCTGGATTCTGTCCTAGAAAATGTCAGATTTTTAAAAATCCGGCATACAGCGCATTAGATCGTGAGGCCGGTGACACACTGGAAGCGTGGCGCAAGCGTCTCAGCCGCGTGGCGTGTCGGTTTTTAATTCGGCTCCCATGTTAACAGGTTAGAGCTTACAGACCGCCTGCGTGAGACGCGCGCCGCGCGGCAAACGCTTGCATGCTAGAAATAGAACCGACGCCTATTTTTACCGCGACACGCGCGCGTGTTGGAAGCGTTTCCAGGCAAAATATAATAGGAAAATGTGTTTAAATGTCATTTTGTACACAAATACATATGAATTCCTGATATTTTAAAATATTTGAAAGTCTATAGGTTGACATAAATTCAGATATAAATGTAATAAAAAAATAATTATCGATTTTCAAATATTGCACCTGTCAAACATAATCTATTTCGCCGTCAATACTTTTGACGGTGTCCTTTATCAGGATGCGTAGGTGTAGGTGTGTAGAAAAAAGTATATATTGTTGTAATGAAGACATGAGCCTGGTCTGTCAACGGTCTCCCTCTACAGCAGCAGCGCGCCAGCTCACGCCACGCAGCCAGTGTGTCACCGGCCTGAAAAGTGCATGCGTGCACACGAGGATGAGCGAGCGCGGCTTTGGCTAGATTTATTTGGAGGTTATTGCTCATGTCTCATTCGGCACACATCGAAATGTTTCCATATTCGCAATGTATTTGAATGTTAAACTATTATTTATAATGTAAACTAGGCTTGTACTTAACACGCATTCGCATATAGACGGAAAATCCTCTTCATATGAGCAAAAACGTCCTTGGCATAACAGCAGAGTGGACCGGTATACTACGGTCTATTTAAACTGACCAGTGTAACCTTTTAATGTTTAGTTGACATTTTATTTTGATAATGAACAGACTGCGATGTAAGTTTGAATCGCTATAATATACGTGTGCAGCAGGCTCCGGTGCGATTGAAACAGCTGAGACATTAAAAAAAAAAAAAAAAAAATTCCGCAAAAGTGTTTACTTTCATTTGTGCACACTCACAATAAAAACAGAAGATTTGTGCTCTTGTAAAATAAAGCAAACAAACAGAATGCGTTGTCATCCTTTTTTTTTTTTTTTGTGAATTTATGGAGCGCCCACACTTCTGTTTTAAATCCGTTAATCTTAATTAGCCTATTTAAGTCGGATATATTTCGCATAGCCTATTTAAAAAAAAAAAAAAAAAACATGAAAACAAATTGTTATTTTTATGTTGGGACTATTACTTAGTAGGCTATAAATTTTCTTTAAAACTTCCCATTTTGTCCCAGGGCTTAGAGCCCTATAGTCAGGTCCATGCAGAAACTTGTGAACGATGGTCGGCGTCACCGTTTAGTGACAGCAGTGAATGCTCCAGGAATGTGTCGGTCACAGCGCCTATTAATCGCTGTTTTGAATCCAGCAATTATTTATTTAGAAATGATAAGATCTGATTATGACAAGTGTGGTATAAAAGCTTTGTTTATAAGAAGAATAATAGGTTAACTGGAAAATGTTAGATCGCGACCATGCTTTTGGACCCCATAGTCTTCATTTACGCGGCTTTGTTCTGGTTTGCCGGTTGGTCACGAATTTCCACAAATTCAGTATATTTAGGCATTGTTTCTTTTCCTAAATCTTCATAGTCTAACCCTCTAATTTCCCAGGTTTATTTTATTATCTTTCGCTTTTAATAACTGTTTTCGCATCTCTTACTGTGGTAAACATGGGAAGGGAAATTAAAGATTTCATGAATTAAGAATTCGTTCGATTTATTAATTTGTTCCCTTATTTCACTTAAATCATGGGTTATTTAGGGAACAAAATTAATTAAACATGGACAATTGCCACATTAATAATTCGTAGGAATGAATTAACAAGTTGTAGGAATGAATAGACTATCTGTCCTGTCACTGTGTCCCGCAGCCCTGCAAAGCGCACGATATAAAACGGTTATCTGATGAAATGATTAGTAACTACATTTCTATTGCATTTAATGTTGAAGAACTTTTATGTTGTTTCTATTTTAATGTACTTTAAAGTTTAAATCACATTAAAAGCTTAATTTGTACATTGTGAATGAATGATGATGCTTTTATATATCGTCACCGTCACTCACAGCCGCTCGCACGTGTTGAGTGCGCATGAGCCGCACGCAGCCCAACACTGAATCGGTTAACCGACCATCGATAGCCTTAATCGATTGCATCTCTTATCGACAATTAATCGATCATCGATTAATCGTTGACATCCCTAGTATAGATGGTCAGTCAATTACGGCTCTGTGTAGTCAATGCCAACCAATGTTGCCAAGTCTGTGGTTGTTTTTCATGTCCGTGGGTCGAAGCGACAATACCGATAACGTGATATTTAGAATTTTTACCAAGGCAACCATGCCATAAAACTTACATTTTAACCCCGGAAAGCAATTTCGGGGAACCTCCTGGAAACGCGATTTTGGACTAGTTTCGAGAAGCAACTGGGCAGGATTTGTTGTGAAAACCTGGAAACCATAATCTGAATGCACGTGCTGGAGATATACTTCTGAAAATCGCGCTCGATTTTTTGCACAGCCCTATTTGAGTCCATTTTATATCTTTTTTTTTGTGGTGAAATATTGACACTTCAGTCTTTTTATTCTTCAGTTGGTCATCCTACATGACACCATTGTTTTTGCACCAGATAAATTACTCGAACTGTTAAAGCAAAAAAATAAAAATAAAAAAAGTTAAAAAAACTAATTACAATTTGAGTCTGTTACCAATATTGCACTGTAAAAAAAGGCAAAAACAATTTTTACTTTTTTTTTTGCAATAAATTCTGACTTTTGAGTTGTTTTTATAATATGCTCTAGTTGTAAAATGTAACTATAAAAATATCTTTTAATAAATCATTTCAGTAAGCAGCTTGTACACCTAACTACTTTTCAGTAGCTGTAGCTTGACTGTAAAACTGCAGCTTCCCAACTACAAGCTCCTCCAAATTTAAACAAGCTTCCCCAACACTGGACGAGATTTACAAAAATTAGTAAAACCATTTCCACTCAAGTACAGAATAGCAAAATACTGTTAATGAGGGTTAGTACCACAAATACACAGAGGCGCACATACACTTAAATAAACACATGAAGGCCATGCAGAAGGTGGACACACATACCATGCCTGCTCATGCACTGAGTGGGGGAGGGGAGTGGCCTAACCATCATAAGAGTCCAACAGAGGCAAAGAGCCCCGCCTCTCCCCATACATTCCTCCCTGAGAGTCAAAGAGAAGAGAGATGGACAGAGGAGAAAAGAAAGGGAAAGGCATCGAAGAAGAGGTGAGTGATAATAGAAAGAGAGGGGCATGTGTGTGAGTTAGTTGAGGAGAGAACTCTTATTAGTAATTTTAGTGAAATCACAGTAGGTTAATAAGAATCAGGTTGTGTGGTGTGTGTAGGTTTTAGGATGTCTAGAGTGCTAAATTGCTTGTGAAGGAAGTTTAGCTAGAACAAGCTGTCCGTTGTGTGTAACTGCACAGGAGTGGATGTTCGCTTGCAGATGTGTGTTACCTGAGGTGGCTCTCTGTCAGAGCGATCCAGAGTGTCGTCTAAAGTGTTTCTCCGTCCTCTCTGGTCTAGCGTAGAGTAAGCGTCTGGTACCACAGATATAAAGCATTAGTCACGGATCTCACACATACATAGTTGGGGAATTTATTCATTTTTAACCCCCCCAAAAAAGTGATACTTTTATTCAGCAAAGATCAACAGTACCACTATAAATGTCACTATAAAGATTGTTTGTAACACTTATGTTTTTCACATAATTTATGTACTTTTGAATTTTATACATTCACCCTCCCATCGATTTAATTTTTAAAGTGAAAACTGAACCAAAAGGATACAAATGAAAATAAGAATTGTGAAAACTAAAACCACTGGGAAATGGGTTTAAACGTTCACTTTTGATAATAAAGTATGTGTTTTATACCTGGTCCCATGTCATTAAGAGGAATCATGTCTCGGTCTCGGTCCTGTTTTCCCCCTAACAAAGAGACCCAAACAAACAAAGTCAGATCACAGAAACACTGAGATGTATGCTGCGTGTCCAAACACCTGTTTGTTGCATAAACACACTGAAGAGCATTCGGCAGGAATGTGTTGGGTTCTTACCCCGTTCTATTAGCGGCAGGGTGCTGTCCTCGTATCCCCCGTTGCTGCGGGTGTTGTTAGGAGGGTTAAGGTTCACCATGAAGTCGGTTTTCTTCCAGCCGTCTTTCTCCAGCGTGCGGCGGAGCTCTTTGAAGCCCCACACGATCTGCAGCACCAGCCCAGCACCACGCACCTCCCGATCTGAACGGTTGCTATGAGAGGAAAATACAGATGATTGACATTCCCAGTTAAAATACTTTTTCCTCTTCCAGCTTCTTCCAATGTGACCAGCCAGTTATTATAAAGCACTTAAACATGCCTGTCTTTGTTGATGAGCACCAGTCTCTCGATGCCCTGGGAGCCGCGCAGGGTTTTGGCCGAATCCACGCTGGAGCCGACCACCTCCACCATAGTGCTGAGAACAGACACCACCGTCTCCTCGGAGAGCGCGCGCACCGGCTGACTCTGACCACCGCCTGGCAGATTGGCCACCAAGTTAGGCACGGCATGCTTCCCTACACAGAGAGAGGAAGAGTAAAATACACTGGGATTCATTCAGTGGGACTGTACACATATGGCTAATTAAATGCAAAGCTGACACAAGCAAACATCGTTTGCTCACATACCTAGCAGCTCACGGTTACGAGCGTCAATGGCCAGGTTCCTCAGAGCTCCAGACATGGCTCTGACCACACGGTCATTCCCATGACTCAACAGCTCCGTCAAAATCGGCAGGCCCTGCTCCTGTCTCATCACTGCTCTGATGTACCGCCCATACTGGAGAGAGAAGGAGCAAGAAGTAAAATGATGATACTGTCAGATTTTACCATGCTACTGATTTGTCAGAATGACTTTGTTCTCACAGTCCATCGGCCTGCACACAGGTTCTGCATTGCTCCCGCAGCGGCTTCAAGAACCGATGGGTTCTTGCTCTCTTTCAGGAGAGAAGTGTACACACGCACCACCTCTGGCTGGAACAGCAATTCATAACCTACAAAACACAAAGAATTACAGTCTATTTAATTACAATACCAGGCAAAGTGAAGCTTTCAGTGTAAGTATTCAGAGCATTCGAGACGGTCACTGTACCTTTGGCTGGTGTGGTTCTCTTTGGAATGTCAATCGTATCTGAAGCTCCATCATCCTCTTTTTTACCTGAACAAAACAGGCGGCATAAGCAACGAGTAAAATATAGATAAAGTGACAAATCTCATCTGCTGTCTAATGGTAGTGATGTAATTTGTGACGATTAAGAAGCAAAAGTCTCTAAAAGATTAAAAAATAGGGATTTTCTTTATACAAAGACTTTTTCTTCAGACACCATTATGACAGGGGCTACATTTGTTCCCTGAGAAAAACCCCATGTGATTTAATGACGGATGACTTAAAGCCCCAGTATACTTCAAAAGAAATAAAAAAACTAACTTGTCACGTAATTTCAAACGAAATCAGGCCAAAACAAAGTTAGTTTTAAGTTTGAATCATCTTGCCAACGCTAACTTCCCGAGGTACATTCCGACTGGTAAACACCTGCGAACGATCACAGATAAGTGTGCTCTGGGGCTCCACCTTTGTCATGGTCATTTCTTCAAGGTTAGACATAAGAGAGTGTGCATATATTTTAATGCATCTAAATGATTAAAGCAAGTGGAGGTTTGTAAAGAGTGAATGGATTTATCAGCAATGGTGTGTTCTGGCACCCTCTGGTGGTTACGTGTGAGATTATTTAAATGCAGAAAGCATTCTTGAAGGCCAGCCACAGTGACACAACAACAACAACAATAATAATACATTTTTGGGAGGAATCTCATCTCTTATTTCCTAGTTTTCTAAGAACAGACAGCTAAATTGTAAATTTGTGGTAAATGTTCTTTGTCCATGATAATCTAGATGCTTACTAGGCTTTAAAACTGAGCCATAATCTGATACTAGTTAATGATTCCATTTCCTTCGGATCAATAAAAACCTTATTTGTGTGACTGGTCCCCTTAAAATGCCTTCTTGCGTTACAAAATAATATAGCTCATAAAACGAATGTGAAATGGGATAAGACCGACATTATTTGAGCTTCCCATATCAGATCCACTTTCTGAACTTTGACCTTTAACAGGTTTAATAATGGGTTACAATGAGGTGAAAAATTTAAGTGATTCCCATGAAAGCAAAGCAAAGCCTTTACTTAAACAAAAAAATAGAGAAACAATAAAAAGAGAGAAAAGCTTACCTTTGGAAAACCACTCGTCTGTTACATGATAAAAAGATACAGATTGAAAGAAGAGACAGATACAGAAGAAAATGAGAGGAAAGGACTGTTTTGGCATTAAAGAAAACATAGCAATAGTGCCCCAGCCACCCTATAATTATTCAGCAACAAACCCATAAAGCACACACAACATGTGAAAATCATGCATGATACATCTTGTGTAAACAAACTTGTTCTGGCACATATCAAACTTCCAAGCATAAAGACTTCAAAGGGTGTACGATCTACGATTAAGACAAGGAATAGACACGGCCTCTTGGTTGTTTACACAACACAGAGATGCACTGGAGTTCAAAGATAGCAAGGTAACATTTTTATTAGTTACTAGTGCCTGTGTTTTTCTTTAAATCAATCAGACGCGCACCTTTGCCCTTTCGGGAGCTGAAGCAGCTGCCCTTTTGGGAAGGGACGGGGCCCTGATTGACCGGAATCGTCTCCTGATAGCGCTCGCAGCCTGGAATCTCCCGGTGCACCTGATAGGACAGATTCCTCAGCAGACACACGCTGTTCTCGATCAGCTGCACACAGACATAAGAAACAGGATTAAATAATAGTGCACGAGAATGAAAGATGACAACTACCAATGGCAAATAAAAAAAAATGGATATCAGCGATTTTATATCTAAGCTGATCCTAACTTAATAGTAATAACCTGAATTTACAGATTCTACAAAAATCAGTGCAAACACTTACAATAATAACACTATTTAGTTAGTAATTTTCCTTTATAAACAGTCAAAAAAAAAAAAAAAGGCAAAAAAGCGGAAATAGCTCTAAATACCTATCAAAGCAGAATTATAACAGTGCATTCAAATATGACAACAACAAAAAAATTAACATGCAGTAAAAATGACCAACAATGCTTTCTTCCCCCTTTGCTCTTCCCTAAAACCCTGTACTCCTGTGCTTCCCCTTCTTAAAAGAGCAGTGTTTTCAAAAGAGCACAGTTTTCAAAACCTTAATGGTCAAAGTTCAGAGGTTACCTTGTTGTCCACATCTTTACAGTTGATCTGTGACTGGACGATGTACATGAGCGAGTCGACCAGTCCGGTGCACTCCCTCAGCTTCCTCCTGGCCTCGCTTCGCTCCGAGCTCACATTCCTGAGAGCGAAACGTCATGCGACTAATTAGGACTGTTTAATGTTTAGTAATGTTTGGCATGCACAGAAAGTTAGAGCTTCAGGTCATCGCCTAAAACATTAAGCAAGTTTATACACATAGAAACTGAAGAGCTGAATGGGGGATGAGAAGTGAGGGTTAAAAAGACAAGACTCCGTTAGCTCTATTTAAATGTAATCATGGTGTAAATCCATTCCTCCGACTGAACCGAGTGCTTTCTAAAAGCCTAATAGGCGAGTGGGAGAAGTGAGGGACACTCTCAAAGAGAAGCACTCAAGGGAAATAAGTGGATTCAAAGATCACATTTCTCGCTTTTGTCCAAACTTTGTCCTGGTTCTTTCACAGCCTCAGAGGTTCTTGCTCGCAAACACAATTCAAAGCATTTCCTTAGCACTTCCTTCCTTTCTTTCACATAAAATGGAGTTTCCTCACAAACACACACAAACTTTCTTGACAGGAATTCTTTAGCAGCGCTGAGGCACACCCCTTTAACGTCTTTCATTAATCTGAATCCTAAAACGGTCCCTGCTCAACACATGCTAATTTATTCCTCCGCCCATCTCTCAGTGTTCCTCTGGTTTAACTGCTTTTGATTCTCAGCCTGAAAAACGCATACCTTGAATTCACTGTAAAGCACTTTGGATCAAAGCATCTGTCAAACGCATTAATGGAACGCACCTTAAGCAGCCGGTGGTGTTGGTGAGTGCCGTCTCCCACTCCAAGTGTCTGGGTTTGCAGCTCTCCTCTCCGCCTTGGTTCCCCCTCTCCCAGCCTGAGTGAGGAACCATCACCTCATCGGACAGAGCGTGCAGCGCGTGGTCCACGATCTCCATCTTTACAGAGTCGTGAGATGAGAGGTTCCACAGCGTGCCTGAGAGAAGACAAGCCATCAGTTACTACCAGACGGAAACTCATTTTTAAATGTTCTTGAAATGTCACTTATGCTCAAACTAGTTTGCATTCATTTCATTAATAATAATAAAAAAGTAAACATTATTATTTAGATTTATGACACATTTCCTTCAGAAATCATTCCAAAATGCTGAATTGTTGTTCTAGAAATATGCATCAGTGTTAAAAACCGTTGTGCTGCTTTATATGTTTTTTGAAAACTGAGATACATTTTCCAGGACTCTTCGATGAATATAAAAGATAAGCAAATATTTAAAACGGAAACTTTTTGTAAGCTAATAAATGTCTTCACTGTCACTTTTGATCAGTTTAATGCATCACCACTCAAGAATTAATTAGTAATACATATGTACACCATTTCTTTGAGTTTTCTGACTGCTGGGTGGGCTGATGGAACTACTCCTGTATAAATAGCCTGGTTTTGCATGTTTAAAAATGTGGAATATGCGGTGCAAATGGTCAGCAAAAATAAAAAAACTGAAAAAACTTTCCCAACTGTTTTTACATACAAATATGCTTGAAAATGCTGAATATACAATATTAAAAATAAACCAAGAAAATGTCAAATTCACCCAATTTTCTAAATGTAAAATTAAATATGTCAAATAAAAGGTAAGTGAAATGACAGACTTCTCTCTGGTGATGCATGGCAGATTTTCCAGTTATTTAGTCAGCTTAAACACTGCCCCTTTCTTACAATATCCAATGAACAACTGATGTATAAAACCAAGTTCCCGCCGTACATTTATCCTTTACTGATGATATGCTTCACTGATGTAGGTCACAACATGGGAGAAAACATCTGCCGCTATTTCTGTTGCACTGTGACTTTTATAAAATAAAAAAAAAATAAAAAACCTTCAGAATCTTGTTTTTTCAGCGATAAACACTGCGTACCCGTTATGGTGTCGGTTAGGTCCTGATCTCTCGTCTTCCTCAGTAGCCGCACCAGTGCGGGAATTCCATCACAGTTCTTGATGGCTATCTTGTTATCTGGATCTCGTCCGTATGAGATGTTCTTGAGTGCTCCACATGCAGCATAATGAACCTCCTTCTTTGGGTTATCCAGCATGGACACAAGGGCAGGGATCCCCTTCATTCGTCTTACATCTGACTTCACCTGCAAAGACAGAAGAAAAACTGAGTGCATAGAATTTGCATATTATACAACGTCATTTGAGTGACTAAAAACCTATTGACCCCAAACCTTTGAACAGTACTTTATTTGAGTTTAATATACTGCTATGTGGGCAGGCTTATGAAGCGTATTGTTTACGTGCATACTGACCTTCTCATTCTTAAAAGTGAGATGTTGCAAGTATGCTGCAGCGTTGCTTTTGACAGGGTCTAGGCGGTAGTTGAGCATAGCGATGACTTCAGGAAGCTCTGGCTGCCTCCATGATGTGGGGGCGGGGCCTTTACGAAGAGTGCTGTCCAATGATGCCATGCTGCCCCTCTCTCCCTGAGCCAGCGGAGCTCCTCCTCCCCAATAATACATATCACCAGCTCCACTCATATCACCATCCAGTGTACCCTCATACGACCTGCACGAAACAAACAGTTCAAACAGACTGATTTTAACCACTGCCTTCTGTGGAATGCAAAATACTATATTTTTTAAAGAAAGTTGGTAGCCAGACCATTACAGTTCCAATTAGCGTTTCATAGCATGGACCAAAAAATTATAATAAAATTAAATAAAAAATAAATAAAAAGTACTATGGGATCTGAAATTGTGTTTTTACCAAAAAAAAAAAAAAAAAAAAAATAATAATAATAATAATCTATTTTTTGTTTCACAGACAGACATACAGGTTTGGACCAACATGAGAGTGAGTAGATGTAATTTTTGGGTGGACTATTCCTTTAATACCTTTTCCAATCAAAATAATTTTCTTACCGTATAACAATACACTTACCCTGTCCGACGTGGAGGCGGGGCATGCTGCACATGTGCCAACCGGGGCATTGTGCTGTAATGCATGGGTGGTCCCATGCCATAATCAGGGTCGTCGTATCCCAGGCTCCTCTGATCATCCTCCAAGCCGTATGGCTCTGCCACAAAGCGCTGCATGCCAGAGATCTCCATAGCACTGCCCATACGTCCTACCTGGGGCTGGGCTGCATACGGGTCCAACTGCGGCCGGCTCTGGGTGCGATAAGCAGAGTCCAACGTGCGATAGGTATCCACAGGCCTAAAGGAAAAGAAAAGAATCGGGTAAATTATTTAGCACATCTACAATGCTTGAACTCATCCAATAAAAAGAAAATCAAGAGGCACCTGTAGCGGTCATCCATTCGTATCCCTCGGTTGAGGCTGGCGTAGGCTTCAGGAGGGACGCTGCGGTAATCTTCATAGCCAACTGGTGGTCCATAGTGGTAGTTACGGGGGACAGTAGCGGTGGGGTAGTCTATGGGGCCACCCGGTGGCCTATACACACGGTCCATTGGGCTATTATAATTGGGCATCCCAGTGACTGAACCTGTGCCGTCCAGGGAAAGTGTGTCGGAGACTGAGGGAATGACTGTTCGTGTGGTGGTCATCTTTGTGACCTTCTTTACCTGATGAGAGGAAGCGCCATCATTTATCTTTCCAAAGACAAGTGGTCATACTTTACAAGATGTGATAAGTTACATTAGCAAACTTACTGTAGTCTCAGTGCGCCGTGTGGTTCCATCATCACCGGTTTCAACTGAAATAATTGGCATCGACTCGTGGGGGTCCTCCTCGACTGTGACCGACTCAACAATATGACCAGGCTCCAACATCCTGTACTGTAGCACAGACACACAAACAAAGAACAATAGTGAACATAAGCCAAGAACAGGAAGTGTGTCCACTCACACAATCACACCATCCGGAGCATTCGTAGGTGCACGTTCATGACGACAAGTTTTAAGGGTCAAAATGTGTGCAGGAGGTCAGACTGAGACCAGTGATGTGTCAAAACTGATGAACAATAATTAAAGCAAGCATTTCAGTGCATTATATATTTTTTTGCCAAATAAAAAGGGGAAATGTGTTTTTTCCTGACATAAAAATAACTACAAAATAATATTTGAGATATTATCATCAGTTATAGAAATCAAAATAATGATTATTACTATTGTTATTATTATTATATTTAATAATAATTTTGAGTTTAAAAAGAATTATAAATGTAATTATTATGATTATTCTAGTTGCACAACTGTAAAATAAAAAAATAAAATAAAAAAAAATGCATTGCAGGCACACCATACTAACCTGAGTCCCGTTTATGTATCCGTCGCTTAATTTGAGCCGTTCTAACTCTGCATCACCAGTGACACGGCCGTTCTAAAGACACGGAGAGAGAGAGAAAATTACAACGGACCAAAAAAATTTAAAAAAAGAAAGGGCAAAAGAGACAATGAAGCAGTCATTGTGGCCTGTGATCAAGTCGGTGAACAATGCTAAACATTTAGAAAGACCACAAACTGTAGCAGGACCTTTAGTAAATACGGGAATGTATAAACATTATCTTATGAATGTTCATGCAAAGGATGCAGTGGAATAAATAACACATGAAACAAAATAAATTACTGGAGTTAATTGCACAAGAGAGACATGACCGTATTGCGGAAATGAATGGATAAATGAATGCCAGGAATGAGAGAAGGGGGATGACTGCTACCAGATAATATTACTCATGCTTTTACTTGACAATGGCATGCAGCACCATCCACACTTAAAACACAAATCCTCCACATGAAACCAGGAGAAGTGGGCTGCTGTACTATTCCCAGTCCACAGAGGGAGCCGTGAAAGTAGATGGTAATCTTAGCTGACAGGCGGGCTTGTGGGAACCTGTCAGCAGGTAGGAACGGAGCCTGCAGAGCATGTTAATATCTCCACAACTATGTCCGGCGAGAGCAGATACACATGCAATGACATTCCAAGCACTGCTGACCAGCTTCTTATCTTTACATAAATGTCTGTCAGTGTGTTTAAAATGTGTGCCCAAGATAAAATAGGAGAGACAATGGTTTTCAAAATAGTTATTTTATTTACTCGCTGCTTCTTCAAGCCATATGGTAACTTTTTGTTATAAACGATCCTTCTGTTGTGGTTCTCCGTATCATTCACATTTGTGTGGAGAATTCAAATGTGGAGCATCAAGATGTGCTGTACCGAGTTTGACATCAATGTCAAGCGCATTGGTTCTCTTGCTCCATATTTAAAAGATCAACAAGTGCAAATGACACTGGAGCTATGACAGATTGAAAGCCGTTCAATTAAATCAAATTAATCTGGCGGCCAGCATGTTTGGTCTGTTTTTATGGAACTTTATTTTAGGACAAAGTCTCTTAAAATCAAGTCCCTATTTATTACAATAAATGTAATTAATAAATAAAGTGCAACCTAGCCATCCTGCAAAAGATCATGTTCCGTGTAAGAAATTGAGTCCCTAGGGTTTGAAACCTATTGTCTTCAGTGAATGAAAAAGCAGAAATTACATAAAATATACATATTAGATGAAAATCTAAAACTTAAAAACATCAGAAATGCTGCCAACTAACTGAAATAAGCTTAAGTACTAAAATTACAAAAACTGACAATTTAAATTATAAATATAAAAAAAAGTTACAAAAGTAAAATTAAAGTGAATACAAAAACAAAATCCAATTATTTATATAAAAAAAAACTAAAATTCTATAAGTATATGAATAATGCTAAAGTTATTTTAGTATTCCTTCCAATTTTGTGAGATATGATTGTCTAACGTATCTGAGTGCCAATAGAAACAAGTTGTGTATGTGACTATCTAGCTCTGAATAAACTTCAAATCATTTTAACTCACACACGGTCGACACCCTTGAAGGAGGCGTGTCTAGGTATAAGCATGCAACCAATCAGAGGACTCATCTAGTCTAAACAATGAAGTAAACTGAGAAAGCTGAGATTAAGGCGATACTTAACATGTTCGTATTGAGCAATTTCCACTATAAGATAGAGCTTTTTGAAATCCTCTACACACAAGGCGGACTCATCTTACTAAACCGGTTTGTTATCTCTCCGCTCACAGACATCAGCGGAAGAGGGTTTTGGGGTTGAGAAAGTTTCAGTGATAACGGAGACATTGAACATGAGGACAGCGAGTAAACAGTGGAAAATTCCTCTCTGATGAAGAGCATTCATCCTGACAGGTTGACACATGTACAGACATGCGTTTGTAAGAACCAAATGGTTTACATTCAAAAAGTGGTTATGAGGTCACAAACAAATTGGAGACTTGATGTATCATGCAAGGTAAACGGAACTTAAAAAAACTAAGCATTCTGTGATGTCACACACCATAACCTGCGCGTTATGATGATGACAAAGGGTGGGTGGGTGAATGATGAAGAGAGGAAAGGATGCAAAAAGTGGGATCTGGTGACACTGAACACAACAGTGAAGGATGGGTTAATCGCCATGCTCCTTGAGGTGCCAACTAGGACACATTGGTGCAGAGTAATGCGGCAAGGGTGAGATATTGCAGAGTGATGATGCGGGGAACCCTGCCGCTGCGTGATTGGCTGGGAGGGTGTTACCTGCAGGGTGGGGAGGGGGCGGGGTAGGGTACCGGAGGGCCCCACGCTCCTCCTCTCCTCCTCCAGAGCTCGAGTCAGACGCTCAAACTGCATCTCCTGCTCTCGCACAGAGGCCAGGAGAGATGCCGCATTCTCACACTGCTCCATACACACTGAGAGAAAGAGGACAGGGTTACACACTCGCACACATCATGAGATCGAGCGCCTTGAAACACAGAAACATGCGCTCAACGCAGACAACAAATACACAGCTCAAGTAGCTGAGCACCATGTGACCCATGCAGTATGCTAAATCAAGAAACCGTAATAAGGAGAGACAGAAAAACTGTGAAAAGACAACTCGAGCGAGACAGGTGCTAACAAAGCACTTCAGACGCAGGCGTGATCGCGCTGCCACGGCTGAGTGACGGCACACAGAGGAAACCAGACCGGTTACCAGCTCGCAGATAGGAGAGTGATTCAGACGCTGTGTGAGAAGAGATCGTGTAGAGGCAGGAACGACGAGTGCAGACACAACAAGGAATGAGCCGAGGCCTGTTCAAATCAAAAGTAGCTCCACAAAACTGTACCGCAACTAAAGACGCTGTCCGTTCTGCTGTGCTGGCCTCCCTGGAAGCCATTTCACTGTCTGACAACTGGAAACAAACTCTCAAGTTAATTAAAAATAAATAAAAAATAAGCTCACCGAGGTGAATCACCAAGATGAATAGTAATATCATAGCACTTTTAGATAACCTAAAGTACTGAATCATAACATTTAAAATAACATAGCTTCAAAAAATACTGATACACGTACAACAAAAGAAAAAACCCCATGCAGTTATAATAATAGAAGATATTATTATTATTATTCAAAGTAAAACAGAACATAGTAGGCAGTATGTGTTCACTGCATCTACACCCTTAACTGGTTTTAAAATAAGAGTATTAAAAACAAACTTCTACAGTGTATTTTAAACAGCTGGAGATGCTACGCTGAAGGCTGAGAGGACAGCTTTTAATATTCGCTGTTAAACACAGAAGCTCCATTGTTAGATCTGGAACTTATCAGGATTTCAGTAGCGTGGTGTATAAATAACTACTTCTGTGAGTTCACACTGCATTTGCTCATTAACACCAGCGATCTGGGTGGGGTGCAAACACTGCGTGTGAACAGCAGATGGAAAAACAAAAAAAAAAACTCTGGAGCGCCGATCTGATCGCTGATCTCAGCAGAGAGATGTACTCTAAACCAAGACTGAAGTCATACAGGAAGCTGAGTCAATTCGAGCTACAGGTTGAGAGAGGTTTAAAAGGTTCCTTGGAAAAACTACAAACAAACAGAGGGCATGGTGGCTTTACACAATCTCTTATCTTACAGTAAAGACATGTAAAGGGAAGAAAGTTAGAAATTGACCTAAGAAATATTTCTGATCATTTCCAACTGAACAACCTTTTTTTTTTTTTTTTTTAACGGTTACAGTTAAGTCAAAGTGAAAGAGAAATAAGCCCTTACCCGTACCTGCCCTTGTCCATGAATCATGCTTCACTTCAAAGATAATCAAAATATAACTTGTGCACTAAGATGAAGGGGCCAAATTTAAAGACAAAATTCCAAAACAGCAACAAAACCACTAAAAAAAAAAAGTCTTTAGAGCAACGCAAGTAAATATTGACAGTTTTAATAGCATAGGAGTCACACGGGGCATTTTAAATGCAATTTCTTAGAACTTGGCAATCTTTGATCATTTTAGGCTTTGCTGCAAGGAACAGCATGAACATTCTCCAAAATCTGTGCAATTGTGTGTTGCATACAACAACAACACATGGGTCAGAAAAAAAAATTATATTTTTAGGTAGAAAATTCCTTTAAAATAAAGAACACAAGTTTCTTAATAGCTTGTCAAAGCACTCCAAAACAGGGGTCTTTAACTGATACCGAATCGAAGACCTAATATAGGGTGAATTGCCCTAATGTGGGACATTTTTTGCATTTCAGATTTCTGTGATATATTGCGATGTGTAACCAAAACATTAAATCCACAACTAATACCATTTTAAAAACCCCAGGATGTGCCCCCAGCTTTGGTAACCCAGAATTTCACTGGCATTCATGTATTTATGGGGGAGCTATAAACCCGAAACCTTAAGTGTCCCACATTAGGCAGTGTCCCACTTTAGGACAATTCATCCTAGAATCAATCTGTGCCTTGAATCCTAGCTCTGCAGGGATAGAAACTTCCTAACAGTCGCCACTGCATAAAGCACAAGCTCAACTGAGATTCCTAGACATCCACTAAACACAGGACAACTATTTTAAGGAGACCGCAAAAGCACAAAGATCCAAGAGTGAAAAGAAGAATCCCGAAAAACAAACAGTGGCTATCATGAGAGCAGAACTGAAATGGAAGCAGGAGTCAAGGCCAAAATGTACAAAACAGCAGCATAGGAAAAGCTCCGCCCCCTGACGATTCAGGCAGCTAACTCAACCCGCAACAAGCTCATAACCGCTCTCTCTCTCTCTCTCGGTTTGTGCGAGACCGAGAGAGAGGAAATATTTGCAGCTGTCTGCTTAGTGGTTAACTGAACAATAGGAAATGTGTGACCACTACAGAGAATCGGTTGAGAGAGCAGCGGGGTGTGCATGCCGTGGTGATTTTAGTTCACGGGGGAGGAGGGGGATTGTAGGTGGGTGTGATTGCATTGTCCTTGAAAACACAGACGCAGCAGTCAGTTTCAACTAGGACTGAAACTGTTTTCCACCTCTCTTTGACTTCCCTCCCCATAAAGCAAACAGATTCTCGTAGAAAGCGAGGAATGAACACACACACACACACACACATATTCCAGCTTGTATTGTGGCATGTCAGATCCTGTCTCAGTTCCTCTGGAAGCTTGAAAATAACTGGAACACATCCTTTACTTTCTCCTTATATGTCTCTCTCTTCCCTATGACATATGTCCTCATTCTTTCCTTAAGCATCTGATTGAAGAGTGTGTAACCAATGACTCATTCACATCTCAGACTGTTTCTCACTGATGCATGCATCAAGACAATAAAGACTTCTGACACACTTTTCACAAGTAAATCACAGAACGGAGTGTCTAACTGATATTATAAAGCTCTTGGGAATCCCTAAATCTGATTGGTCAATCGCAATATTCTGTGGTTAAATTATTATTATTTTTTTGTTAGTTGCACATCTCATTTCACTCTGTGGTCCCTCCGCCCATTGTCATTTCGGCTTAAACCAATATTACATGTCCATTTGTTTGTTTAAATAGTTAGTTATAATAAGTAGTTTGCATTATGTGAACTAATGTACAGTGATTTAGTCGTTAATAAACAGCAATAAACCGCATTCAGGATAACAGGAGAACATGGGGTGTGCTTTTATTCACAATAATGAACAGCCTAATGTACACAGTGCGATTATTCAAAAATATATATTTACTTGTATTACTTTTTTTTTAAAGCTCTAATTAAAACAGTATTGGAGTACATTTTATGAGAAAAAATGTCTTGCCATTTTGTAATTATTTCTAAAATTATGCTTCTATACCATTTATTTTTCAATGACATTGATTAAAAATAAATAAATAAAAATAGAAAGTTAAATGAAGCTTGTATGGACGAATTGTTCACAATAAGCTAATTAAGATGCATTTAGAAAATGTATAGGTTAGATTTCCATTTCATCCGGTAACTTCATAACAATAATGACACACAGAAGTGTCACCTCACAAACAAGACACTATGTAACAAGTTAATCAATGACTACACACACAGCAGTTTACCAGGTACCAGGAATAAGGAAACGTAGACTAAAGAGAAAGACTTAACGCATTAGAATTCTAAACACTGAACGATTTCATGCTGATGAATTCGAAAGAAATAATTTAAATACATCTTTAAAAAGGTATCAAATATACAAAAAAAAAGAAAAAAAAAAAGCACCGCATCATATTCTCGCTCTAACACAATACACAAATATTTGAACATGGCCTTGATGCCGTCCTCCCTCCATAAACGACATTTTTCAAATTTCGGACACAGCCTGCGCATTTTACAAATAGCCCTCCACAGGATGCTACCAGCTGTGAAAATTCTCATCTAAGGAGAAAACGGTCATCATGGGAAGACTCTTTAAATAGGTCTGACCCAGAACACCCTGAAACTTGGGCAAGAATCACAAAAAACATGATTTAACATCCTAGGGTTCACTATATGCAGAGTTCAGCATGCTGGACTGTGTGTCAGAAACCCAGCATCATTGGCACAAAAAAAAAAAAAAAAAAAAAACAAAGCAAAAAAGCATCTATTCAAAAGCCAGTCCATGATTCATAATGCAGCAAAACCTCATCGAGCTCTGCCCTGAGCTCTGGCGGGATTACGGAGACGGTGCCCTGTGTGACATCATCGACGCATCATCA
The DNA here is from genome assembly GCF_023724105.1 of Carassius gibelio. Taxonomy (NCBI): domain Eukaryota; kingdom Metazoa; phylum Chordata; class Actinopteri; order Cypriniformes; family Cyprinidae; genus Carassius; species Carassius gibelio. Next base: position 27,057,888 of record NC_068371.1, read on the forward strand.
AAACCATTAGAACTCTCATGACAGACGGAGGTAGGAACGGCAGTATTCCACATAAGCCGGAGTAACTGAATTTGTCAGGTGCTTAATCATTTGCATCCTTTAATGGGATTGCAGAAGTATTAGACAGCTAAGCCACTAAGCATCCAAGCTATAAACACCTAGGGCTGAGATAATTACAGTAAGATACAATAGAACAGGACACAGTTTAAACATTAAGGAGAAGTAAATAGATCTTGCTGTATAACAGATTGCAGCAGGCAGTCAAATATGATCTTCATATGCACGTGGGAGGCAATTCAGACAACAGCTGATGACTTCTGCTCCAAATATGTGGATTATGGGAAGAAAAACAATAAGCGGACTATAATGTTCCTTTATATGGAGAGACTTTGAGACAAAGTCAATACAGGTGTCCGAGTAGGAAAACACCAATACACACATACCAACATGAGAATTCTGATAATAGACCTTCATCAGTGTAGTCATATTTAATTTTTGACAGGAATGAAAACAAAGCTGTGTGGGACAGACATACAGGGTGTTTAATGGACTGTACTGTTGTTTAACAATAAAACCAACCGTTCAGCTGACTAAATGTCTTTCTGAGACAACACTCGGTAGACAAAAACTCTATAAAACAGTTTGAAAGTTTAAAAGAGAGTTATAAAATAACATGACCTAGGACTCTTATGCCACAGTGAAAACTGTTTAAGTCTATCGCTCACAGCCTTGTTTTCATTCTTGTTAAATTCAACATGGCGTCGAATCCTGACTACAGTGAATAGTGTAGTACTATTTCACCACACATCAAGCATGCTTCTGGGTTCCTGTTGACTCAGCTAATGCTAAAATGTAAAGAGCAACACCATCAGCACTGGCTTGGCTCCAGTCTAATGCTCAGTGAACTGTGGTACACATGCAGCCAACTGATCGGCAATCAGCCATGCGCTTTAACCAACTATAGGCCTAAGTCTAAGTGCATTCGGTTTGTTAAAACCTCAAATCATTTGAGAAGTATCTACTAACCTTTTCTGCACAGACACGTCAATTAGCCATTACGCATTATAGCTTTTACTTCTCATTCGGACAGCTTTAAGTCAAAGCGCAGAGACCCGGAAATGGGAGTTCTGGTGACGTAATGCTTTTTAAACATCAACCTGAGGGCGTTACTGGAGGTAAAAGGTAACGGGAGGGGCAGACTATCTTCTCTTCCTGTAATGACGTTACCTGGAATTTGAAAAACTAAAGTACAGTGTTGTAATCACAGAGCAAAATAGTTTTTTTCTTTTTTTTCCTCAATCATGCTTTGAAGAACTATTACCAGCACTATTTCCCTCCACAAAGTTATTTCCTTTGGAAGAACTGCAATAGAACAAGTGGTACTATTTTTACTTTGGCCAAATTGCTTTAACAGACATAATTCATATATTGGACTATTTTTGATAAAACTGAAAACTTATCTTATGAACATTTATGATTACATTGGAGTTATTCTTCCAAATGTATAGGGAAATCCTAAGTCCCTCAGCTCCAATACAACTTGCATAAAGTCAGCAAAACTATAACTCTTTAGCAGTTATTACTCCCAAACTGGGTCAACTTCAATGACAAAAACACATTTTTTAAAACCGAAATAACTTTTCTGAGACTGCTGTTGCCAGTAATATGTTAATATGTTATAAGACTAGCTGGTTGGTTCTTCTCAAACATTATATTAAAATAAGAGGTCTATAGTAAGACTTTAAAGAACTGACAGGACTGATTATAATATTTAATATTTAAGCTGCCAATGACAACAATGTTTAAAGAGATAGTTCATCCAATTACTAATATTTCAATTGTCATCCATTACTCTCTGTTATGATGTTTCAAACCTGCATGACCGTTTCCCCTATGGAATATAAAAGATGATATTTTAGGATTTTTTTTTCTTCAGTAAGTCAATGGTAATCCAAAATGTTTGGTTACAAACATTCCGTTCTTCAAAACATTAAGGTCTGAAAAAAAAAAGTCATACAGGTTTGGAAGAACATGAGGGTGTGTAAATTGTGACAATTGTCTTTTCTAGGTGAACTCTTGCTTCAAGCTAAAAAAGCTGTGGCATAATGTGAATTTAGTCACTGTCCCAGCATGCAGTGGAACGCATTATTGCTTCATTACCAAGATTACTACATATTAAAATAAGAAAACGTATTAAAGGGTTAGTTCACCCAGATAGCAAAATTATGTAATTAATAACGTACCCTCATGTTGTTTCAAACCCGTAAGACCTCCGTTTATCTTTGGAACACAGTTTAAGATATTTTAGTCCGAGAGCTCTCAGTCCCTCCATTGAAGCTGTGTGCACGGTATACTGTTCATGTCCAGAAAGGTAAGAAAAACATCATCAAAGTAGTCCATGTGACATCAGAGGGTCAGTTAGAATTTTTTGAAGCATCGAAAATATATATTGGTCCAAAAATAGCAAAAACGACGACTTTATTCAGCATTGTCTTCTCTTCCGTGTCTGTTGTGAGGGAGTTAAAAAAAAAGAAAGTCTGGATATCCAGTTCGCGAACTAATCATTCAGTTCACCAAATCGAACTGAATCATTTTAAATGGTTCATGTTTCTAATACGCATTAATCCACAAATGACTTAAGATGTTAACTTTTTTAATGTGGTGGACCTTCCCTCTGAGTTCAAACAAACCAATATCCCGGAATAATGCATGCATTCAAACAGTACACTGCCTGAACTGCTGTGAAGAGAGAACTGAAGATGAACACCGAGCCAGATAACGAACAAAACATTGACTTGTTTGAACTCAGAGGGAGTGCCAGCCACATTAAAAAAAAAAGTTAACAGTTTAAGTCATTTGTGGATGCGTATTAGAGATGTGAACAGTTTAAAACGATTCAGTTCGATTTGGTGAACTGAATGATTCGTTCGCGAACCGGATATCCAGACTGCTTTGTTTTGAACTCTCCCTCACAACAGACACGGAAGAGAAGACAATTCTGAATAAAGTCGTCGTTTTTGCTATTTTTGGACCAAAATGTATTTTTGATGCTTCAAAAAATTCTAACTGACCCTCTGATGTCACATGGACCACTTTGATGATGTTTTTCTTACCTTTCTGGACATGGACAGTATACCGTACACAGCTTCAATGGAGGGATTGACAGCTCTCGGACTAAATTGAAAATATCTTCAACTGTGTTCCATAGATAAACTGAGGTTTTACGGGTTTGAAACAACATGATGGTAAGTTATTACATAATTTTGCTATCTGGGTGAACTAACCCTTTAAAAGCTAGCAACAAATTAAAAAGGCATGAATTTATTATTTATTATATTCATTAATGGTCTCATTTTAACTTCATAAAATCATAATATTCATTTGAAAAGGTCTTGAATTCATTCAGCAAGATCAGTAATTTTAGCTACTTTATTTTTAAACTGCACACGTGTTCTTTTAAGGTTTTTAAAAAAACATGTTCAGCCTTTTTAATAAGTATTATTGATATTTCTATTATATCTTTGTAAGGTAATACACTGGTTTATCTTTACACTGATGCACACTATAATTCAAAACGCCATTGTTTGACGGTCACGACTCATTCTTCACTAATTGAGTATCGCGCTTCATCTATGGGGGGTGGGGGGGGGGGCGTCTTAAATCGGGCGAGTGTACACACGTATCGGCCTTTTCAGGTCAAGGTAAGCGAGTAGGGAAAAATCCCAAAAATTCCTGCTTTGAAGTCTGTCAGTTTCTGCTGAGGGTCTGATAGGCATCGCGAGCGGCTCTGACTCGAATGTCTCGGACGACTCGAGATGTAAAGCGCGCGGGCACACACACACGCACATAGTGTAACCTGCTGCTTCACGCGGGTTGTGTGTAAATGAGATTCACACAGAGGACCGCGCCTTTCCCTTCCCCCACCCCCATACACACCCTTACACTAAAATACTAAGTCAACAGGTTCCCAAACTTTTTTCCCGTAATGATTATTGCGTATACTCGATGACTCATCTGAACGAATTTCGCCATCTTCTGGGAAAAAAAAAGCCGTAGATATTAGTCAAAGTCAGCTAAACGTGAAAGAAACAGCGCCTTGGCACCTGTGAGGCTCCGAGCTGGTAAAGCACACACCTGAACTCAAAACATGTCAATCTCGACTCGAGCCAACACACTGTGCAAAAATTATTTTCAACTCCAACATTAACTCCAACTTGGAAATCCTGTTATTTTGATTTTAATTAAATCTACTAATTAGTTAAAAGGTCACTTGCGTTTATTAGATTTAATTCAAAAATACACAAACCCCAATGGATAAGATATTTCGCAACTTTAGTTATTCTCATCTCCATAAACAATGCTTTAAATCACTTCCGCAAACTCAGGTGTGTTCATGGGCCTTGACCCGCTTTACTTCAATGCAGTGAACGTTTCAACCTCACTGCCATTTATTCACCCACAGATGCAGTATTTTCGACTGTAAACTCGCATCAATAAAACATTTCGATAACACCTATAAATTAACTCAAAATATAGGACAGTACTAAAAAGTGCCAAACGGAGGAAAAGTCCCACTGAAACGATTGAAATCGTAACATTACAGATATGAGGCACTGACGCTCATCTAAATCAGTTTCTGTAATCATTTTCAGAAATTATGCATTGAACATGACTATAATCAATACAAGAACAGTGTCATAATTAACGTCACTTACACAACATAAAACAAAAGAGTTTTCAAAACCAGTAACGTTAGGTTAACTTTATCGGTTTTATTTATCCTGGATTTCGCCAGTAAGGCTGGAAAACCACCGAAATCACCTTCTCCCGGTTCTTCTTTCAAAAAGCCTGCGTTACAATAGCAAGAAAAGACTACGCACTCGAGCTAAAGGTGAACTTTGAGGAATTTCAGGGAAGCAAGCTCCCTCCGTCCCAAAGATCCTCCTCACGCTCGTGCCATGTCGATTAGCTCAGCGGCTAACTCCACTAGCCTGCTAACATGGAGAGCTGGCTAACTTTGTTCCACTCCTCAATTACGAGGCCAAACGTGGAAAACCAGAAGATCACAAAGAAAGCCATCAGACAGATCAGAACAAGCAGAAGAGTTTCCATAGAGTCTACCTTTGTTTTTGGTTTCGTTAAAGTCCCGATGTGAGGTCGTGGCCTATCGAAACGGGCTTCTCTATGGCCAGTTTCAGATTTTCCAAGCGGTAGGAAGTGATTGTAATTCCAAGCGTTTTCGGCTCTATATTTGGGCGTTCCAGCCCCACGCTACGCCAGACGCATCTGCCCTATTTTATGAGTTCGCTTTCTAACGAGTGGCCTGTAGTAATGCGTTTCTCCCGACGAAGCAAAACAAAGAAGAAACCTGAGATCAGCAAAATTAAGCAGTCTTTTTAAAAACCCACCAATCTATCTGGCTCCCCTTGTTCACTCCTCTCTGTGCTCGTCGTCCCACCGTGAAGCGTCTGACCCCTCCCCTGAGGAACAGGAGTTCACCGACACCGTTTGGGCGGGGACACGACCGACTTTAAATATGCAATCGAAAATAAAACGCGATATTACACTGCGAAATTGTTGTTTAAATGTAAACGCAGTTCGTCGTCCTGTGAATGAGTCAGTCAGACACCGCTGTCTCGTGCTTGATATGTCACGAAACAAGGACTTTTCGCTGCACCTGTGAACCTGCGACACTTCATCACCGATTGATTGCAATCGGGAGCTGCGAGAATTCCACAATATCAACCATAACAGAACCGTTCATGGTAAACAAATCGGAATACATCGGCCCACACATCATAAAATTAACAACAAAGAATTAAATATCATTGTTCACTACAATTTTCACGTAATTTAACACGTATTGTTTATTAAATCCTCTCTTTGTTTATTAATTAATCTATCAATCTATCACAGGTACAGTAATTCATTTTCAAATCCTCAGATACTCAGTTCTGTATTTTTATTAAGTTATTTGTTTATCCCGTATGATATATATATATATATATATATGTATATATAAATAATACTTGAAGCAGCACCATTTAAGGTTTCTCATTTTAGTTCTCTAAAAACTGTCCAACCAGTGTAAATCATGTATCTTTTAATTTATACCATGCACGTGCAATGGAAAAAGACTGTCAAAATTATAGGGAAGACAATTGCTTAACTATTTAGCCTGATTTTAGATTTCATTATTCTTATAAGTATAGCCCGTCACATGTATTTTTCAGTATGAACTATGAGGAATATGAAATATGAGGTTCAAATCTTGGGTGACTTTTTGTTACCACTAAATTGACACTGAATTCAAAACATGAAATTATTTATGCCTTGGCCCATCTAAGACCATCTCAGTTTGCACGTCTTTTTGCTCAGAAGAGTTCCTGAAGTCACCAAGTGGATATAACACTTGAAGGTTTGAGAAACATAGCTATTTTATAATTCCAGTAATTACAACAAGAACTTTAAACAGTGATATTGGGTGTTTGTTTGTTTGCTTTCAAACAAGCTTTTTAAAGGCTGATGAAAAGTTATCTCATTTTGTTGCCCTATCTGACAGAAAAATTAAAGTCAACTAAATAAACAGATAATTCTGACAATATCACACAGTTAATTAAACGGCAATAAAAACTCTGGTTATTAGACACACTATTGATGTCAATCTTAGTCATATTAATCGGAATTCAAAAGTTCAAATGTTATCTATTACTTCTAGAAAAGTCAACTCATTTCCTATATTTATCAGTTATCTTGAATCAGACTGATTCATGATCTGTCACTGCTGGGTCAATGAAGCGTCAGTCATATCTAGTCAAAGTCATCTGAATCTTTCAGCGTGGGATATTATGAGTTCCCCACCCTGGGAGTCATGCTTAGCTGATTTTAAAACTCAGTTCAGTTGATGTGGAAAACCACCCAAAACTTGGATGTGGATCCAAGCACTCAGTAGTTGAGTCAGAGTCACCCTACTAGCAAATACAGGAGCACACAGTAGCTCCTAAAAGGTTGATAGGTCACTCCCTTGACCCTAGGGTACACAGAAATGTTCAGCAGCCAGAAAAGAGAGAATTCCAAGTTTGTCCATGTGATGTTGCACATTGGTGTCAGATGACATGGTGTATTGTTATAGCCACAAGACAGTTTGTTGCCAGAACTAGCCCCAGCAGGTTAGGCACCATCAGCAGAGGCTTCTGGGTCAAAGTTGTATGTCTGCTTAATTGCTATCTTTGGGTAGTTTTGTTTCCTTTTAGTTTATTATGCATCAGAAGGTATTTTAAATACTTTACGCTTGAAATTGATTGTTTTAAATATTTCTGGATACTGTAGGCTATTTGTGATCAAATAAATTTAGTGTAGTGTATGGCCACTCAGATCAGATCCTGTTTAGGACAGTTCCTGATGTTTTCTCCGAATGCCACAATTAAATCTCAGATAAGGTCAGGTTGGAATCCATGACCATTTCAAAAACTGACAAGACATTTGAGCAAGGACTGGAAAAAACAATAGACACATTCAAAGTACCTTATACTGGTTTGGAGCTCTCAAAGTGTCTTTTAACATTAAGTGAAGAATTGTCAACAAAAAAATCTACCAGTTGTGCTTTAAATTCAAGACGTGGCATATTTCATATAATACAGCCTTTCTCGAAAAAGAACCTGAGATATATCTTCATCAAATAGCAGGCCACCAGCGAGGATCTAGAAACAAATCCTATATTAAGGCATTTTATTTTACATTGCCACTTCTAATAACGGTTTCTTCAGTACTCTCACATCTTCTGTACTCTCACATCAAAATCCACCAACACATTTTTTGGAACTGGAGTGATGGATTTATTTCTTAATAACACAAAGCCTTTCAGTTCACAAGATGTTAAATTATTGGGATAACTTGAGGATTATTGTGAAGGTTTTTATTTTTATTTTTTACCAGCTGTTTAATCTCTCATTCTGACGGCACCCATTCACTGATCCATTGGTGAGCAAGTGATGTAATGCTAAATTTCTCCAAATTTGTTTAGAAGATGAAACAAATTAATTCATCTTGGATGGCTCGAGGGTGGTTACACTGTCAGCAAATTTTCTTTTTTGGGTGAACTATTCCTTTAAGACTGAGAGGTCAACCAGACAGAAATAGGTAGAGGATTCTGGCAGGTGACAGTAGTGGCAAATATAGTTGCCAAAAGCAAGGCAGATCTGTTTAAAAGTGTTTAATTGAACTGAAGAGAAGAGAATGCAGGGAGATTAAGATCAGTTGCAGGATGTTTATATTTGCCAAATTTGGCAGTGTATGAAATAATTGATTAAACTCTGCATGGGGCACAACAGATGATTCATGATGCTTAACAGAGCAAATGAGTCATGAGAGGGCTGGTTAGGGTTCTCCTGGCTCCATCTAGTGTTCACCAGTGGAGACTACAGTGGGACCCTCAATTTAGATGTACTTAATATTTTGTCCCAAAATGAAAATCAATGAATATTCATTGGTTAACCCTTTAGAACCTAAGGCTAAAATTGGCCGTTTTCACTCATTTTGGTTTATTGAGTATAAAATTATAACATAATGTGGTATCTTCAAGTGTAAGGTGTCATTTTTTTTCAGAAAAAAATAGGCTTTCAGGAAATTACAGTTATTGTACATTATTTAGTGTAATGAGTTAGTAAATAGAATTAAAATAGACAAAAAAATTAAAAACGGGAAGAAATTGTACTGGTTTTTATTTAGAAAAAATCTGAAAACTCATGATCGAAAGAATCTAATGCCTCAATCTTGAAAAAGGAACTATAATACATATATACAAGTATTTTTGAGACACTGGATTGCACGGTTTTCACTCAGGAGCCATTTGTGGTACTCCAGTTCTCCAGGCGTTTTTGGATCCTTCAATCCAGTCATTTAAATGTGGGGCTCTCTGAAGCAGTTCCTGTCTACAGGACTGCAAGCATAGTCCCACATCACATTCCTGGCATGTCCATGGGGTGCTCCTTTTGCATCGTATGCAACTTTGTGAAAGGTCTTGAGTATCACTCACAGGAACAGGCAGATGATCGCATCTCTCTCTCAGCCGGCCATCCAGGGGAACATCTGTGAGCGGAGCAGCTAGCAGCTCCTGAAAGTTTTGCCGTGTCATGAGCTTATCATGGTGGATGGCACACAGCTCTTTGTGTAAAATGAAGCTGTTGGTCACTGCAATATCTAGGAAATGCTGGAAAATGGTCACATACGACTTGTTTTATGGGGCACCGACTTTGTTCTGAGCATCTTGTTGGAGGTGTCAAGTCCCCCCATGTACTTATTATACAGCTACAGCTGCGACCACGGCCCCGGCCCCTCTGAGATGGTGTTGTGTTCGATGTAGATGGCCCATTTGCTTCTTCGTAGATAACTGGAGAAGCCACACTAAAAAAAGAAGCAACATGTGTTACAAACTCACTATATATGTACATAAAAATACTTTTTTATTATGAAGCAATTTATTAGTAAGAAAATTTGTAAAAAAAAAAATATAAATATATAATAAATAACTATAATAATAATAATACAATAAAATAATAAAAATAAACCCTGCAGTTACTTACACACATTTGCATACACACAATCACACATACATACATGCACCTACTCACACACACATATACAGATATAGACATAAATGTATGCATGCACAGTCACGCATGCACGTACGTACACACACATCATAGACTGTATAAGACACACACATGCACACATACACAAACAGATACATGTGCACACAGATACACACAAACAGATATACACATAAACAAACACACAGATATACAAATGCACACATTAGCAGTAGCACACACAAACGTATGCACACAAACATACGTATACACATGCACGCACACATTCGCATACACACACACGCACCTTTACTTACACACACACACACACACACGCACACACACACACACAGATATGTCCATGCACTTACATACACACAGAAAATTATGTATGCATGCACACGCACCCATAGACATAACGCTAACGTTACATGAGCAAATATGAACGCATGCATGCACATGCGCGCTTACAAATGTTTGCAACGCACATATAAGTGTGTGAAACCGTGTTTTTTCGTACAGAAACACGGAGTCTGACTATTTTATTCATTTCTCATCGATTAATCAGCAAGAAACAAATAAATAAGCTTCACTTACCAATCCACGACTGGATCAAAGCCAGCAGCATACGCCTCAACATCTGAATACAGACTCCGGGTCCGATGAATCATGTTCAGCCTCTTCCCAGGTGTCATCAGAGATCAAATCAATCGCCTCCTCTCATGTAAAACCTTTTTTCGCCATGTTTTTTGTTCGTTTTTGTTTATATTTCACACTCTCAAACTTTCAAACCGGCTGCGCTCTGTATCTCCCGCTTCAACTCCGCCCTTCCCCCTCTCCCCGAAAGCTGCTGTGATTTGCTGCTGGAAAGCATGCAGTTACCGTATTAAGCTGTATATTGTCTTAAAGCGCAAGATGTCTTCTATCAGACGCAATTTGATTTTTTTTTCATAGTGCAAACGGTTGCTGAGTTATGAAAACATTAATACCGCATGGTAAATTGTGTCGGCGCCGACACGTTCGGTTTTAAAGGGTTAATGGATTATGGATAGAGGAGTCATATTTTATTACTATCTTTTGACAGATTTATTTATTGCGCAAACACAGCTTTTCACTTCATAAAATGTTTAATTGAAGGACTGCAGTCATGTGTATTATTTCAGGATTATTGTGATGCTTTTATCAGCTGTTTGGACTCTTATTTTGATTGCACTGACATCTTCACTTTTTACACATATAATAAGTGTATTTTTATGTCCTTAAGCACCTGCATCACACAAGACAGTAACAAGACGGTACAAAAGAACAGTAAAAACAGTACAATCTCTCATGATCAAACACACAAAGCTTTAATGTTTACCCACAAGAGGGAGCCAGATGTCCACAAGATTTAATCATCTGTTCAACCAGGCAGGACAGTCCATTACACTTGAACCTTACCTGGTTCTCATGCTCTGCATCTCTTTAAGTCTTCCATCACACAACAGCGCAGCGGTTACCAAAATGTTCTTGAAATAAACATTAAATAAGCATTTTATAAATATAAAATAAATGTATGTAAAATAAACATAAATCATTTTTACAGACAGATATAAATAAAAATATAAAATATAACAGCTAAATATAATTAGCTGAAAACAAGATGTCACTCAGAAGAGACTATATTTGTTTTCTTTCTTACAATAGCTTACAACAGAAGAGCCCGAAGGGTTGAGTGTAGGTAAAAAGTGACATTGGAAATACTGTAGGGTAAAATAAATAATGAAAACAGGTGTTTTATTACAATTTTGAAATATCTTTATGTCAAAGCCCATAACATCTAGATTGACAAAAAATACTCGATAGATAGATAGATAGATAGATAGATAGATAGATAGATAGATAGATAGATAGATAGATGAATTTACAGCACTCAAGCGATTCCATATTTCTCATCGACGTGGCAGAAGGCCGTTGTGAGTATACAGTTTTATGCAAAAGTTTGGGGACCCCTGATAATTATCATAATTTTAATTTATAATCTGCTGGGCTTTCAAAGCAGCAACTTCATCTGGATATATTTTATACCGTATGGAGACAGTAACATTTCATTTCTGTAATTAGATTTTTTTTTAAATTATTTTTTAATGTGAATCGTAACAAAAATACACAGGTGCAAAAACTTGGTCACCCTAAAGTAATAGCATCAATATTTAGTTGAGCCACCTTTTGCTAAAACCTGCCTGTAGACACTTCTTATAGCCACTAATAAGACCCTTCTGGCTGCAGATATTTTGAACCATTCTTCCTGGCAATATGTCACTAGTTCAGTCAGGTTTGATGGCTGCCGAGCATGAGCAGATTTTCGATGATGTTCAAGTCTGGGGACTTGGATTCTAGAATTCTAGAACATTGCATCTGTGTCTGTGCATGAACTCCTTGGTAGATTTGGAACAATGCTTTGAGTCATTGTCCTGCTAAAATAAATAACCCCGGCATAACTTCAACCTTTTGGCTGTTTCTTAAACATTATTCTTGAGAATCTACTGATACTGGGTGGAATCCATGCAACCCTCAACTCTTTCCAGTACCTTTGCCTGCCACACAGCTCCACAACATGATGGACCCTCCAACAAATATTACAGCAAGGAGCAGTTTCTTCTCCTGGAATGCTGTGTTCTTTTTCCGCCATGCAAAGGGCCTCTTGTTGTGACCAAGTGGTTTCACTCTTTTCACAGCAAATTATTCCAAAATAATTCAGGCTTGTCCAGATGAACCTTTGCATACCTCAAATGACTCTTCTTGCTGGCACTGGCAGTACACAGAAAAGCCTTTTTCTTGATCACCCGTCCATTGAGCTGTTCCTTGTGCAAACTGATTTGCAATGACATTATCAGCAGCAAGACTTTCTTGGAGCTAATAAATTGAATATCATGTTGTAATCAATTAATCAGCAATAAGAGACTACAGGTATTAAATCAACACAATTTAACTTTTGCACAGCCTTTTTTTACATTAATCTTTATTCCACATAACTCAATACCGCTACACTATGAATTTCTGTCTGAAAAACATCACATTATGCTGCTTTCTCTAGAAACTGAATGGAATATCACTACGATCTTTTCTAATAAAGAAAGAGCAAATTATTATCCAGCCTCAGAGGGGGGCCCAAACTTTTGCATAAAACTGTCTAAATGCAAATAGAGTCTATAGAGGAAGAAATTTAAATTTAGACTGCCTGTTTGATGTACATAAACATACTATTGCTCAAGCTTGGAATGGAAATGAAGTCAAATCCATTTGCTTTTAAAGGTTTTAATTTAATTTGATTGACGCTCTTTTATCATTATATCGGATATCGCCTGTATCTGTTATATCTTTTACATTTAAAACGGAGGACGAGGGATGTTGAGATTAGAGCTCGCAGTGGTAATCTGGATTAGTCAACTGTCCACATACAGCGCGCGCGCGTGCCATCAGTGATCAACTTCAGTTTTACCCTCTGTCACATTTCAAGAAGCATAGACACTGATGCAGCATGTCTTAACTGCTAAATCACAATTATGTAAGGTAAGGGATACTGGACAGCCAGCTGGTCATTATAACAAGAAAACAACCCTTCACCCGGGTTCACCCCTTCTAACCCTTTCAAAGTTGTGATATCTGGATGTAGCCTATATTTTTCTTGCTTGCCAATTAATGGACATAAAATATTTGAGCTAAAATTGCGTATTTCTTTTCTCGTACATTATCTATTGCATTATTAATAAATAATAATTACACTTTTACAGTTATTATATGTATTGTTCTGCAATTCAAATTAGTTTATAAACTTCGCTTTCTCCTAGTTTTTCGATTACTAGCTACTTAGCGACTGTAATATGCGATGCAAGAGAAAAATCGAAACATCCAGTTTAGAGGTGATTATGCAAAAATAACTGGTCGTCGCTCAGTGCTGCGATTGACCCAATCAGAATCAAGTATTTTTGAGAGCTGTTATGGGTGTTGATAGAAACAGAGAAAGATATGCTTATTAAAGATATTTACATTGATTAAATGGAATAGCACAAGTTAGACGTGACTTAATAAAACTAACAGGATTGTAGCATATAAAGATGATGACAACAAACATGAATGTAATCACATAAATAGCTCAGAAGTAATTACTTTCCATCCTCTAGTGAATTTTTTATGCAAACTTCCTAAATGTTCTGTCATGTTATTAGTGGCAATACAGTGCACTCCTACACAAGCGTTCCCCTGACGGTGTGGATGCAAAGGATGCTTGGATGCAAGGAATCATCTGGGACAGCGGTGAGATACAAGCTGACTGCTCCGGGTGTGTGTTCATGGTGTGTGTTCACTGCTGTGTGTGTGCACTTTGGATGGGTTAAATGCAGAGCACAAATTCTAAGTATGGGTCATCATACTTGGCTGTATGTCCCGTCACTTAAAGACAGTTGGCTACATCAGCAATTTGTGCATCAATGCAACAGACAATAGTGGGAAACTTGGCATAGGTGAGGCCATTTTCAACTGTGGCTTTTAATGTATTAGATGCTTCACTTCATTTTATGCTTTGTCTTCCTGCTTACCTTTTTTACTCTTCAGATTGCAGTCTGCAAGATGAGAATTTCTCATTGGTTTTTACTGTGGCCTCCTACATGAACAACATTCTCACTTTGCCCAATGGATTCTTCTATGACCATGTTGGCACATTGGCAATGTGATTTTTAGCTATGTAAGTCTGTCTCTCGTACAATGTAAAGCAGAGGTCAGGCAAGAATTAGCAGAACTGCCGTGTCTCTCTGCGGTAGAGTCAAGAAGTTTATCTGATTGCGTGTGGGGTGTTCTTAAGCAGATAGTAGAAATCAACGTGGGCGTTTGACTGGACTCCAAAAACAGGGCTTTGTGCATTGTAGCCATTAAGTGAAAACAGCCACTAAGTAAGATTTGTTGAAACTGACAGAAATATTTGCAAATGTAAGCTGTTGTGTAATGTTAGGTACCACTTGTTCTATACAAAAACAAAAACAAAAAACAAACAAACAAAAAAAAACACATAAAAGGGAAAACCCTGAAACACCACTATAATATGAAGCATTTCCTACTTATTTTGTAGATTTCTTTATAGCACCCGACACTCTTACTGTGGCATTGTCCAGTAAAGTTTTTATTAATAATAACATTCATATTTGAATTTTCCTCTCATTTCACAGAAACAGCTCTCTCTTTCTTGCTTTTTCCTGCTCTGTCCTTCATAGCTGTGGGAGGTATTGTATTTCTATAATGACAAATAGGCACGTATGTTCATGAATGTTTATATTTCATGCATGCAATTCATCAAGGTTATGATCAATTTCTTGCATTACTTGTCCTCATTACAGGTGGGGAACCTTTTTTGACTCACATTGACCAACAATTATTACAGTCTCTAATGGGGCCGTTGGCTCTTCTTATAGTTGTCTTTCTTACAATCTACGAGCTATGAAACATGTGACCTGTTTCTGATGCAGAAAAGCTAGTTCCTCTAGACTGGTCTATTGTAATGCACTTCTAGGTGGTTGTCCTGCATCTTCAATAAACAAGCTACAGGTAGTCCAAAATGCTATGCTAATTATGTCTCTATTTGTTTCTCTGTTTTGCCACAGGATTAACATCCCTTTACATTTGTACCCTTACAATTCTGAACACATGTGGAAACATTGAACATTCTGTAATTAACTCCTTAATTTTTTTATTTTTTATTTCAGACCAAAATGATAAAATAAATTAAATAAAAAAACACACTTTTACTCTTTGTCATAAAAGCAAGCAAATATGTAAACTAAAGGTCCCTGTATGTAGAAAGAGTATGGTTTAAATCATTTAATTAGGTAGTTAACTAAAGCAGATGCAATATTTCACTCTTCACGTTTGGAGTTGGCAAACTGATTGTTCTCTTCTTTGTTCATGAGTCCTCTTAGTTAGCGAGACATCATTCGGACAAACTCTGTTGAAAAATAGATTAGTTAAAAATGAACAGAAAGTTTCCTTTCCAATTTATGAGCAGAAATAGCCAAGTACTATAGCGTGTGTGTGTGTGTGTGTGCACATATGCAGACACTTATCAAAAGTGAGTTACAAATGAAGAATATTCATTATAAAGATGCAAATATATATATTCATTCCATTAGCATCTTTTATAAACACTTCCTGGCCTCTTTATTAGGTAACCCCTTCATTCAAGAGCTGGAAACATCCCACAGGGATTTTGGTTCATACTGACATGATAGCATCATGTAGTTGTTAAAGATTTGTCGGCTGCTCATCCATGGTGCAAATCTCCCTATCCACCACATTCCAAAGCTGCTCTATTGGATTGAGATCTTGTGACTGTGGAGGCCATTTGAGTAAAGTGAACTCATTGTCATGTTCAAGAAATTATAATTCTAACCTTCAAAGTCAACCTGTCCGTCTCCATTGATGTCAACATCCCTGAGGATCTCATCAATCTCTCTTTGTTTGAGCTGCTCTCCCATCAGCTTCTTCATAGCTTCCCTCAGTTCAGCCAGACTGATCTGACCATCACCGTCGGAGTCAAACTGAGATCAAGATCAATTAAAAGAGGTGTGACTTAAGAAAGCTTGGGAATACAGAACACCTGACAGCAGAGTGGAACGCTAACCTCTCTAAAAGCATCTCTGAGTTCTTTCACTCCGATCATGTCTGCTGTCTCAGCCAGCATCTTTGGACCCATCAGGTCTACAAAGTCCTCGAAGTCCACTCTCCCGCCACCTAGTGAACAAACATACAATCATAAGAAGTATCATGAACACATCCTAGATGAGTGGATCAGATATTTATGCTTTACTGTGTCTGTTCTTAAATAAAACTCTCAGTATAACTGAAATAATGAAATATAATGGTAATGACAAAGTTGCCACTCACAGATTTGCTGACTGAGTTCAATCAGCTCCATTTCTGTGGGCATGTAGCCCATCGTCCTCATACACTCGCCCAGATCTTTACAGCTAATGAAGCCGTCCTTGTCTTTGTCAAATTCTCTGAAGGCTTCTTTTAACTCTAAAGGCAGAGAAAGAATGAGAGAGAGAACATCTTCTTGTTGACATTAATGTGCAATGCATTAAGAGGATTCTAAAAGGATAAATTTATGGTGATCACTCATATAATTTGTTGGATGAGTGGTTCATCCAAAACTACTCACACTTGTGCAATTGCAAAGCAGTAGCCAATGCTTTTTTATTTTGAATTTTTTTAAAAACAAAATGAAGCAATGCAATTATGAAGTGTGCTGCGTCTGTAGCTCAAATGCTGTACAAAACTATCATATAAGTGGTCAATGTCTTTTGAGGGAATACAACAGCACGGCATGAGGAAAAGACTTGAATTCAGTTTAAATCACAGCTGTTTTTTGAGAGAAATTATTTTTTAGAAATTATATTTTGTTAAAATGAAGACATGTGAATGAGAGCTATGAGATATTCTTTGATTTTCTCCTTTGTGTTGCACAGAAGAAAGACAATTCTACAGGCTTGGAAAGACATGAGTGTGAGTAAATTATTTTTAGCATTTAATTGAATTATTCGATTAAATGTATCTTATCAAGGATTTAGAGGAGATTGAAGGTAGATTCAGGTAATGGCAGGAATCCTTTTTGATGTATAGGGAGTGATGTGAGGGAATCATATATTTTTGGATGGTGGGAGAGTTTAACGTTCTTAATGACATAAAGCGTATCAGCGATGTTGGATATCTCTGTACCTTCAATTTCCTCTGGCCGAAGATTTCTGTCCTGCAGTGAGTACAGATTTTAAAGAGACATACAGAGACAAGCTATTAGGACAAACACACAGAAATGTAGACAGTAACATACAAACAAAACACACACACACAAAAAAACATGCATTATAATTAAAATAATAATAAATAATTAATTAAAAAAAATAATTAAAATAATGTAACTGAATTAAATGACACATTATGTGGAAAAATGATAGATAAATTGTTTAGAAAGTGCAGGAACCCTGTTTTATAATCTCTCCTGTAATCTGCTTAGCCTTCAGACTGTGCTTGTTGAACTGTCACTCAGAGTGCATTGTACCAGCGAGCCTTAAGCACACCTGTCAGTGACGCCGGGGGCAATCATCTGCACACACTGCTTGAACATGCGGGTGGATGAATGAAACACATGAGGCTCTGATTACCAGTCAGCACAAGTAAAAACAAAACGAGTGCCTGCATGTGAAATGTGCTTCTTTCTCACATAAACTTAATGCAGCTTCTCCTTTCCAAGGAAAGATTCAAATGATACAGAATGACCACCAGACTTGATACCATAACACACACGGGCATATCCTCCTAAAAAAAAAATAAAAAAATGTCCATATAAACCCCAGTTTGGGGGATAACCACTGTTTCACCTACACCACATATGTACAATATACTGCAGAAAATTAAAGAAATAGTTGATATTAAATAAAATGTACTTACCATCAGGCCATCCAAGGTGTAGATGAGTTTGTTTTCTAATCTGAAGAGATTTGGAGAAATGTAGCTTTACATCACTTGCTCACCAATGGATCCTCTGCAGTAAATGGGTGCCATCAGAATGAGAGTCCAAACAGCTGATAAAAACATCACAATAATCCACAAGTAATACACACCACTCCAGTCCATTCGCTAATGTCTTGTGAAAAGTTGTTTGTATTAAAAATCCATATTTTTTTACTTAAAACTTTTGCTTCTGGCTAAAAATTAGTCCTCTATCTATGTTTTCTACTGTGAAAAAGTTGTCTAGTCATAAGGAAGAAATATGCACAGATCAAACATTGTTAAAAACATACACCTTGATGGATTGGGTTATTACAAACACAGTTTTCCACATCACAAGATGTTGTGACCCATTCACTGCAGAGGATCCATCGGTGAGCAAGTGATGTAATGTTACATTTCTCCAAATCTGTTCTTATGAAGAAACAAACTCATCTACATCTTATATAATCTAATTATATTGTCAGCAAGTGCTTAGCATTTATGGGTAAACTATTTCTTTAATGAACTTATGGGTTTTATGGATTTAACATTTTCCTTACAAAAATAAGGTTGGTTTTGTGCAGTTTTTAAAAATATTGAAGTCCTGAAGCAAAAACTGACGGAGAATGACAATGTTATGGTATTATTAATTATTAGTTTATCGAAGGATTAAAAAACACATGGGATTGTGTGTTGAAAGATATTCATGTTCATGGAAATTGAGAAATTCAGTCATTAAATCATTATCAGCTCCAAATAAAAAAAGAACAAGTGGAGCAATGAAATCTCAACTGAATCAACATTTGTACATTACATAAGTAAGATAAGAACAAATGGTAGAGTGATTTAGATTTTGATCTGATTGACTGAGCCTGTGTTTTGGCAGTGGCCAGCCAGAACATATTCACACAGCTGGTGAGTATTTAGACAGATTACTACCATGAATTGGCAAGCGTGATACAAGCAACAGTAGGATATGGTAACTATGGTGAACAGATAACAAGGGTCCAGGTTGCCAGCCAGGTAACAAATGGAGTCACATTGTGAATGGAGTTCACTTATCTTTTTTTTGTGAAAATCAGATACACACCCATACAATATATCGTTTTTACACAGTCTGTTCAACATCCAACACCCTAGAGCCTCAATAAGTGCTGCACAACTAAGCAGTTAGTGAAAATGGCTTTAGCTAAATAAATATGTCACAAACAATTTCAGGGAAATTTTATATTGGTTTTGTCTTTTTTAGCAATTTTTAAAGTTTACAATCTACTCTATCCACACAAAAGGAATTCAGGGATTATCAGACAGATGGAGACATTGATATGAAACATTAAGCTTCTATAAAACATGCACAATGATTGTCTTTTTTCCCTGCAAAGACATAAGAGGTATTTCCAAGATTCTCCCATGAGTTAAAAAGAACATTATACTAATGGTTTTTATAAATCATAACCTGTATGCTACAATTGACAACAGAAGGATATTACACTGTCTCAGTCCCATCCATCAATACTGGAGGCTTCAGCATCTAATTTACAATTTTTTCTTCATTCACCCAAACCACATCACTGTCAGGTAATTTTATACTATATAAATTTCTGATTTGGTGCACACTTGAGAGTAATTAGATAGAAATGCATTCATGTTAGGTTGTTGAGTGCATTTATTTCTATTACGGAAACTTTAATGTAAAGTATTAAATTTCAGCAAATGCTGCATTAAGGAATTGGCAACATAAAAAATGACCTGACATTGCCTCACAATGGTGAATAATGTGGCACAGCATCCTCCAATCACAGGAACGGGAGATGATGTGTCATTATTGAAGTAAAGGTGGCTCAAGGGAGGTTAATAGGATTTGACTGAAGATGTATAAGAAAGAAAATGATAATCTGATTCCCTGATGGGAATTCTGACACTGATGTTCTATATATCTTAAGCCAACCTCAGGCAAGTTATGCCTAATTTTTATCAACATGTATCCTGTCCAACCAGAGGACCGAAAACACTGGATCATTGCTACACTCAGTTTAAGAATGCCTACAAAGCTCAGTCACTACCGGCTTTCAGCAAATCGGACCATGCTACCATTTTCCTCACACCGGAATATAAACAAAGGCTCGTTCAAGATCCCCCGGTGCAGAGAGTGTTGACGCGATGGCAGGGGGGCAGGGTTTCATATTTTATTGAAGCACCCCTGGGCGCCGCCATTGGCTTGCGGACCCCCACCTACTATTAGCATTCCATTGACTCCCATTCATTTTGGTGTCACTTTGACCGTGAATAACTTTACATGTGAGGCATTTAAAGACTCCATTTGTCCATTCATTATTTATAAAGAAACACGGAAATGTATAAAAGGCCCCATTACCTTGTATCTTATGTTGTGGCTCCATAGAAGCAGTTTTTGTAAAAATAGGCTGACCATTACATCATAACCTGTGACTCTCTGTTGCACAGTAGTGAAATTACCATATGTACAGGAGGAGAAGCTCTTTCTCTTGCCACAGTGATTAGAAGACTTACAATTGTCAGACAGGTTGCTCACGTGACATCTACATCATCAAGCTCAGTTTGAGTCTGCGCAGTATGCTCGACCCCCAGGAAGTGCATGCTTCTAATTGACTTCACTTGTTTCCATTGAATCTAAAGGGTTTGCTGTGTCCATTTCTTTTACTGTCTATGAGCGATGGTCCGCCCAATCAGAAGCCATGCGGCTTCAGGCGGCTCTTGATGTCGTAGACTGGGACATGTTTCGGGCAAGTTCATCTGACGTCAGCGAGTTCACGGCTGTAGCATTAAGCTTTGTAAACATGCTAGCCGAACAAGCTACGGATACAATAACTATAAGGACCTTTCTCAAATCAGAAACCGAGGGTGGACAAAACAATCCATGCAGCAGTAAACAAACGCACTGCTGCTTACAACGCTGGTCTTCTGCTGATCAGCTCGCTGGTTTTTTTACACCCATTTTTAACAAGTCTCTTGCTACATCGGTGGTTCCCACCTCATTCAAAAAATATGTCGTCATCCCTGTGCCTAAGAACAATAAACCCTCTTGTCTGAATGACTATCGTCCAGTTGGCCTCACATCAATAGTCATGAAGGTCTTTGAGGGTCTGGTCATAAACGTCATCTGCTCCTTCATCCCGGATACTTTGGACCCTCTTCGGTTTGCCTATCGCCCAAACAGATCCACTGATGATACCATCTCTCACATCCTGCACTCTTCTCTCTCACACATTGACATTGAAGACCTCAAGTGGTGAAAGTAGGCCAGTACACCTCAAACTCCATCACCCTAAACATAGGAGCCCCACAGGGTTGTGTCCTGAGTCCCCTGCTCTACTCTCTCTACACACATGACTGCGTGTCTCGCACAGCTCCACATCTATAATAAATTTTTCTGATGAAACTGTGGTTTTGGGCCTCATTCACAACAATAAGACCGCATACTTGGATGAGGTAGGGAAATTAACATCATGGTGCCAGGACAATTGTCTCTTTCTGAATGTGAGCAAAACTAAAGAACTGATTGTGGACTTCAGGAAGAGACAGCAGCAGCCCTATACTCCTCTTATGATCAGCGGGACCCCTGTTGAGAGGGTGAGCAGCTTCAAGTACCTTGGTGTAAACATCTTCGAGGACCTGACTTGGACTACTCACATTCAAACACAGGTTAATAAAGCCAGGCAAAGACTGTACCATCTGCGACAGCTGAGCAAATTCAGGGTCTCACCAGCAATCCTGAATACTTTCTATTCTGGGGCTATAGAAAATGTATTGACTTAGTGTATCTCAGTGTGGTATGGGAACAGCTCCAGTCAAGACTGCAAAGCCCTGCAGAGAGTTGTGCGCTTAGCTGAGCACATCTCCGGGTCTGCTTTCCCCTCTCTGCAGGACATTTACCTCAAACACTGCAGAAGCAGAGCTGCTAAAATCATCAAAGACTCCACCCACCCCAGTAACCATGTTTTCATTTTGCTGCCATCTGGTAAGAGCTTCCGTAACCTGATGGCAAAAACCGAGAGACTCAGGAGGAGTTTCTTCCCCCAGGCCATCAGGCTCTTAAACTCAAAACCAGCCTCTTAACATTTTCCTGTCTCCGCTTAATGTTCACTTTATCAGTAAGATATTCATCATTCACTACCTCACATTGACACACTGACAGTGTCAACCTGTTTGCACATTTGCCTCTTGTACATTCCTGTGTACTTAATATTTAAGACTACAGTATAATGCACATATACACATTGCCCTGTGTATCTTAATATTTAACACTACAGTTTACTTTCATGCACATTATTTTGCATTCAATATTTAATTCCACAATATACATCTTTTTAAACTGCAATTCTTATATTTTTATTGTTAACTTTTATTTAATTCTTTCATGGCTATATTTATGTATATTTTAATCTGTGTTGTTTTCTTTAATAATTGCACTGTCCATGAAATATAATGACTGTTGAAAATGCAGCTTTGCTATCACAGAAATAAATTATAATAATTTCAAAATAATTTTAACTAAAACAGAGTTATTTAAATTTGTAATAATATTTTCCAATAATAATTTCTTGCTTTATTTTTTATCAAATGAATGCAGCACTCAAAATAAGAGACTTCCTTTTAAAAATTAAATAATATTACTAACCCCAAACGTTTGAAGTTTGGTGAAATGTTCCTTTATGTTAGTACATTACAAATATTGCAACTAAATCAATAGCTTAACTTATTACACAAAATCACTAATTTACTTTCTTTTTCCTGTTTTTTTTTTTTTTTTTTTTTTTTTTTACAAATTTTACTGTCTTTTTTAAAATCTGATATCTTAACTTTTTCATGCTGTTTGTTTTAGATGGCTTCGCTCCCATCATTTGTATTTCTCTAATTCTCCCTGCTCCAACTCTTTCTTGTCATCTCTGTCCCTCCCTCCATCCCTCCCTCTCACTCTTTATCTCTCTCTCTTGGTTGCTGTACTTAGATTATTACATAAACTTTGCGACACATTCCTTCAGCCAGAAATGCTATTTGCTGGGTTTTCTGAGCACTCTAATTCTGATGCTCTTGGTCATTGCATGAGCTGTCGGTTTTCTCTCTCTCTCTCTCTCTGCATGTTCTTTATCCTGCCCCTTCTTTCTTTCTCCATGTAATTCCACATACTTATTTTGACTTGTGTTGGACTCTTATCACTTTTCTACTGCAAGTGACTGTTCTGGTATGGTACAAAATAGGAAGGGATGGAGGGATGAAGAGAGAAATGTAGAGAGAGAGAGAGAGAGAGAAAGAAAGAGTGAAAAGAGGTGCTTCATAATCCACAACATTCCAGATTACATGGTGAGTGGAACGCAGCTGAAAGATTAGTAGAAAGATTGTAGAGAACAGGTAGACAGACATCAGATGGTTTTTAGAAGAGTGAAGAGCTGCACCCTGCAGTGACACTATATACAGTATACAATATACAGTACTTATTATATATATATATATATATATATATATATATAGAGAGAGAGAGAGAGAGAGAGAGAGAGAGAGAGAGAGAGAGATCTAGGGCTGTTTCATAATACAATAATATGGCATTTCAGTGATATTATATTTGTTAACATGCACTATACAAATGCTCCGTGGCACGAGAGGGCAGTGTCAAATCAGTGAATTCAGTCAGACTCTTTGAATGATTTAAATATGAACAATGGATATTTCCTTTAAATCTATTTTAAAAAAGAGGGGTCTTATACGCCCAATACAAAAAGCTAAAGCTAGAGCTATATATTTAGCTTTCTTCAGATTCCTTTGTATCAACCTTCAGCAGCTGCATTATGGGAATATTACCATTAGGGGGCACCAAACAAGCACTTTTAATATTCAAAGTATTTACAAAGGGAAGACCTGTGTTGAAAAAGCACAAGTTAATATTTTTCATAAGGTGATTGCGGGACAAAATTTTCAATATTGTGTGGATTCACTAAAAATAAAAGAGAGAGAAAAAAAATAATATAAAAAATGAAAATACCACACAAAACCTTGGACCTTCTGTATTTTGTCATTATATTAAAAACCTATTGTTATACATGCCTCTGCGTAGATGATTAAAATGAGTTTTGTATAAATACATATGCAAATGATGTGTATGCACAAAACTAAAGCTATAATTATAATTATATTAGAATTTTTAAATGGATGAGTTGGACTGGCGAGTACAGGACAAACAGTCAGCAAGTGCACAGTGAATGTGGAGAAGGATAATAGATTATGCTCTCAGTATAAACTAACCAATCACAACAAATATTCAAATGATGTATCGTGCCAAGCCAATCAGCTTTATAGTGTACTTAATCCTCTGGTATTGTTCATTTGGGAGTCACACTTGTTTTGTTCGAGGTCAAAAGGTCACACCTAGGCGCTTATTTATAAAACTCTCCATAGATTTCATCTTAAAAGTGTACACAAGCACAAACGCTAGATTTTGCGCTCACACTAAAGTTTTCAAATTGATAAAAAGCATGCATACGCCAGAACCTGTGCAAAATCCCTTTATAAATCCCAGTCAGGGGAAGACCCTGATTCTCCACCTAGTCTCCTCCCCGAAATCACCTTATATGGAGCTTACAACGCAATGATCTGCATATCACTTCCATACATATTCCCATCCACGTGACTGCATGTTTAAAAAAGGTGGTATAAAGGTGACAAATAAATGTTAAACAGTTATGGACCTAAAACTGACCCCTGAGGGATGTCAACTGAGACAGAGCTAATCTCAGACCACCCATAGAAACAAACTGGGAGCGGTCAGTAAAATAAGATCTCAACCACCTTAAGGCAGTCCCAGACACACCAAACACTCTTTCAAGATGAATAAGTAATAGACTGTGATCTACAGTATCAAATGCGGCTCTTAGATCAAGAAGATTTTTTGCAGAAGCAACAAAAGAGACCCCTGAAATTGAACTTTTTATTTTATTTTCAGTGAAATTAATGTAGCGTAATATTTTTTTTTTCAATAATATATTTTCTTTATTATTTTGTATTCTGAAAGATTTTCATTGTAATATTTAATATTTATGCAATAATAAACATACTGCAATCTTTGACCAAACTGATTTACATCAGCCTTCTTGGAAATTTCCTTATGTAGTGCCTGCCAGTGCCCAGCAAATGTGCTTTTATTGTGTCAGGTGGCATCTTTAATCTAGGAAGGATACTACTTTGAGTAATATAAATGCACAATAGTTATTATACTTTCTTTTTAAATACAGTATATATAATTTCACACACACAAACCCCAGTCTTTGAGGAATTTTTTTTATAAATGTTCTTTCCTTAGCAGAGAAGACCAAACAATCGAGAATTGTGATCTTATATTTGCATCCAATAACAATGGGAGCATTTCTATAGCATGCCTAAACACTTTCATTTATTTTTAGGTATCAGTGAGTCTGCCATTCTCATTCCCTCCATCTCTCTGCAAACAACAATTGTAAACGTGTGCATTTATGTGTATACTGCATGCATGTAATCCACATTGATGTCAAAGAGTCAGTCGTTCTTTGTTAAAACACTGGTGCATCAAAGATCGTAGTGTCTTACTCTAAACCTTAGACTTCGATCATTGGTAGACTATCCATCTCTAATAAAACATTAATAAATCATCAGGTTAACAAGCTAACATCCACTTTCTCTATATCTTATTTACTTACACATATGTGCACAGGCAGATTGGTGTCTTCCTGTTGGTACACAACCATGACTAATGTCACATTTTAAAGTGATAGTACACCCAAAAATGAAAATATGTCTTTATTTCACCCTCATGTTATTCCATACTTGTCTGATATTCTTTCTTTCTTCCAAAACAACACTGGACCCCACTGACTAGTATTATGTAGGGGGTGGTGGTGGAACCTGAGACATTCTTTGAATATCTTCTTTTGTGTTCCACAGAATTCTCACTCATGATTGTTTCTCATGAAATAAAGAACCAGCCGGCAAGATTGAACAGAGTGGCTCTTAATTCGGTTACCTGTGGAGACCTGGTCTGTGATTGGTGGATTAAGTTATTCTATTACAAGACATCCAGACAACTGACCTACCGACGCTGAAAAGTAGAACGCCTCTGTTGATTCAAACAGCTTTTGTACTTGTTTATGTGTATATGTGTGTGGGCTATAGAGGAGATTTGGGTTGTCTGCTGTATATTGGTGGGCTGTCGGTGGATTAAGGCCAAAACACAAGAGAAGAGACAAAAAACAGAGAAACACCAATGCAGCCCATGGTTGGAGCAGCACAACCCCATTATCTCCTGGAAGATGGGAGAGATCCTGAAGTGGGGCGAAGCCTTTTTCAATCATGCATCTCCGGTTGCCCTATTCCAGTTGAACATCCCCCCGAACCACTACCAGTCTACTCCACCTCTATCGAGAGCCCTGTCGAGAACCAATCCATCACCATTCCTCAGTGCTACTCCCCCTTCAGCGATGTCTTCTGCCCTAAGCGGGCCTCCAAGCTGCCTCCACACCGGCCGTGGGACTGTGCTGTTGATCTGCTGCCGGGTGAACCAGTGCCAAAGGGACGGATATACCCCTATCCGTTCCCGAGGAGAATGGAGGACTACATCAAGGAGGCGCTGGCACAAGGGTGCATTCATCCATCTACCTCCCCTGCTGCTTCCAGCTTCTTCTTCGTGGCTAAAAAGGATGGAGGTTTGAGACCATGCATTGATTACAGAGCACTAAACAAAATAACTCTTAAATTCCGGTACCCACTTCCCCCCGTCCCTGCGGCACTGGAACATCTCCGTGGTGCCACTGTGTTCACCAAGTTGGACCTCTGCAGCGCATATAACCTCATCCGGTTACGTGACGGGGACGAGTGGAAGACCGCCCTTCATCACCCCTACTGGCCACTATAAGTACTGCGTCATGCCATATGGGCTGGTTAACGCCCCCTCCGTATTCCAGGATTTCATTCATGAGGTGCTCCGTGATTTCCTCCACAAGTCCTTCCTAGTTTACATAGACGATATCCTGATTTACTCCCGGAGCCTGGCAGAACATCAGCGCCACGTTGCGGAGGTCCTGCAACGCTTGAGGGACTACCAGCTCTATCTTAAAGCTGAGAAGTGTTCCTTCCATCAGCCCTCAGTGCAGTTCCTTGGGTACCCCATCGACTGCAGTGGCATCCGGATGGACGAGGGGAAGGTGAGCGCAGTCAGGGACTGGCTCACCAAGGAAAAATCGGAAAATCCAGAACCCATCCTCCAGGACGAAATCATAGTCGCTCCTATCACCTGGTCAGCTGAGACTCTTCCTCCTGCCGAACCTCCTAATGACACCCCGCCGGGTTGCCCACCAGGACACCTGTACATCCCCAGGACACGGCGCACTCCACTTATCCACTCCACGCATACATCACTTGGCACTGATCACCCGGGGGTCAATGAAACCCTCTCGTTGCTACGGGAACGCTTCTGGTGGCCCAACATGGCCTCAGATGTCAGAAGGTACATGAGTGGATGTACCAGCTGCGCCATGTCCAAGAGTCCTCGCCACCTACCATCTGGCAAAGTCCTTCCTCTGCCTGTTCCTAATAGCCCGTGGTCATACCTAGGGGTGGACTTCATAACGGACCTTCCACCCTCTGACAATAACACATGTATATTGGTAATAGTGGATAGATTTTCTAAAGCTTGTCATCTTCTTCCTCTTAAGTGCCTACCTACTGCCATGGAAACGGCAGAACTGAGGTTCAACCATGTCTTCAGGTACTTCGGCATCCCAGAAGATATCTTCTGAAACCAATTCCTGGGGTGGGCCGAGTACGCAAAAAACTCCCTCGGCTACCAGCCACCTCTGTTCCCCTGGTCAGGAGAGCCCTCGGATGTTCCCACCGTTGACTAATGGTTCCGGGAGAGCGAGAGGGTCTGGGATGCAGCTCATCACCAGCTACAGCGGGCACTTCGCAGACGCAGGACGACAGCCGGGACATCCGCCTGCATCTACCCTGCCGCAAGCTCAGTCCCAGATTCATTGGCCCATTCACCATCACCCAGCAGATAAATCCGGTCACATATAGACTCCAGCTCCCTCCTGAGTACCGGATTCACCCCACATTCCATGTGTCACTCCTGAAACCTCACCATCCATCTGTTTCTCCCTCCACAGAACCTGGCGAGACGGGAGCCCCCCACCCCCCCCACCCCCTCCTGGATGACGGTGCAGCGTCTATATTGTCAAGGACATCCTGGACTCCCGGCAGCGTGGTGGTCAGCTGGAATACCTCGTGGACTGGGAGGGATACGGTCCAGAGGAACGTTCCTGGGTCCCACGCAACAACATCTTGGATCCCACCTTACTAGATACCTTCCATTCCATTCACCCCAATCGACCAGCTCCCAGGGGAAGATGACGCCCACCACGTCGTTGGGGTCCCCGGCCCTCAGGAGCGAGCCGTGGGGAAGGGGGTACTATTACAAACACGCCAGGTTCCACCTCCACACAATCACAGCGCACACCCTCACCTGAATATTAGATTACCACCACCTGTTCCTCATCACCCACTCATCAGCGCTGCATCATAAAAGCCAGACACACGCACTCAGTCTTCGTCCGGTCACGTTCGCGACAAGATCATTCCTGTGTGCTAACTATTAGGACTAACTCCTCTTCTACTCTCTCCAAGGATTCTCTCCGAAGGACCCAATTCCCCCGAAATGCGTGTGTGTGGTTCACCATTCCCTCCAAGAAGTCACAGCCTTGCCTGCACGGATCCAAACTCCCATTCACTCCTCACTACCTGCTCCTCTGCTTGTGTCTTTATACATAAACATCTTCATCTGTTACTCCTCAGCTTCCCGAGTGATCCGTAACACATTTAATTTGCCAAGAATTGAAAGTAATGTTTTCCTTTATTGTGTAAAAGAAGCCATGTAACACAATACATTGAGATATTTTATGATTATTTTGAAATGTATTTAGATTATTTTTTTAATATGATGAATTTATATTTTACGTTTTACAAATGTAACATTTAACATTTATTTCAATGTTACCTTTAATTTTTATAAAAATAAAAAATAAATGTCAGTGTACATTTAAAGCACTTGAAAAATAGCAAAAATAAATTATATGACTTTAATTTTCCAAAGAAAAAAACTTTGAAACTGTTAGTTTTTATATAAATCAACAAACAGGATATACAAAATCCTATTCTTGAACATACACACATATTTATTCATTTCAGTGGAGCTAAAAGACAGATTTCAACATTTGTGATGATGGACTGTTGCATACATTTATTAGACTTTTGGGTTTAGTTTGTGGTATGTTAGATGTCCCTTTGATCACAAAGCTGTCCCCATATAGTGTGTGATATATTATTATTACGACAGGGGAAGCGGGAGTGTTCACAAGAGAGTTCTTTTGAGTGAATCAGTTTTAGATCTGATCTCTTGAGTCGTTAATCTCACCCATATAATCCTCCCCTTCTCTATCAATCTCTCTTATTCTTTTTCTTTCATCCCTCACTCTCTTCTCCCAGCCTTTCACTCCTCCTCCTTTCCTCCCTTTCAGTGTTGTTTTTTTTCCGACTTGAATGATATGATTTCTAAGATTCAATCTCTGCACTGTAGATGTTCAGATTAAGACTTTAAAGTATATTTTTTATAAGATTCTGACGCATGCCAAAGGATAAAATTTGGTATATTGTTGTTACCTTCTTTTGAATGATAATCAGTCTTTAACATTTATGTTCTTTTGGGGCTCAAAAGCTTTTTAAAAGTAAAAAAAAAATAGTGTTTCATTATGTCTGGGAATGTAAGCTTTAAAGAATGAGGTGTGGTGAATAATAGATTATACATAATACTCTTTCACCTTTTCATCCAGTACAGACCCATAATCCTCTGAAAACAGAGAGTTTGTCAGAAAATTATTATTATGATTATGGTTTTGTAAAAGGGTTTAAGAATGAATAAACTACTGACTGGAAAGAGTATGTGAGGGGTGTGTATGAAAGGAACAATTCTGCTGATTTTTCAGCAAAGAACAATGGTACCATTGTACCAAACATAAAAAAACGTACGTACTTATGTAGTAAGATACTACTTCAGCTTGTCTACTTTACAGTTTTATGTTTAAAACTAAAAATTGTTTGTACACTTTTTTTTAAATGATACTCTAATTTCAGCATAATTCTCCTTCCTCCTGACCAATTAAAATATTTTCGCTCCCAATGAGTATTATTATTAAATACGAATGTCTAAGCACAATGTTTGCATCATATATATTTTTATCAGTACTTGATCAAATTCAGTATTTGAAATTTTGCTCTTTTTTCTAAATCAGGAGAGCTACAGTGTCATGCCAACTAATAAGTAACATTCAAGTGAGAGTAACCATTTAAGATCATGTAGCTATTTAAACATCCAACATTAAAGAGCACAACTACAAATGATAAGACTACAGAATCCTGACCAGCGGTCTTTGAGTTTGAAGAGCAAAAACGAATTTAGACTACCACATGCTCATGTGATCCATTCACAAATAGAGCCTCTCATTCAGAATCACACATTAACAGCTTTTAGACAGTCTTCACACTATCCATCAGCATAGTAAGCACTGTTGCAACATGAATGAATATGCTAATATTACATTAGCAATCACAGGATTTTTTTTTTTGTAGTATGACAGACCAGATCACCGTTTTTAGTTTATCTTCCTAAAGATACATTCTAATGTTCACTGCCTGTGAACTGAATTAACACATTGTAATCCTTAATTAACCATTTCAGAGTTCAGCGAACCATAACATTTGTTTGAATCAAGTCCATGACTGACAGAACAACAGCTCACACCTCAGCGCAACATGAAAACATGAATCACATCTGTGACACAGAAGCCCATACCTGACCAAAGACAGATGCAACAATGGGTCTGAGTTTCCTGCGCTCCGTCTCTACTCCGAGGGGCTCTGTGTCAGGGTCAGTGGGTGAGTTCAGACTGAGGGCTTTAGTTTTGGGCGGCCGTTTGAAGCTGCCACCACCTGAAGAAGTGCTCCATCTCCTCAGCTTCTCTATCTTCTTCCTAAAGGACCCCTACATTTACAGTATCATGCAAAAGAGCATTTTTTGATGAAATGCAAGCTCCAAGTATGAAATATGGAGACCGGGACTAATTGTCACATGGGCTTTATTATATATCAATAACAATTAGATCTTGTGGTAAGTACAGTTGCACAAATGCTTGTGCAACAGTAATTTTTTAATTTTATTCTGCCTTCTCATAAATCATTGTATTATAGACTATCATTTAAGTAATTATATTATACAATAGTACAATTTGGGGTCAGTAAGTTTTTTGTCAGTCACTGAAGACTGGACTAATGGCTGCTGAAACTTTAGCTTTACAACCACAAGAATGAATTATATATTTAAAAACGAAATATTATTGTTTTTACTGAAAAACATATAATAGTTTTTTTAATGGCATATTTTGTTGTGATAATTTACCCCGACAACATGTTTTGGAGACAAATGTTGTGCTAAATGGACTATATCTTTAAATGGTGTTAAAATTATTATTATTTTTTTGGTCAAAACTATAGTTAGTTATAAGCCTGTACAGAAAACCTACCCTAAGAAACATTAAGTGGACTAAAAAGTGTGACAACCAGCCCCGGTCTGCCTGATTTACTTCAAGCCTGTCTTTTTAATTAATGTTCATTACACATAAATAGTGTCAATCTGCCAAACTTATTACATTTTTAATCAGTTGTGCTCCATCTCATAGGCTGAGGCTGAAAGATCACTTACCTTTTTGACAATCTTGTCTTGAGGAACCTCAATGGTTTCCATGCTGCCTGCTTCCACTGACATTTTTCTCTGTGGTGACTGATGAGCATTAATGCTTTTCTATGGATCTGTGTTTGGTTTCTCTCACTCTGTCTGTTTAGAGTCTGTTGCAGAAAATTACATTGAGTGTTTCCATCTCTGGACATCACTCGCCCCTCCTCTGTCTCTCTCTCTCTTCCCCCTCTCTCACTCATGCTCTCATCATTCATTCTCTCTCAATCTGTTCCTCTCTAATACTGTCCCTGCATCTCTCATTCTCTCTCGCTCATTCATATGTAGGTTTTCTGTCTCCTCCTCCCTTCGCTGTATAGATGATCTGTGTTGAATAAATATAACAAATATTTTCCCATTGCCAGACACATATATACATTCATGAACGATAATACAAGAACATTTTGAATAGTTTTTTCTTTTATTTTTTAAAATAAAAAAAAAACTGATTCTCCCAAACATATAATTCATATTCAGTGTCATTTTATATCTCAAACTCAGCTTTTATTTTTATTTTTGCAAATTGTTGAAGGCAAATTCAAATCAATTTATCTTAATTTCCACAACTATATTTATTTTGTCTCGTCAGACAGTAGAGTGACGTACCAGCAGTATGTGTGATTAGACTGTAGATATGAGGAGAAACCTTTCATCTCTCCTTATTTTTCCTGATTTACATCTGATTTAATCCTTTATCCTGTCTCCTGCTCTCTCACAAAATCCTCTTACACATTCCTGTTCCTGTCTATAATTTGTTATCCTCTATTTTCACCATTAATTTACATTTCTATAAATTATATATATATATATATATATATATATATATATATATATATATATATATATATATATATATATATATATATATATATATATATATATAAAATTTTATTTTATTTTTTGTGTGCATCTAAATTAATTTCAGCTTCCATATTTTACTTGAAATTGCTTGCTGAAAAACACTTTTATGAATATTTTTTATGCTTTCTATTCAGTTAAATGATAAAAATCTACTTCAAAATCAACTATTTTAATTGCAGTTCAGCATTGTCAACAGCCCACACAACCTTCTGAATTCATTTTCTCAAGTCAGTTCTCGATAGACATCCTGCCAAGCAGCAGTTTAAATAAGCAGGTGTAAGACTCACATTCCACAGCAGTGCTTTTGTTTATAGGTGAGGATCATTCACCACACACATAACAGCAAAGTTATGTAAGATTAAAAGGGGAGAATGGAGAATAAATCTCTATGATCTGCATGGTACATTTTGTTCTGATCTCGAGAGACTTATATCATATTCAGAGAGATGCTAGAGATGCCCCTTCAATTGTTCAGACTGGTGCAACAATCAACAATTGTTGTTCAAAAGCAGCTTAATAAAAAAAAGGATATTTATGGGAAGGTAAATGTTGGTCCTCACTGTAAGCATGTATGTGTCAGTGAACACGTACACTCCAGTGTAAAACATTCCTTGATTTGCCTGCTGTTCTCATGGTTCCTCATTCCCTTTGTCCTAGAGTGCTCAGAGTAGCTGCAAGCTGCTAGTGACGCATACATGGAGTTTTAATACCTCTAAGAGCATCTGTTTCATACTGTTACAGCACAGAGCTCACTCTTTTACAGCTTAAAACATGAACTGTTCCGTCTGTCCACTCTATGCTCCATCCGTTCACCAATTTCCAGTTTTTTCCCTCTCACATGATCCCTTGCTAAGTACAGCTGCTGATTAAAAACTGGGTCAAGCTAATTTATACTGTTGGTCATGTGAGCTTCTTTGCACCGATGGTCAGATGTTCATGCTTCCACTGAAACACAAGGTACTCTTTGGATCATCTCAAATGATCCTGGATAACATGATCAAGATTTTACAAACTTGTGAAGTTCATGCAACTTGTGTTTTGCATACAGTTCACAATAATCTAAATCAAAAATTTTTACCCATATGTATTTGTCTGTTTCTTTACTCTGTGTAATACAATACATAGAAGGTGGTTCGTACTTTTTTTACGTAATGAAAGTGAATCGTAACCACAGCCATCAAATGCTTTTATTTCAAGAAAATTTCTTAATGTGTAAATATTTGTACATGACATAAAGCTTTATTTTTATTTTTAAAATACAGCATCCTGAAAATGGGGCTTTTCTTTCTTTTTGCTGAGTCATATATATGTATATAGTCAGTAATCTGAACAATGTGAGAGATCAGAGACAGGAATATGAGTCACGTTGATTTGTGTGTGTCTGAGGGGCTTTTGTTTTTAGTTCATTTGTGTTTACCACACGGAAAGGACATTCTCTCTTTAATATTCTCAAAATCGCAACATCCTCAAAGGTAATCAAGCAATACTATGGTTTAAATCAAAACCAGTGTAGCAAAGAGACGGAGAAAAGATAAAGGCTTATAAAGCCATCCCATGATTGTGACCTCTGGATGGTAGACGGTAGACTGCAGTAGAAACATTGTCATTACCAGAATGTTATTTCACATTGTAAAGTCCCAGCCATGGTTCATCAATATGTAATGAGGAAAAATAGGAAATA
This sequence comes from Carassius gibelio, assembly GCF_023724105.1. Classification (NCBI taxonomy): domain Eukaryota; kingdom Metazoa; phylum Chordata; class Actinopteri; order Cypriniformes; family Cyprinidae; genus Carassius; species Carassius gibelio. Next base: position 27,092,374 of record NC_068371.1, read on the forward strand.
TAAAACTTAAAATTACTTGTTTGCATAAATATTCACATCACAATAATACAGGGTACTCTGTTTGGAATTAAAATTAAAACTTTTACTGAAAAGTAATTATTATCCTCCAGTCATCTTTTAGGTGATTCTGATTAACCCTTAATAAAAATCTTCTTAGTATTCTTGGCCTGCAAAGAGCCTGCAATGTATGTGTTGGGATTTCATTGGGATGAGGTACCAATCAGGACAATGGTATAAAGAGGCGACTAGTGACCGATGCTAGAGGTTGCGGTCTTTAGCATCCTTATTAATGCGCCCACCTCCCATGCTTGAAACTTCAGTTCAGATCCTGCTTAGAACAACCGGAGGGGCTACACATGGAATACTGTGAAGGCCATCATCAAGTGGAGACACAATACTGCAGTGACATTCCAAAGAATAGGGTATCTGTCAAAAAGTGATGGAAAAACAAGATGAAAACATATTAGGCTACGAAGAGAAATAACATACCATTAAAGTAGGTGCTTGAATGTCTGGAAAGCAATGGTCACTTTGTGCATTTGACAGCAACATCCTGTATTCTCCACGTGTGTGGGGTGGGGTGGACAGCTATTGCTCACAAAAAAAAAAAAAAAAAAAACTCCACTGTCTGAATATAGCTAAAGTCATGTGGCAAAATATTAAACTGAACTTTTTAATGTAACTTTTAAACGAATGATGAATGGTTGTGCAGCCATCTGTTTCTCTTCAGCTGGAACTGGGGCAGTAGTCAGGATCATAGGAATTGCCCAATACCACAACATTTTTGCACAAAATCTGCAGGCCTACATTAAAAATCTGACGATAAAGAGGAATTTCATCTTTCAGCATGATAATAACCTCATACAGAAATCTAAGTCTACAAAAGGACCTCTACTCCCCTGAAAGACAGCGGAGACCAGGACAACTAGAGCCCCAGATACAGATCCCCTGTAAAGACCTCGTCTCAGATGACCACCAGGACAAGACCACAGGAAACAGATGATTCTTCTGCACAATCTGACTTTGCTGCAGCCAGGAATTGAACTACTGGTTTCGTCTGGTCAGAGGAGAACTGGCCCCCCAACTGAGCCTGGTTTCTCCCAAGGTTTTTTTCTCCATTCTCTCACCGATGGAGTTTCGGTTCCTTTTTTCGCTGTTGCCTCTGGCTTGCTTAGTTGGGGTCACTTCATCTACAGCGATATCACTGACTTGATTGCAAATAAATGCACAGACACTATTTAAATAATGAATGATGATGAACTGCCTTTAACTATCATTTTGCATTATTGACACACTGTTTTCCTAATGAATGTTGTTCAGTTGCTTTGACGCAATGTATTTTGTTTAAATTGTATATAAATAAACGTGACTTGACTTGACAAAAGAAACATCTTAGGAAGAACAATGTTTTAGAATGGCGCAGTCAGACCTTGGACTGAAATAACATCTGTACACTGATTCCTATGCAATATGATCAGTGTGGAGCTCTTTTGTAAAGAAAATTATAAATTAAGATGTTTATATACAAAACTAGCTACTGATTGGCTACTGTATTAAAAGCAAAAGGCGTTTCAATAATATTATTAATATTAGTGTATTAGTATTAGTTGAAGAGTGTGCACACTTGTGAAATCAGATTATTTATTTCTTTATTTATTTTTGTTGTGTGGACATCTATTGACATCTAAACTCTATTAGTCTGTCGGTTTCTGCTGTTTCTATTCTATCTATCTTAACAATCAGCATTGTGACAATGAGTAATAAGTAATACTTTCATGGTGCCTTTGGGACTAAAAAAATGCTGGGATAAAAACAATCATTTCTGGGTTATTTGGACACCCAGCCCTGAGTAAATATTGGAAAGGACACATGCTGGGTTATTTTGACCCTGCTGGTTCTTACTCAACATGCATGGTTGTTTTATTTAACTCAACTTTTGTTTAAAAATGACTATACTGCTGGCTTAAAATGGTTTGGAAATTAGAAATCACACACAAAATTACTAGAGGCATATAATCAAAAGGTGAACATTTATTAGGTCTAATAAAAATACACATGGACAAAAATAAAAGACTAATTAAATCGATTTGGATGAACACAGTTAAACAATATTACATATAGGCTACATTTAAACTCAAAAAAGTAACATTTAAAAATAGTATTTTAATTTAAGTGTATTCAACAAATTCTCTGATTCCCTTTTCACCTAAATAGTGCTGGTGTGTCACTGAAATCTGAGCCGGTCATAGGCTGCTTTTCGGTGGGGAAACTGCCAACCTCAAACCACCGACTGACTCCATAACCTGCCTGTAAACGAACAGTACTGAGATTAGAGAACCTATTTTAACTTAAAAGTAAAATACATTATAGTATTATAACAAATAAAATCAGTTTGCAAGGCAAAGGTCTTGTGAAACGACTGCTGCTGACACGTTTAATTGACTGACATCTCGTCCCTGTATGTTTCTTTCCATAAAATAAAATAATTTAAAGCACAGTAAAGACTTTATAGACTATATAAAACGTATACAAACATCCATGCCACTGAAGAAGTGCACCAAATTGTTGGCGCTAAGAACCACTCTCTCCTGAAGAAGATGCAAAAACTGCTGTTTGTCTGCCCCACTTCTTCTTCTTTTATTTTAATTATTTTTTTTTACAATTTTAATTCATTAGGTTCTAACATTTCTCTGATAATTTTAGAACTGAACAAATAATTTTAATCCTAGATTTTCAACCTGGTCTCAGCCTTTTGGATGCCATTGTGTTTTTAAAATTTATCTTTAGGCCTACTCCTTTCATAAGATAATCACATTTTCTGAAAACTTTCGGTCTTTTAAATTACCAGAATATTGCAACCCTAGTCTCATCCATCAATCAATCAATCAACCGATCAATCAATCAATCAATCAATCAATCAATCAATCAATCAATCAATCATTCAATAATTCGATCAATCGATCAATCAATCAATCAATCGTTTATTTACATAGCAAAAAAGACAACATTTACTGATCCCACAACTATTACTGAGCAAGAGTCAAGACACTTCACAAGATTTTAAGATGCCTTTTTTTGTTTTGCTCCATAAAAGGCAAGAATGTTAAACTAATTTTTCAGGTAGATTTTTCTGGCTTTCTGCCACTATTGTCTGGCGTTCCTCTGCTCACGAAGCAGCAGGGCAGCAGGGCGTCTCGCAGGTGAAGAACAGTAGAAAGCAGGTGTAAGTGGGATCTTTGTGTCTTTCTGTCACATGACAGTTTAGCTATTCATAATTATTATGTTTTTACCTTGCATACAGATAAAAACTGTTCAGAATGTTGTTTTTAGATGTATGAATAGTGCTGAACAATACATACTGTATGTATTAACTGTTTTATTAGATATTTGAGACCTAATACTCTTCTGGCTCCATATTAAACTGCTGCAATGGCGCAAAACTCTCCTGATATTGTAATAACAATTAGCTACAAAATAGTTTTATGCCTGCGGTGATTATTTACTTCATCATTGTCTATCAGTGCCACCAAGAGGAATAAGGGTGAATTGTACCTATTGAGTCATCAGTGTTTAATTAGGCTTGTTGCGTAGGAAAAATATAGGCTACTTATCCGTCCATCAGCCCACATTAACGGTCGCTACTTTTCGGTTGGTGTCTAACGAATTTAAGACCAGCTGTTGCTAGTAGTCCCCTCAAAGATTAACTGCACCTGTTTCCGAATATAGACTGTTAACTTAAATAACGAATTAACAAATAAGAAAAATCACAAGCATGACATTTCTGAATACAATTATTTCGTACACCTTAATTAGATTTAATATGTTTGAGGAAATATGATGAGGAAATACAGTGCCTTGAATAGGCTATCTTTGTACATTTAGGCCTAGGCTGATGAAATGAAAATCAAATTATATAGATAACATTTATATACATCGGAATAAATAAAGCATTTACTTTTCGTTCCAACTGCTCCTCAGATTTTGTGGACAGGCCGTTTCTACGTGTATCCTAACGCAGACGTGCAGGTTTCTGTACATCTGAGGGAGTAAAACCGTGACATCTACACGTTTTCCCAAGTGGACCAACGTGATAATTTCACGTATTGACGTGATATCGGGTTGTGTATTCTGCAACTTTAGCTCAATAATCCATTACATTACAAAGGTAGGCTTAATATAATCAGACTACTTTTTTGATTATTTTTAGACTTGATCTGTCACCTTTATCACATTGATTTAAATAGGATAATCGTGTACTATAATGATGTAAAAGCACATAGAGTAAGAAAATATATTGTAATTAATAACAAGAAATGCATTACACATTATGTCAAGGTTTCCCAAACTGGGGTTAGTAAAGGAACTGCAGGGGGTTTTGGGAGTTTGATGAAAAGCTAACAATTCATTAATGTTTGTAAAAAAATTTTAATTTAAAATAACAATCAAAATAAAACAAAAAAAATTCTACATTTTATGTTTACCTGCATACCATGTGACCATTAATCAGGGAACCTTGAACGTGCAAATGTGATACTGAATAATTCAAATATTTATTTCAAAATATCAGTGGTACTTTAATCAAATATATGTGAAAGAGGTTCGTTGACAAAAAAGTTTGGGAATCCATTCATTACATGTAAATAAGAAATAATGTGAATGTGTGCATTTTAATGTGTTTTAAAGACAAAAGCCTTCCAAAGCTATAGTAATACATGATTAAATAACCTACTAAGTGTTGATCAGTTGATGATGCAATGATGAAACACTTCTTAAACCTGAAAAGATTATTATTATTATTTGTAAATCCAGCTGTCAAATGCTGTGTAGCCACCTGAATAATGACTATGTGTGAATGTCCACAAAACTGAAGACTTTCTGGGTGTATGTAAGGAACAGACTATTTTAAAAAGAAAAATTTAAAAGATGTGAAAGAGGAATTAGGGAGAATCAAAAAATTATGAATTATTTTTGCTATTGTGTGAATATGTAACCATGTAATCAATAAAATTGTGGCATAACTGTAGTCTGATTATGAGTATTATGAAATGTAATTCACTCTAATGTATTAATTTTTGGAATCTGATTACAATGCATAATCCAGATTACTTGTAATCAGTGTGTCACGATCATTACATGGAGTGCCCATGAACTTTTGTAGAGGGCACTCCAATCAGGACAATTCCACACTCACCACCAGATGCCACTTGGACTCTAGCACCTCTTATCTGTTGCACCACACCCTAACTACATTTCCCATTAGTCTCTGCATCACAATCACCCTGCCACACCTGCACATCATTCCTCAATCATTCTCCTTGCCACACCTGCACCTCATTTACACACACATATAAGCAGCACACTCACTCTCACTCACTGCGAAGTCTTGTTTAGCCAGTCTGACATTTCCAAGCGTTTTCCTTGTGTTTCCCTTCTGTACCTGACCTTTGGATTGTTTATACCGACTGCCCCCGACATCTGCTTGTTCCTGTTATCGATTCTGATTATCCCCACATACCTGACGCCGTTACTGATCATTGCCTGTCTGACCATTCTCATTAAAATCTCTCTGTCTCATCATTACACAGTGACTATCCAGCTCTATCTGCAAAAGTATTTAGGGATTGGCGGGGCTATAAATTGTAAATGATTTTGGTATGTTGACAATGAGCACGTGATGGTGATGTGGTATAGTTTTACTTTGTGTGTCTTCCACTGTGTTCAGTCTATTTTTCAATGAGATCAAAGAAAATGCGTTTAAAAAGTTTGAATATTGAGTCTGACTCGGTTTTAGTGCCCGGTCACTTTTGCCCATGAATAAAATTCTGCCCACCCACTGGAATACTAAAGTTGATCTCTAACTTTTAAAAACTGAAGGAGGAAAAGGCAAGCCGTCCCAGGTCGCTAAAGACCCAAGGTATGCATTTATTGTCAATGTGCAAAAATCTCATTGCTTGTACAGTGCTGTAACAGTGTACTGGCTTCTTCTTCTTCTTTTTTTTTTTTTACTGGCTACCAACCTTGGATCTTCTAACTTAAATACAATGAGGAACATGTTCATATTTACTGAGAAATTAGCCTATTATACAACAACAATAATGATCAATTGTTGAAAAGAGTTTGAAAAGGAGCTGTGAGCCATGGACATGAATCAACAACTGATGTAAAAGACAGGTTTAAACTTGCCATCTTTAGGACAGAAATTATTATTTTGATAACCTGATAGATGAACCGGCAATTAGGTTTTTCCAGGCGGTCTCAGACATGGCATGCCTGTGAATTTGTGTGTTCACTCATTGAGTATAATTTGCAGTTAGACAATGTTAGACAGACAGCAGGAATGCATAATTCTGTAACATAAAACAATAATAATAAAAAAAAAAAAAAAAAAAAAAATATATATATATATATATATATATATATATATATATATATAAAATAACGTCCCTGACTGTCAGGACGAGTATGAATTTAATTTGACCACAGTCAGTGTTTTTAGTCGGTGTTTAAAGTAATTTAGCGTGTTGTGTCTGTGAATTTAAGACCAGCTGTTGTCAGTCCTCCTCATAAAAAAAATTAAAATAATTCTCAGTCTATTTTCAGTTATGTTAGTAACCTAAAGTTCAAAATATCTGCAGTGTTCCAGCTTAGAAATGAGCAAGTCATGATTTCTTTGTTCTATGACTAAAATGGTTTACAATATTTTACAGAATGTATTTGTTTACTTATCTGTACAAGTTTTTTTTTTTTTTAATGCGAATAAAATTGTTATATTGCTATAAATTGATGAAATAAAGAACAATCGCCACTTTCCTCATTGCATCCTGCAAGTCTCAAGTTTAATGCATCTCACTTTACCTGTAATGCGGGACTGTCAACAAAATTATTGATTGAACAACCTGCTGAACTTTCAGAGCCCTTCAAGAACGTTCGAAGGGCTCTGAGAACAGCAGTGGTCTTATTGCGGAATGTGACTTTTGTTTCCTAAGATTATAACAAACTGGGCTGGGCATACAGTCACGGAGCAAATTAAAACTTTTCATATGCATGGCCAAAGGTGGTTTTGACCCAACTAAAACTCATCTGATGCACTATGGATCAGAAACCTCTCCCAGTTTTTTTTTTACTGCTGTAGCTGTATCAAATCCATTTTGGATGTTTCACATTTTCAAAGTTAATGTAGGTTAGGAATGATTCATAATTTTGTGGATGTGTGAGATGTGACTATTTTAAAGGCAGCCATCTTTTAATAATGTAACTCCTCCACCGGGGTTAATCATTTGCTGAGGTCTGATTGCATGACGTCTTCTGAACACTGTGAGATAAGGTATACGTATATATACACTTGTCATCAGAAACTAACAATGACCAAAAATTAAGGGGAGATTCAGGAGGAACAGAAGCAGATTGAAAACAGATAGAAGGTAAGAAGGTCTTTCTATTCTATTCTATTCTATTCTATTCTATTCTATTCTATTCTGTATTTTATTTGAGATTACATATAAACAGAGTTCATGCACACACACACACACACATACACACTCACATGCATATATATATATATATATATATATATATATATATATATATATATATATATGATGGACACATGGCATTTACTTGAATTTACTTGAAGATTTTACTTGATCTATGTGTACTTTTTACATTTATTTATACATTTCCTCTTTTTATAATATTTTAACCCAATTCCCCACAATTCTCAATAAAGACAAAAAAAAAAGCATTTAAAATAAAGAATTTCCACAGACCAACGTTACTTAAAAGAAAATATTTCTCATCTTGATTCAGATGATCATGAAGTCATTAGTGCCTGTCGTGGCCCTGATTGCACTAGTGGTGTCCGGAGTGCAGGCATTTATTTCAGTTGGGGGTACCAGAAACACCCATGTATCCATTACTGGCAGTGCTGTAATGGAGAAGATCCGTGAGGTGTGTGAAGCAGTGGCTGAATCAGAAGGAAGAGATTTCAAGCCAACGGTGGGTTTATGTACAGTACAAGTAAAGGCTGTGCATTTTTTCAGAACACATAGAATAGCTTACGTTTTTCAAACATATGACTCATTTCCAAACTTAACCCAGGGCTCATCAGCGGAGGAGCTGCTGCGTGCATGTCTGGGCACGGCCACAGGAGATGTTTCAGGTGCTAAGTTCCGTACAGCACTAAATCAGATCTACACACAGAATGGCATTGTGGACCGGGACTTCATGAGCAGCGCAGCACACCACTTCAATAATGAGGCCTTTAATGAGGGACGCAACCTTATCATTCAGGGGACTGCGGCTATTAAAGCGAACGTCCGCACAGACAACCTTCAGTCTGCCCGAGAAACACTAGGACGAGTGTGTCACACACTGCAGGTCAGAGAGAGGGAGATAAAGTCAGTGACTTAGCGCAAGCATAATATTCAGAATTGCTCAAGAACATGTTTTTACCCATTAACTATTTGATGCCACTTACCTATTGAAAAACCATTAAGATTAAAAAAAATATAAAATCAAAATACACAATAAATATAAATACATGTTTCTCTATAAGGTGTGTTTTTTAAAAAGTATTCGATCAAACATATTTGTCAATACATTTATTTCTATTAAAAATGCAGTAAGGCCTAAAATCACAATATATAAAAAATATATAATAAATATAAACATAAATGTTTCTCTAACACATGTGTCTTCAAATGGAAAAACAAACACAATTTTAAAGCATTAATTTGATTGATGTTTTTATTTATTTATTTTTTTCAGGACTTTTACAGCCACAGTAACTGGGTTGAATTGGGTAACAAAAGTCCATATGCCAACCTCATCAGACCGGATCTCAAGATTGAGAAGATTGCAGGTATATAAAGTCAGTGGATGTGATTTATGAGAGAGACTCATATGCGGAAACAAAAAAAACTAAAAAACAAAACGATTGCACCATTTTTTTGTTTTGGCATGTGCAAAGTTCAACCGTAATAGCTTATAAAAATTAATGTTTCTACTGAAAAGTGTAGATAAGTGAACTGATGACTTTGTTCATAACTACATAACATTGAGATTAATTTATATTGACTGATCCTGAATAGGAAATTGAGTAAAAACTCAGTAAATTGAGTTAATGTTTTCCATTTACCCGTGTGTTTCAACAAATGTATACTGCTTTAAATAGATTGCATATGTATGTGTTAATGAGCAGACATTGCGATGCCAACATGCAGTGACTGTGCCAGTGGTACCTGTCCAAACCAGCTGCTTCCTGCTATTCTCAATGGGAAGTACCTCACTTCAGGATATATGGGCTTGTTCTCCAGTGACAAACCTCAAGGTGAAGAGACAGACATAGGGTTATAGCAAGAGACATGCATCTGTACAAAATTCAAGCTACTTAAATTTAAAGTCTAATAATTATGTAAATAGATCAGTTGTTGAAAGCACAAATAAAACTCAAATTAGTTTTAGTGTTCATTCCTAAGTTGCTCTATGGGTAAACAACTGAGTTACGACTTATTTAAAAAAAATGTTGTCAGTAAGGTTGTGGCTCAACCCATTTCCTGACACATATCGCACATTTTTGTTTCTTTCCAAGATTACACAATAGAGCTAAATCTATGGATTATATTGTGTTAATGGGGTGTGGTTCCAATTAGGCAATGTCCAAGTTTACCAAAGCGAATGACTTTGTGACAGCAGTAAACCTATTTATAATAAGCCTTCATCGAAAGAAGAGCTAAAACATAGTATTTCAACATTTAGAAGTGCAAACCTTTCACATTTGACTTATCTGGTTTATTCTATTTCCTCCCTTTAAATGAGATAACCCACAGTTTTAAAAGTAGAAAGTATATATGGGAGTGGATTTGGAAAGATACTATTTAAGTAAAACTTTCCTTAACTTTTATATGTCTTTTGTGTGTGTAAAAGGAAAATGTAGCCATGGTGGGCAGACTGACCTCAGCAGTACCCAGAATCCTCGAGGCGGGATCAGTAAAGATGAGCCCCGTTCCCATAATACTGATCTACACACTAATGCTGCAAACTTGGCAGCTGAAGCAACCCTGGAGCTGCTAGAGGATATCCGTGGAGCTATAGGAAACAAGGAGTACCTTCGGTATTAGAACAGATTCCTTGTATATCTTTAAAGAAAGATATTTTGAAAGAAATATTTGCAAAGCTGGGAGTAGTTTTTTTAAAGGTCCCAATTTTTTGTGCTTTTTTGAAGCTTTGATTGTTTTTAAAGTGTGCAATATAACGTGTTCATGTTTCGCGGGTAAAAAACCCCAGTATTTTTCACACAATTCACCTATCTGTATACCACTGACTTCCTTGTTCTATGAAGTCCCTCCTTCAGAAATACGTAATGAGTTCTGATTGTGCCAGCGGTTCCTGTGTTGTGATTCGACAGCAGCTTAGAGCATGCTGCCCTCCTGGAAACGTGATTGGGCTAGTTTTGAGCAGCAAGTGGGCAGGATTTGTTTTGAAATCCTGGCAATGCTGACCTGAACTAGTGATGGGAAGTTCGATTATTTTCCGCGAACCGGTTCTTTCGGACGGTTCGATTCAATAAACCGGTCGAAAAAAAATGGTTCATCGGTTCTTTCATGCTCGACGTAATGACGTCATTGGCGATGACGTAATGGCGTCACGTCTATCAAACATTCAAATATATAAAGTCAGTAATCATAACTTTAGTCAGTTAAAACCTCATAATCATAAATCTCATAAACCTCAAAATCAAGTTTACATTTGAGTTTTGCAACAACACCTAAATACAGTAACAGCAATAATGTGCATATGAGGATTTAAGTCTTGAAGATATAAAGTAAATAAACTAGGTGTCATCAGCGCAGAAACCATGATCCACTTACTAAACATTTATGTATTTGTAATGTATTTGATGTATTTGTTATTAAATGAACTTACGTTTCGCCAGATTGCCCTTCATCCAAGCCCTCGAAATACCCGCGCTCATAACATTACTAGTACAGAATCAGAATCAATCACCAAAAGAATCCCTTCGGTTCAGACTTGCTGTTAGTCAGTTGGCTTTACTCTGAATCGTGCATGCGCAGTATCATCAGTTCATCGGTTCTCAAATCGGACGCGTCCGACAGAAACGATTCTCGGTTGAGTGTACTGTTGATCCGAAAACCGAAGCAACCGGTTCTTGACTCGAGAACGAGAATCAGCTCATCGCTTCTCAAATCGGACGCGTCCGACAGAAACGATTCTCGGTTGAGTGTACTGGTGATCCGAAAACCGAAGCAACCGGTTCTTGACTCGAGAACGAGAACTGCTCCAGCAGTGGGCGTGTTCGTTCATTATCTGGCTCGGCTCGGTGTTCATCTTCAGTTCGGTCTTCACAGCGTTTCAAACGATTCAGTTCGATTTGGTGAACTGGTTCAACTGGTTCACTAAGAAGAACCGGTTAAATTGAACGATTCGTTCACGAATCGGCCATCACTAATCTGAACCCACCTGCTGGAAATGTACTCATAATCACAGGAGTGTTTTTACTGACGAGATGCGCATGAAAATCACATTCAATGTTTTTGCACAGCCCTAACTTCTAGTTAACAAAGCTAAACAGCGTTGCCCTTTGTGTAATAAGTTACAGAAACTTAAACGCACCAATTTAAATAATAAAATACACTTACTGGTTGTGGTCCATAAAGAACGCCTTCTCCAGACAAAGGGGGAATTGCTCCATCTTCCAAGAATAATCTTTGTGCGAATCCGGCATTAAACTGATTGAGATTGAGGAAGCTGTCCTCAGAAAAATGTGCTGCACATTTTTTACATTTGGATTATAATTTTCAGGAACCGAGTTAAACATAAATTGTAACCATTAATTTCCAAGTACAGCGTCCCTGGGAAGCCCAAACAAAGGTGATTGGACTCTGAGATGAAATGAAAATAACAGCGTTTTGACGACATGGCGACAAACACAAACACAACTCTTCCTCTTCTCCATCGGAGCGCAACAGGACCACGCCCCCTTTTTTGTGTATTCATGTGGGTGGAGGTTAGTCAAAAAACTGTTTTAGTGACGTCATTACTGCAGGAACTACAGGGATGTAGTCCAAACGGGTCGTTTTTTGTAGGCGAATTCTGTTAAATCAAATATCTCGCTTGGCATTGAACTTTGAGCTTTAGAATTTTACTGATATTATTTATACTCTAACAACAACATTACACACTAACTAAAGTTTAAAACATGGGATCACGAAGAATGGGACCTTTAACAACCTGTTCTCTATGTTACCATTCAAACATTTGGAGTCAGTAAGATTTATTTTCTTGAAAACTATTAATAATTGTACTCAGAAAAGATGCATTACATTGATCAAATGTGAGAGTAAAGACATTTATAATGTTAAAATTTTAAATTTTAAAATTTAAATGCTGTTCCTTTTCTATTCACGGTTTCCACATTTTTAACAGCACAAGTGTTTTCAACTTTGATAAGACACTTTTCTTGAGCACCAAATCAGCATATTAGATTTTATTTTATTTTTTATACAAATGATCATGTGACAACGAAGACTGGTGTAATGACTGCTGAGAATTAAACTTTGCCATACATTTAGCTTTTACATTTTATAATATAGTAAAATAGAAAACAGTTCTTTTAATTTGTGAAAATATTTCACAATATTACTGTTTTAATTTTTTTACTGTAAACATATTTTTGCTCAAATAAATGCAGCCTTGATGAGCAAAAGAAACATTAAAAAGTCTAACTGCACCCATACTTTTGAATTGTAGTGTATATAAATCTAAATGTATTTATATATATATAATCCAATTTTAAATCCAATAACCAAAATAAGTGTCCCTCTTTTTTTTTTCTCTTCATCAGTATGATGGGTATTGCGCGAACTGCAGTCCTGGCTTTTGTGATTGACACCACAGGCAGTATGTCAGATGACATTGCAGAAGCTAAAAGAGTCGCCTTCAACATCATTGACAGTAAGAAAGGGACTCAAGATGAACCATCTGAATATATTCTGGTGCAATTTAATGATCCAGGTGAGTGCAAAAAATATTTCTATTAAGCATTGAATTGCATAGCAAATAGAAATATTTGGTAAAAAGAAAAAGAAATCTAATTAAATGACACTGAACTGCTTTTATTGATAATTTTCATTATTTTAATGCAATGTATAATATGTTTATTTACCAATATTTGTTTTTTATCTTGTTTTTTTCCCCGTTTTTTTTTTTTTTTTCAAATTATGCAAGATGAGGTATATTAAGAAACATAATGAAACATAATGAAGCCTTTATGTTGGGAACATGCCTATGGTGACATAAAATATTGCTTTTGTAGGCAGCATACTAAGATTTGGAACAGAGCAATTATGTACTTTTTCATTTGTATTACAGAAAAAGTGATCAGATATAGCCCAAATTAATGTAATAAATTACTTACAGAAACAATCTGTAAATATTTTCTATGAATTTGTAGATTTTGGACCATTAATAAGAACAACAGACTCAGATGTGATGAAGTCAGAGATCTCCAAGCTCAGCGCTAATGGAGGAGGAGATATCCCAGAAATGTGCCTGTCAGCACTTCAGGTACTGGGTTGTCTGGTCTTTCGGCTAATTATCTCAATCTTCATATGTTAATACTACAAATATAATGCCTATAAGAACTATTATATTATTGCATTTTATAAAGAATACAAGTAATAACTTTTTATTGCCCACTTGACAAGGTTTTCTAACCTTCTGTTTCTCCCACAGTTGGCCCTGACAGGAGCTCCTTCCTCCTCCTATATATATGTGTTCACGGATGCTCCACCTAAGGATACATACCTGGAGAAAACTATCAAAGCCCTCATTCACAGCACCAAGTCTGCGGTAAAATGTTCCATCCTTTTGTCACAGACCTTGCCATAAACATTTTCACCAGCCCATCATCAGTTTCCCACTATTCCAATTATCACCCTTTCTATTCAGGTATCTTTCTTCATGACAGCATCAAAGAGGAGGCGAAGGACCCTGAGGGCATCGTCACAGTTTAAGATGTATTATGACATGGCCTTGTCCTCTGGGGGTCAAGCCATCGAGGTCTCCAAATCCAGCCTCTCTCAAGCCACTGACATCATTGTTGACACCTCTACTTCAGCTTTGGTATGATCAGCATCTTATAGTCAATTTACTACTGTAAACATCTCACAACCAAAACATACTTCAATATTCAGAAGTATAGGGGAAGATGTGGCCTAGGTTGTTAGTTCGAGTCTTGGGCCGGTAATACCATGACTGGGGAGCCCTTGAGCACTGCTGAACCCCTAAATGCTCCCCAGGTGCTGCAGCATAAATGAGTGTGTGTTCACTGCTGTGTGTGTGCACTTTGGATGGGTTAAATGCAGAGCACAAATTCTGAGTATGGGTCACCATGCTTGGTTGTATGTCATGTCACTATTCAAAGAACTTGCTTTTTCTCAAAGAAGCTATCAATTTCATTTTTGCAATTGTTTGTACACTCTTCCTTCATCCACCAGGTGACAATTCTTCAGCGCTCCAGGGATCCAGGACTTGTAGAGAGTTTCCCCTTCCTACTGGATAAGTCTTTGTCCAACACTACCATCTACATCACAGGAAGTAGCCTCACATTCAACCTACGCAGCCCCACAGGTAAATTCAGAGGCACATAAATTAACTAAAATAAAAATTTCCCCGAAACCCATTTTCATGACTGTACATAGTATCATGATACCAATTTGGCAGCACTAACAAACAAAACAAAATACACAGAATCTAGATAACTAAAACTAAACTAACAATGTTAGAGTGAAATGTTAGAAGTCATTAAAAAATGATTGTATTATAATGCTTAGCTTCAATATATGATATCAAAGTGAGTTCTTTCATTATTGCCTAATGAAATGCTCTTGCTTCCAGGTGTGACTCAGTCTAACACTGTTGACAATGGACCTCTGGGCACAATTAAGAAAGTGGGAAACCTGCAAAGAATCCAATTAAATGGAACTGAGATTGGCCTGTGGCACATTGACATGACAACAACTCAGCCCTACACCATTAAAGTGATGGGTGAGCCATCATGCACTTTTTTGATAAACCATTGCAAAGCCAAACACTTAAAGGGTTAGTTCACCCAATGATCAAATTTATGTAATTAATAACTCACCCTCATGTCGTTCCAAACCAGTCAGACCGTTTATCTTCAGAACACAGTTTAAGATATTTTAGATTTAGTCAGAGAGCTCTCAGTCCCTCCATTGAAACTGTGTGTATAGTATACTGTCCATGGTTAGAAAGGTAAGAAAAACATAATCAAAGTAGTCCATGTCACATCAGAGGATAAGACAAAATTTTTTGAAGCATCAAAAATACTTTTTGGTCCAAAAATAGCAAAAACTACGACTTTATTCAGCATTGTCTTCTCTTTTGGGTCTGTTGTGAGATTTAAAAACACTGCAGTTTAGTAATATCCGGTTCGCGAACGAATCACTCAATGTAACCGGATCTTCTTGAACCAGTTCACCAAATCAAACTGAATCGTTTGAAACAGTTTGCGTCTCCAATAAACATTAATCCACAAATGACTTAAGCTGTTAACCTTTTTAACGTGGCCGACACTCCCTCTGAGTTAAAAAAAAAATAAAAAATATCCCGAAGTAATTCACGTACTCAAACAGTACACTGACTGAACTGCTGTGAAGCGAGAACTGAAGTGTCATGACCGGGATACAAGGATTCACGGAGAGAGAACCAATTGCGAGTACATTTTTATTAAGGGGTAATCCAAAGAGAATAAACAGTCCAGGCATGAGTCGAAACCAAAACATCAATCCAAACATAAACAAAACATGAACACAAGGCAAGGGCACGAACTGACGGACATGAATTACTCAAGGACTCCGTAAAAACATACTAAGACAGACCAGGTTATTTACACAAGGAGAGACAAACGCTAATGGGAAATTGACAGAGTGTAATGATTGGTAACTAGTGACAGCTGGGTGCAATAATTAAGCAGAGAACGTGAGGAATGTGGTTCATAAAGTGACAGACACCGTGGGAACACAAACCAGACACTGTGACATGAAGATGAACACCGAGCCGAGACAGATAATGAACGATAGATTGTCTCGTTGTCGAGTCAAGAACTGCTTGCATCGGTTTTCAGATCACAAGTAGTTCTTTCAGACAGTTCGATTCAATAAACCGGTTGAAGAAAACGGTTCACCTTTTTTTTTGTGCTCAACATAATGACATCATTTGTGATGATTGCCCTTAATTCAAGCCTTCGGTTTACCCGTGCTCATAACATTAGACAGAATCAGTTCAGAATCAATCATCAAAAGAATCAGTTCGGTTCAGACGCTCTGTGTGTCATTCTGCTTCACGCTGAATCACCATAGACAGTAAAAGAAATGGACACAGGGACCCCATTGGATTCAACGGAGACAAGTGAATTAGAAGCACAAACTTCCTGGGGGTCGAGCGTACTGCGGAGACTCAAACTGAGCTTGATGATGTAGATGTTACGTGAGCAACCAGTTTGACAATTGTAAGTCTTCTAATCGCTGTGCCAAGAGACATCTGAATCAACCACCGAATCTTGCAGACGTTGTTGAATAATTTTGTCACATTGCTCTTATGGACTCTCTATGGGCTTCTCCCTTGACTTCATGCATCCACGTCCCCCCATTGCCAGGTCATTTCTTTACTGTGCGACAGACAATCGTTAGCCTATTTTTACAAAAACTGCTTCTACGGGGCCATAACGTAAGATACAAGGCAATGGAGCCTTTCATACATTTTCGTGTTTCTTTCAAAATAATTAATAGAAAAAACAGTCTTTAAACACCTCAGATGTAAAGCTATTTGCTGTCAAAGTGACGGCAAAATGAATGGGAGTCAATGGAATGCTATCAGCAGGTGGGGGTCCGCTAGCCAATGGTGGCACCCAGGGGTGCTTCAATAAAATATGAAACCCCGCCCCTCTGCGAATCACACATGCGCAGTTATCATAAGCTCCTCGGTTCTCGAATCAGATACGTCTGACAGAAATGGTTCTTGACTCATGAACGAGTCAATCTTTTGTTCGTTATCTGGCTCAGCTCAGTGTTCAGCTTCAGTTCTCTCTTCACAACAGTTCAGTCAGTGTACTGTTTGAGTACAAGAATTACTCCAGGATTTGGTTTGGTTTAACTCAGAGGGAGTGTCAGCCACATTAAAAAAGTTACCAGCTTGACTCATTTGTGGATTAATGCTTATTGGAGACATGGACCGTTTTAAACGATTCAGTTTGATTTGGTGAACTGGTTCAAAAAGATCCGGTTACATCGAACGATTCGTTCGCAAACCGGATATCACAAACTGCTTTGTTTTGAAATCTCACA
Organism: Carassius gibelio; assembly: GCF_023724105.1. Taxonomy (NCBI): domain Eukaryota; kingdom Metazoa; phylum Chordata; class Actinopteri; order Cypriniformes; family Cyprinidae; genus Carassius; species Carassius gibelio. The sequence goes on from NC_068371.1 coordinate 27,109,758, forward strand.
ACAGACCCGGAAGAGAAGACAATGCTGAATAAAGTCATAGTTTTTGTTTTTTTTTGGACCAAAAAGTATTTTCGATGCTTCAAAAAATTCTAACTGACCCTCTGATGTCATATGGACTACTTTGATGATGTTTTTCTTACCTTTCTGGACATGGACAGTATACCATGCACATAGTTTCATTGGAGGGACTGAAAGCTCTCTGACTAAATCTAAAATATATTAAACTGTGTTCCGAAGATGAATGGAGGTCTCAAGGGTTTGGAACAAAATGAGGGTGAGTTATTAATGACATAATTTTGATTATTGGGTGAACTAAACCTTTAAGTTTTGCCAACCTGTCATGAGGAGAATATGGCACAATGTGTATTTATACTTTACTCCTAAAGTATCAAGAGGAAAATGGCTAATGCATTGAACAAAAAACATTTTATTTTAGAATTTTGATGATGATAAAAAAGCTGTGGTACTCTGAGATGTATGTTGATAGTATTTTTATGCCTTTCTAATGTAATGTTATCTTTTACAGGTCAGAGTGCGATTACATTCATCTATGTATTTGTGGAGGAATTCAAAGGACCCCATCCTGCATTTGCTGCCATTGATGGGCGGCCGTCAGCAGGTTTAAACCGTTGTTCTGTTTAACTATTAAACAATCCTTATTAAATGATTTGAATGGAAGTGTACAGATTTGTTGCTCTTTATTTAGGCTCACCGGCTAAGATGCTGCTAACACTGACTGGAGAGAAAGGTCCAGAGGCTCTAGAGCTGCAGGAGGTTGCTCTCATGGAGGTGTCTGGGGTAAAAGTTTCTAATGGAACCATTGAGAAAATGGATGGTGGAGATTACCTTATTACTGTGAAAGAAGTGCCAGAAGGAGAGTTTGTGGTGTTGCTGAAGGGAAAAGACAAGACCTCCTCCAGTCTGTACCAGAGGCAGACCACCACACAGATGTCTCAGTCTAAAGTCACAATAAAGGTACAAACTGTATTCTTAGTGTATTCTTCTTCTTTACATTTAATGAGACCAATAGGTAGGTACATTAATGACAGCATATTCAAACATAGTGTGTATCCTTCATACATAATGGTCTGACATTCCAAACAATGCATTGCGCCAAGTTCAGTGAAAACATTCATTAATGGTGGAGGAGAAGAGAATATCACATTCGCTAATGATTGCATGAGTTTTTCACATTTATATGAAACATTTCATGAAAAATTTCTGACTGTGTGTGCTTGTGAAATAGTTTTTAACCTCATTCTAAACTATTCTAAATGAATGGCTACATAACCATGGTTAGTCATTTTAATAGAACACATCCAAACACCGTCTTTACATGAGGGTTTTCTACACAGCCTGTCCTTTACAGTCTTTCATCGCTCTTAGCAATCATACTAAATCTTTATGATAAAATATATTTAACATGAAATATCTTAATAGAAAAATTATGAATTATTATAATTTTTTTGTATGTGGTTTGTGGCATTTGTTCCTTATTTTTTCATCATAAAAATAATTTATTTTACAGTAGTATGCAAGTTATTAATTAATCTTTTTTTGTGTGTATTTGAAAACATTCTTTGAAAGCACAAATGTATGTGTGTTGGGGCAGCTGTTGCCTAATGGTTAGAAAGTTGGACTTGTAACCCGAAGGTCACAGGTTCAAGTCTCTGCGCCTTCAGGAGTTGTAGGTGTGGAGGAGTGAATGAACTGCACTCTCTTCTACCCTCAATACCCATGGCTGAATTGCCCTTGAGCAAAGCACTGAACCCACAGTTGCTCCCTGGGCACTGGATATATAACTGCCCACTGCTCCGGGTGTGTGTTCATGGTGTGTTCACTACTCACTGCTGTGTGTGTGCACTTGGATGGGTTAAATGCAGAGCAACAATTCTGAGTATGGGTTACCATACTTGGCAAATGTCACGACTTTCATTTTCATATCTAGCTCGACAGCAGTGACAGCAGTGGCAATCCACCTGTCAATCAAGCTATAATTTAAACGTATGAGTAATAACAGAATTCACCCCCCCTCACAGTTGTCATGAAGGGCAAAATTAGCTATATAGACCAAAATCATTTATTTTTTGAACCAGGCTGTAAACATGTTTTACTGTAAAGTTAGGCATTTTATCATTGGGAGTCTATGGGATTAACAAGCATTAAAGGGCCATTCAATGAATTGAAGTTTAAGTCACTTCCGTATGGGCTTCCATAGAGAGAGAGGGAGGTTGCAGCTTGGGTAATAGTCTGCTGTCAAAAGTTCGGATCGAGGGCACATAACGGCTGCAAAGGGGGCGCTCACGAGCACCCTTCTGAATGCTAAAATGACAAATGGGACACTCTATGGTCTCGTGGACTGACACGCGCAGTCTCGCACATGGTGGCCATTATAAGTCCTGTCGTGGCAAAATTAAATCAACTCCCATCAGCATAAGAGACAGACTCACTCTCAGGTTAGAATTAAAAAGAAAGTTTTTATTCTTTGCAAAGAAGGTCAGACAGTCATACAGTAACATTGAGTTCCTGCAGAGTGCGATGGACCCAGGAAGAGGGCAGTCCTCCACCTTATATCCCTCTGCTGCGTCAAGGTTACAAAGTCTTAGCAGCTGTACATTTCCATGGATAACATAAAACACACTCTCTGTGGTTTGTTTCTCACACATTTAGGACTTAGGTGACCCCCTCATGTCATCCTCAGGCATTGCCCCCCCCCCCACTATATGGCCAAATGACCCTCTCAGTTCATTCTCACACATCTGTTTCCCCCCCAGGTGTCCCCATTCTGGACCCACACAGCAATTCTAAGAAAACACATGCATATATAGGCATACAGAAGCAATGTTAAATGAATTTTTCCAATACAATTTCCCTCTTTTTATCATTCATTGATCACTAAAACATAAAAATTCATTACTACTGGTTATACTTTCACTACACACTTAACATTATGTTTGCTCTGGATGCTGGACTAAACGAATAAAACACTGTTATTGTGTTTCTGACATCAGTCAGACCCACAGTCAACTCACAGATACAAACACAATTCAAAATCAAGAATTCACACTCAGGAATACAACCATTATTCAAAATCAAGCAAACTTAGGGCATATCATCACATTTATACTCCTCATCTAATTCGCTTAAATTATCACTCTCTTAAATTTGTGAAAAAAGCTAGAAAATATGCTAAGGCTTTTTATATGGGGATAGACCCCATTTTAGGCAAGCAAACAGTATAGATTCAGATAGGACTGAACATGACTTATTTCAAAGAAAAAATATCATAAATCTCATACATTTAACACATTTCACTGTAGCTTCCGCTACTGTTTGGCTCTTCATCAATAGTTCCTCTTCGGGAACTCAAGCTTCGTCAAGCACTTTTGGGGAACGCCTTTGGCAAGAACAACTCTGAATATCGTGTGCAATCAGTTCAATGGAAGAGCGTGACGTCACGGACGGGGTGACGTAGCGACCAGGAAGCTATAAAGGCACGTGTCCTACTCAGCTGGCTTCAGCTTCGCGTCTTTCAGCAAGCGCTCTGTGTGTGCATGTTCATAAGTCTGTCTTGTAAGTCTTATTTACTGTTGTCTGTCCAGTATCATTAGACTAAGATGCCTAAGTCTAAAGCAAAGACCAGACATTTGAAGGGCGAAACCAAATCGCGCTATAAACTGTGTGTTCCTCCATGCCAGCGCTACATCACGGCTGGGACCAGTGGTGTCAAAAGTACTGGCATTCATTACTCAAGTAGAAGTATAGGTTTAAAAAGACTTTTGTAGAAGTTGAAGTATCAACTCAAGCTTTTTACTCAAGTAAAAGTGTAAAAGTACTGGTTTAAAAAACTACTTAAAGTATCAAAGTAAAAGTAATGTAAGGGGGAAAAAATGCCATTAAGAACAAAAGCTTAGGCCGCACCACAGGGGCCTATTGTACACTACCCCACCTCCTCAAAAAACATTTTTCTAAAGGCCATAGGCTATAATGACTATAATGTTGTATTAAAATGTTCATGTTGAAAAATTTGGGATGCACTAGGCTTCCTGTTTCAGCCCCATATATGAAAATACAAAAATGGTGTGCACATCCCAAACATCCAATTAGGACGCAGGTGCAAGACAACTAAATGATATAGACAAATAAAGAAGTGAAGTCTGAACACTGAAAACTACTGCTCCAGAGGAATTTAATCAAGCAACGTTTCGACCTTCAGGTCTTCCTCAGCCTCATATATGCCCATTTAAAATGAACGCACTTTAGTACAATCCAAATACATTAAAGGACTAGAGATATGATGACTAGTTGCCAATAAGTATTGTTATGGTGCAAAAAGTCAAACTTCAGAGGCTTGTCATCAATAACTTGTGATTAATCAAAAACTAAAACTGAAAAAGAAATCATAATCCTGATACTTTCTTGATTGATAGCTTCTTGTATTTGGTACATACGGCTGCTATGTCCAGTGTTCGGGGGGGAACGAGTTACAAAGTTGGTATAGCCTACTTATCACAACATTGTCAATCACATCGTCAATCGAAAACGCTAATTTATTAAAACGTCTCGCTACCGAACTACCTACAGTAGCTTAAATTTGTGGAGGACGAAGAAAAAGCACTCATTTGGTAAATGAGCCAGTGAGAAATAATAAGTTTTAAGTAGGGTCCAGTGCCTTTTCAATACTTTTAAAACGGTACCGGCTCCTAAACGGTGCCTGAACCGATACTTAAAAAAAAAGAAGCAAAAAAAGCTATGGATAACTTTAAAGAACATTACAAATATTTAAAATAAATCCATAGCTTGTTGTGCAAGTTGTGTTCCCTTAATCTAAGGCTAATAAATGTATTTCACAATCTGGGTCATTATTTAATACAAAACCACACATAATGTTTCTACTGTATCTCTGTCACTCACTCTGATATTTAGTTAAGATGAGTGCTGTCTGTCACTGTCTTAAATCAGTTCTGTGAATTACTGTATGGTCATTCTTTATGAAGTAGCAACAATGTCGTTTTTAAAATACAGTACTGTGCAAAAGTATTATGGAAAAATTAGTATTTTCTCCCCAAAAAGGGTTTTAAGCCAGTTATTTATATCTTTTGCTGTAGTGTGTCAGTAGGAAATATCAGTTTGCCATTAATTTTAATAATAATCTAGTGCGATTTTGAATGCACAAGCAGTTTGACAACGGCAAAATGAATGTTTGGAAATGTAAACTGATATTTTATACTGACACACTACAGCAAAATATATAAATAACTGTCCGAACACCATTCTTTTAAGTGAAAATACTAACGTGTCCAAGACTTTTGCACAGTAGTGTATGTATAAAGTACGTATGATTAAATTAAGTATATTTAAATAAGTGTAATTAAAGTATGTGTTCGTTCATATGTGTTATGGGCTAGATTTTCGCTGGAGGAAACAGCTGTGGTGTGATGAGCGAAAACTTTACAGATGAGAAACCGACTGCTACCTCGTGACCTTTTGTAAACTGTATTTATGACAAAGAACTGCACAGATATGGATATTCTAACAATCTACCAATAAACACATACCTTGTGTCCTCTGTTTGTTTAAGTGCGCATGCGCTGCTCCGTTCGCGGTCTGTGCCTCTGCGGATTGAAGAGCGCGCTGAAAGACGGGAGGAGACTGGTCTGACGCTGGTTTCATGTGAAATTTAAGCGGACTGACTCTGAGTCGATCGGATACCGGTTCCATACCCAACCCCTACTTTTAAGAAATATATTTTTTGACAAACGAACCCAAAACTGTCTATGTCCTGGCTGGACTGTGATGTGATTTGTGTCACGTGCAAGTGCGATGGATCGCGTACAGACCAATAGGGTGTCGGAATGGTATATGTTTATACTTCTCATCCAACCACAATCAAATTCACTCCATCCGGATGGCGCGATTTATCTGGATAGGATAACATGAACCGCAGAGAAGTAAACTCGATGAGCGGTATCTCAGGCCCAGACAACCACCTCCAGCCCGGAGCCTTCCCTTTTTTCCCGACGTCCACTATGAAATAGTGAGGTCGTGGAAACACCCATATTCCACCCGTCTCTTTGGCCCTGATTCGCAGTATTATGGGAATGTGACAGAGCTCGATGAGCGTGGGTACAGAGCGATGCCACGGGTCGAACAGACGCTTGCGGGCTATCTGTCACCCGGTTCGGCGTCGTCTCTGAAGGCTCCGGCCTTGCCTACAAAAGCACTAAGAACAACATCAGCGTTAGTGGGCAAGGACTATGTGGCAGCAGGTCAGGCAGGGGCGTGCCTTCACACCATGGCTGTCCTTCAAGCATATCAGGCCGACCTGCTGAGAGATGTAGACGAGGGAGAGGGGATCGAGTGTGACGATATTGCAGAGCTTAGACGGACCGCTGATCTCTCCCTCCGCGCCACCAAAGAGACCGCTCGCGCGATTGGGCGATCTATGGCAGCCTTGGTGGCCGCGGAGAGGCATTTATGGCTGAACCTGTCCCAAATTAAAGACCGTACACAGGTTCTGCCTCCTGGACGCCCCGCTCCAAGCCTCGGGCCTGTTCGGCAACAAAAGCAGAGTGTCGCCACTCATGCTCCCCCTCTACAGCCGGTATTTCATAGTTCCAAAGAAGGATGGGGGGTTGCATCCGATCTTAGACCTACATCAGTTAAACCTCTCAGTTATGTCACTGAAGTTCAAAATGCTTACTGTCAAACAGGTTGTAGCTCAAATCAGATCCGAGGACTGGTTTGTCACGATAGATCTCAAAGATGCATACTTCCACACATCCATCCTTCCACAACACAGGAAGTTTCTGAGGTTCGCTTTCGGGGGCAAAGCTTATCAATATCGAGTACTTCCATTCGGCCTTGCACTCTCACCCCGCACGTTCACGAAATGTGTAGATGCGGCTCTGGTACCCCTCCGTATGCAGGGCATCCGCATTCTAAATTATATCGACGATTGGTTGATTCTAGCTCAGTCAGAGCAGACGGCGGTTCGACATCGAGGTGTCGTTCTCGCCCATATGGGGGAGCTGGGTTTGAGACTGAATGCCAAGAAGAGTGTACTTTCTCCAGTTCAGAGAACCACCTTTCTAGGCGTAGTATGGGATTCGACCACGATGCAGGCACGTATGTCTCCTGCTCGGATCGAGTCGATCCTCACATCAGTCAAGAGAGTTAGAGAAGGCCAGTCACTCACTGTGAAGCAGTTTCAGAGACTGTTAAGGCTCATGGCAGCTGCGTCCAACGGGATACCTTTTGGTCTCCTGCACATGAGGCCCCTTCAGTGGTGGCTCAAGACCAAGGGGTTTTCCCCGAGGGGAAATCCTTTCCGAACTATTCAGGTCACGCGGCGATGCCTTCGTGCCTTAGACATATGGAAGAAACCTTGGTTCTTGAATCAGGGCCCAGTGTTGGGAGCTCTTGGTCGCCATGTAACGCTAGCGACAGATGCGCCCTCACCGGTTGGGGTGCGGTCATGAGTGGCCACCCTGCCCGCGGTCTGTGGAACGGTCGCCATCTGACATGGCACATGAATTGTCTAGAAATGCTAGCAGTATATCGAGCTTTAAAATATTTCCTCCCAGACCTGTGAAGCTTTCATGTGTAAGTACGCACTGACAAAACAGCATTAGTCTCTTATATCAATCACCAGGGGGGTCTGCGTTCACGCCCCTTGTACAAGCTGGTGTACCAGATCCTCCTGTGGTCCCAGGGCAAACTCCTCTCGCTAAGAGCAGTGTATATTCCTGGGCGATTGAATGTGGGAGCAGACATGCTGTCGAGACAGGGGCCGAGGCCCGGGGAATGGATGCTTCATCCTGAGGTGGTGAAGCATATATGGCAAATATTTGGCAAAGCTCAGGTGGACCTCTTCGCGACTCGAGAGACATCTCAATGTCCCTTCTGGTTCTCTCTAGTTCACCCAGCTCCACTGGGACTAGATGCCATGGCACAGACTTGGCCGAGGCTTCGTCTGTATGCCTTTCCCCCCATCGCTCTGCTCCCGGGAGTTCTGGCGAGAGTACGCCGGGACAGGGTCCGTCTGTTGTTAGTAGCCCTGTTCTGGCCGGGCCGAGTATGGTTCGTAGATCTGATTTCTCTCCTCGACAGCTCTCCATGGCAGATTCCGATCAGGACAGATCTACTCTCTCAGGCGCAGGGCAAAATAATTCACCCTCGCCCGGAGTTGTGGAAGCTGTGGGTGTGGCCCATGAGGGGGCACATCTGTTAGCAGCTGGTCTCTCAACCGAGGTTGTTGAGACCCTACTCCAATCCAGAGCTCCCTCCACGAGGAAACTGTACGCCCTGAAGTGGAAACTCTTCACTTCATGGTGCAGAGATCGCCACCTTGACCCTGTTAACTGCCCAGTTGGTACAGTTCTGGAGTTTTTACAAGCTAGGCTCTCTGCAGGGTTAACCCACTCCACCTTAAAGGTGTACGTGGCGGCCATAGCTGCTTACCAGGTCCCTTTCAGTGATCAGTCACTGGGTAGACACCCCCTGGTTACACGTTTCCTCCGAGGTGCACTGAGGCTGAGACCTCCAGTACGGTCCCATATTCCCCCATGGGATTTGGTTGTGGTGTTAGAGGCTCTGTGCAAAGCTCCATTCGAGCCAATTCAAGAAATCTCAGACAGACATCTGACACTTAATACTGCCCTATTACTGGCTATTACCTCTCTAAAGAGAGTTGGAGATCTTCAGGCCCTCTCGGTGGCCCCTAACTATCTAGACTTTGCCCCTGGTATGGCCAAAGCATTTCTATACCCTCGAGCGGGTTACATTCCTAAAGTTCCCTCTGTCACACCACAACCTGTCGTACTGCAGGCCTTCTGTCCTCCTCCCTTTCGGGAGCCAGACCAGGAAAAGCTAAATTGTATGTGTCCAGTGCGAGCATTGGACGCATACATCCACATAGATCCAAAAGCGCTCGACGCAGCGTCTCGTTCCCTCGAGGAACATACTTAACCTAGGGACGTTTTCTCCCCACTCAAATCCATGATAGTGTCTTCATTGTACACAGTCATTTGAACCATTTGATGTGAAACACTAGACTTCACCAGTCTCTGTACTGAGCTGGATACCAACTGAAAAATACACGGTAGACATAATAGCAGCAAAAATCATTTAGCAGCATTATGTGTACACTCAGGCTCTTTTACGGCCATTCTCATGTGGGTGATGATATTGTTAACGTTGTCACTGTAGTCTGGAATATGAAAACAACATGATGTACCCAACTATGATGCTCATATTTGTCTTTTCACTTGTGCGCAGTGCTTCGATGCTGTTTTTCAATGCTCTTCCCGCTGATAAGGACGCTTGATGTTTAGGCTGGATTCTGGCCTTGTTGACGTGTGTCTCAAGATCTTTACTCCCTCAGCTTCTCTTCCTAAAATGCAGGTGGGACCTTTCTGCAGTGGCTGGCCTGGATCCACGTTGCTCTCTCTATTACTTTCACAGCCGTGTGAGTGGTCAGAAGCACCTGGAACGGTCCCAGCTACCTTTTTGCCTTCCAGCTCTTTCTCCTTAGATCTCGTACCACCACGAAATCTCCTAGTTTCAGGTCATGCAATGGGATTTCAGCAACCTTCTCCTGAGCAGCCTTCACCTGCGCACAGACATTAGACAACAGAGAAAACATTTCTACCAGAAAGACTCGGAGAAGATATTGAAACAATTCATACATTTATTTATGACCCAGCAAGCTGTATGTTTGTATTTGGCGTAGGCCCCATTCGTAAATAGCTGTCCGAGGGTACGGATTCAGTATTTCCTGCCTGAAGATGAAGGCAGGGGCGCAGCCGACCCCCGTGACGTTTTAGGAGGGACCATCCTGGTGGTGGTGGTATGGTTGGAGGGGAAGAACATCCTGTGGTGGTAAGGGAGATGGAGGGAAGATGCTTGTTATTGTTGAGGGAGGAGCCAATCTTGGTGGTGGAGGGGTGGGTGGTGGCGAGTGACGTGTTCAGCATCTGCAAACTCAGACAAGTGTAAGCACAGGTTCTTTTATACTTCTATTATTAGAACGTGATTGGACGATTGAAAAGGTAATAGGTGACGCTAACAATTGAGTCTTCCTGGCAGAACTTATGCTAAAGCTTCCATTTCTACCAGAAAGACTCGGAGAAGATATTGAAACAATTCATACATTTATTTATGACCCAGCAAGCTGTATGTTTGTATTTGGCGTAGGCCCCATTCGTAAATAGCTGTCCGAGGGTACGGATTCAGTATTTCCTGCCTGAAGATGAAGGCAGGGGCGCAGCCGACCCCCAAAAACTAGTGGAAGAATAATTCTATTGGAATGGAGCCTACCCCCAGAAATGGAAAATTAATATACTTGCCGGCTGTCTATCTTGACGTACCTAAAAGAGAGAAAAATGAATAAATAAATAAATAAAATAATTAGCAATGAACAATCATGATAGACATGAAAACTTCAATAACTTGTTTTAACAGTTTATAATAGGGTTCCAATTATGAATTATATATATATATATTTTTTTTTTTTTTTTTTTTTTATATACACGTGACGAGCCACACATAGACAAGGCCACGCTGAGCCACATAGACAAGGCCACGCTGAGCCACACATAGACAAGGCCACGCTGAGCCACACATAGACAAGGCCACGCTGAGCCACATAGACAAGGCCACGCTGAGCCACATAGACTAGGCCGCGCTGAGCCACACATAGACAAGGCCACGCTGAGCCACACATAGACAATGCCACGCTGAGCCACACATAGACAAGGCCGCGCTGAGCCACACATAGACAAGGCCAAGCTGAGCCACACATAGACAAGGCCACGCTGAGCCACACATAGACAAGGCCACGCTGAGCCACAAATAGACAAGGCCACGCTGAGCCATATAGACTAGGCCGCGCTGAGCCACACATAGACAAGGCCACGCTGAGCCACACATAGACAAGGCCACGCTGAGCCACACATAGACAAGGCCACGCTGAGCCACAAATAGACAAGGCCACGCTGAGCCATGTAGACTAGGCCGCGCTGAGCCACACATAGACAAGGCCAAGCTGAGCCACACATAGACAAGGCCACGCTGAGCCACACATAGACAAGGCCACGCTGAGCCACATAGACAAGGCCACGCTGAGCCACACATAGACAAGGCCACGCTGAGCCACATAGACTAGGCCGCGCTGAGCCACACATAGACAAGGCCACGCTGAGCCACACATAGACAAGGCCAAGCTGAGCCACACATAGACAAGGCCACGCTGAGCCACATAGACAAGGCCACGCTGAGCCACATAGACAAGGCCACGCTGAGCCACACAAGAGGAGGCCGCGCTGAGCCACACTTGGACGAGGCCGCGCTGAGCCACACATAGACAAGGCCACGCTGAGCCACACAAGAGGAGGCCGCGCTGAGCCACACTTGGACGAGGCCGCGCTGAGCCACACATAGACGAGGCCGCGCTGAGCCACACATAGACTAGGCCACGCTGAGCCACACATAGACTAGGCCACGCTGAGCCACACATAGACAAGGCCACGCAGAGCCACATAGACAAGGCCACGCTGAGCCACATAGACAAGGCCACGCAGAGCCACATAGAGAAGGCCACACTGAGCCACACATAGACAAGGTGACGCAGAACAACGCAACTAATACATGGCATGAATTATGAAAACTGTACTTGACAGATAGATAGAGCATGGCACCACCACCAGTAGTTGCATAGGAATTTACCTGAATTATTATTGCAGAGCTTGCTGAGCTTCGAGGATGGTCTTAAGGTCAGGTCTTATGTAAGACTCAAAAGCGGAGGAAGACCATCTTCCCAGAATCTTAATAGCTGTTGTAGGAACGCCGCGTTCGGCTGCTGTAGTAGCTGCTCCTATCCTAAATGAGTGTCCAGTATACAGGGAAGGGGATAGGCTACAGTTTTTAAGGACAGAAACTAGATGAGATCTGAACCAGGTTTTAGAAAGAGGAGCTCCGTTAGAGAGTGAGAATAGGGGTGAGTGATCTGAGGATCTAGGGCGAATTTTGAGGAATCTAATCATAGATGTGAAGGGACAGAAATTATTGCTTATTTTGGATATTGTTATGGAAACACCAGAACCAGAAGAGTCATTTTTAGAGTGTTTAAGAAAAAGTGTAAAGAAGTTAGGAGAGAAATGTAAGTCAGAGAGACAGAGACCACGGACAGGATCAAAACGTTTAGATGCTGAAGTGAATTCGCCTGGGCGCATAAATCCATAGAAAGCAGTTAAGAACACTGCTTCTAGCAGAATATTGGAGTATATGGAAAAAAGGCCATTGCGTAGGGAAAGGATTAATCTTTGCAACAGAGGCAAAGAAAAAGGCAACCTTTTGTCGGGGGAATTCGTAGAGGATTTAGCGAAGCCTTTGAGCAGTAATCTAACGGAAGAATCAGTGAAGAGACTTGGAAAATCGGGATTAAAATATTTAGCATAAAATTGAATCCCAGCGAGCAATCTGCGAATTGAGGAAATTTTTAAATTGCGATTTTCGAAATTAAAAACAAGGAACGAGCAAACCGTGGTAACCAGAATAGGAAATAAAGGTATCTGAAAGGAGTAGCAAAACATTAGAAAAGAAGACCAAGCTGAAGTGTAAGCTTTAAAAGTTGAAGGAGCAACTCCTTTAGACATGTAATGCCTAGCTGATTTTTGCAAATCGTCTAATTTAACATAGTTGCTGATAGGGGAGGGCAGGGTGTTGGTTCTGTATTGGCTGAAGGGCAAAGTCGTCTGAACGTCTGAAAACGAAAGCGGGAGAGCGCGTCAGCAATAACGTTGCAGTGCCCTGGTATATGAGCAGCTTTAATAATAAAATTGAAAGTGACGGATTGCCAGATTAAACGCCTCAAAAAAGGCATGATCGTTTGGCACGATGACCTGCCTTTATTGATAATGGCAACAGTGGCTTCGTTGTCGCAAAACAGCAAAATGCGTTTCCTTGACCACGCTGAACCCCAGATTACACTAGCAACTACCAGAGGATAAATCTCGTAGAGCGCAGAAGACACGGAACCTGATTCTTTCTTAGGGAATTTGTTTGGCCACTTCTCTGCGAACCATTGCCCTCGAAAAAACCCACCGAAGCCGATGGATGGGGCAGCATCGGTAAATAAATGAAGGTCTGCGGAGGATTCAAAGGCGTCATTGTAAAAGAAAGAAATACCGTTCCAATCATTAAGCAACTGAGTCCAAAATTTTATATCGGAGAGACAACCGTCATCTACCTGGATCGGATCGCTTAATTTTTGGACGGAATGGGCCATAGTTAACAGCCGAGAGATAAATGTTCTGCCTTGTGGTATGATGCTCATGGCGAAATTGAGGTGACCGAGCAGAGAGAGCATGTCTCGTTTCGTGACGCAGCGTAGAGAGGAAAAAGATTCCAGAAATGACCTGATCCTTAGGAGTTTCTCTTGTGGCAAAGAAGCTTGCATTTTGACTGTGTCAAGGGAAATGCCTAAGAATTCTAACGAAGTAGAAGGGCCTAATGTTTTTTCGGCAGAGAGTGGAACGCCGACGTCGCTAAATATTTGTTTAAGAATACTAAGGATGGAAGATTGTGAAGATGGAAAGTCGACTAGCAGAAAATCGTCTAGTAAATGCAAAACGAAAGGAAGCTTACAGATGTTCAGTAGAATCCAACACAGAGCTTCTGAGAGACTGTTGAAAATATGCGGGCTACTTCTACAACCGAACGTCAGCCTCACAGCGAAGTAGAATTTTGAGTTCCATTTCACTCCAAAATACGGCCAATCAGATGGGTGAATTGGAATAATTTTAAAAGCGTCGGTAATGTCAGCTTTGGCTAACCAAGCGCCAGGACCAGCTAATTTTATTAACTGGATGGCGTTATCCACCGTAGCGTAATGAAGAGAAAAAGGTGTTAGGGGAATGTTTTCGTTAACGCTAGCTATGTTGGAGGAATGTGGAGAAGACATATCAAAGATTAGACGTTTTTTACCGGAATATTTGCGAGTTGCGATGCCGATGGCATTAATCCGAAAAGGAGAAAAAGGAGGAGAAGTGAAGGGGCCGATAACATATCCTTTATTAACCTCTTTATCTAAAAGAACTGACACCACTTCAGGTTCCTGTCTTGCGGATTGCAAATTTTTTGCAACAAAAGAGGCAGAAAGAGGAGAGAGGATACCCACCCGAAACCCTTGGGACAAACCGGTGATTAAATAATCAACAAATACCGGATCGGGGTGAGAAGAGAGGTAGCTTGAAAGGTTGGGAATATTAATAGGAGTAGATGGGTGTTTATTCAAAATTTTTTCCGAATTAGGGTTTTCCCTCGGGGTGCAGGTTTGTACCGGCGTGGACAAACAGATTTCGGGTGTGGATCCTTGCAAACACTACAAATATGAGCAAATTTGCAGTTAGGAAAAGAACAAACGGCCTCATTAAATTGAAAACATAGAGGTACGTTATTGAATTCTGCCGTACTAGAGCGACCTCTGGAGTTTGAAGAGAGGCTTACATTTTCAGGACCGTGGACAGCGGCTGGAGCGTTACTAGCAAACGCTTTAGGGCAAAATGAAGCCTTGTGACCGTGAGCGCTGCAAATAGCGCATGTTAAGCTCTTTTGGCCTCCGAAATGGCGGACGAGCAGTTCGGTGTCGGTAACTGACCAGTCTAGTCTTGAATTAAAAAGTGAGATAAAGGAGGCAGATTTTGCTGAGAAGGACTTGTGGTACTCGTAAAATAGAGTTCCCCCGTATCTTTGACTGAAGTCCGCCATCATTGATAGATAAAGATCTAGCTCTTCCCTTCTCTCGGGGTATGTTTGACACAGAATGTCTCTATAAATACTGAATGCAATGACGAATTCACCAAACGAGAGATTTCGTTGTAAACGGGGATCGGAAGTTTTAAGAAGTACTGCCACGTCACCACAGTCGACCATTTTCCTGTCGGCAGCAGGCGAAGGAAGCAGTAAGGTAGCAAGATTGATGTCCTTACCTTGGATGATATTGCTTCTTAAATGGTTAGACACTGTTGCGGCGGCTGGTGGAACAAAACGCCTACCGAATGCTTGTGCTGGAGTTGCTGTGGAAAGGTTGAAGTTTGAGGAAGCCGGTGAAGCGGAGACATTTTGAAAAGGCGTCTGGATAGTGAGCTGAGAAGGTGGCGAGGAAGCTGAAGTCGATGGCATGCTCTGATAGTTACTAATTCCAGAAGGAGGAGGACGAGATTGTGGAATAGCTGAGGAGTGTATTGCCGGATCTGTACTTGAGTGGGAACTGGTAAAAGAATGTTCGAGGTTAGTCATTTTTGATTGTAGTTCTTTGACTGTTTTGGAGAGATTTTGAACAGCAGAGATGAGATGTAGATTTGTATCGGTGGATTCGATGCATTGAGGTGGAGACGGAGCTCTGGCAAGTTGTGATGTTCTTTTTGCGGGAACGGGTGAAGATGATTTAGCCGTTCTTTTCCTTCCGGATTGTTTTGTCTGAGTTGTCGATGTTGAAGGTTTTGGAGTTGTTTGGGTAGGAACCGGGGGATAGCCTAGCGTGTTATAGGCGAGGGAAAGTATATCTTCTCTTGAGAGACCTTGGCTTATTGGTATTCCGGCGTTTTCGAGAGCTTTGTATATATTTTCCGAAGACCACTGAGCCCATGGTGAAGTGCGGCATTGTAAACGCGAACTTCGGCGAGCGGTAACAGGAGATGGCGGGACGATTTCATTGTCGGAGTCGGAGTAATCACAAATGTATTGCGAGTTTTGAGACATTTTTTTTTTTTTTTTTTTTTTTTTTTTTTTTGGTCGGCAACTGAACGCGAGCAACCGAGTGACGTGTTCAGCATCTGCAAACTCAGACAAGTGTAAGCACAGGTTCTTTTATACTTCTATTATTAGAACGTGATTGGACGATTGAAAAGGTAATAGGTGACGCTAACAATTGAGTCTTCCTGGCAGAACTTATGCTAAAGCTTCCATTTCCTTGCAATAACTCAATGTGTCATGCTCACACACCTCTGTAGATGGCAGCTGTTGTTTACCCTCCTCTTTACCCATAAATGGGGGTTTGCCAAAGAGAATTTCAAAAGGGCTCAGGTTTACTCTGGATCGTTTTCTCATTTTCATGTACATGAGAACGATTGGGAGCACCTTAACCAATCTGAGTTCAGTTTCCTCACAACACTTAGCCAATTTGTTTTTTATTGCCCCTACATAAAATGTGTTTCATTGTCTGAACTGATTTTTCGTGGAATTCCCCATCTCAGGACTATTTCAGTCAGCAGAGCTTTTGCTACTGCTGCTGCATCCTGTTTGGACATTGGGAAGACCTCTACCCATTTGGACCACATGTCCACAAATTCCAAATAACAATTTTTCTTCCCTTCACATGGGGACAGTTCAATTAAATCCATCTGGGCTGGCTGGGATACCTGAGACATTTTTATGCCTCTCGCAACATTATGTGTATTACAAATGACACATATTTTACAAATTTTTTTGCATAAATTGTGAACCCCTTTGTAAACCACAATTCTTTAATTTGCATAATCATTCCCCCTTTCTATTCATGGTCTTTCCCATGCATCGACTTAGCATAGTGAGGAAAGAAGTGGTTAGGTAAACAAGGCTTGCCATCTCTGCTCATCCATACTCCATTCACCATCGTACAACCACTCTGTTTCCATTTATCTCTTTCTTGCATGCCCTGTGAAGATGAACAAATGTCAGAGTTATTTTCAGATAACAAAGTACACTCCGATGATTTTGTCTGCTGAGATGCCGCAGCCTTCGCCGCTGCGTCTGCTCTGGCGTTTCCTGTAGATACAGAATCTTTGTTATTAGCATGCGCTGCACATTTACAAATGGCTATCTTTTATGGCAGCAAAATAGCATTTAGCAAATCTGCCACAAGGGGTGCATTTAGTATTGGTTGCCCATCTGACTAATTTCCTGTGTTTCCACAGCTCACCAGAATCATGAGTAACCCCAAATGCATAGCATGAATCTGTGTAAATTGTGACGCATTTGTCTGTCATTAGTTTGCATGCTTTTGTTAATGCCACAAGCTCAGCTGCTTGTGCCGATTAATTTGATGGCAATGAGCTGGAGGCCACAATGTCAAATTCAGTTGTTATCGCATAAACACCCCATTCAGGCCTGTTTGTGGATCTTTAAAAGCTGAGCCATAAACCCATTTTTCTCATCAACCATCTGAACAAAGGGTTTATTTGGGGCCGGCAAACCCAGAGTTGGCGCAACAGACAGCTGAACTTTCATGTTCAGCAATGCCTCTTTCGCTTTCTCTGTCCACTCAATCCTATTGCATAACTTCAACAACTTCCCTCTCAGGGCTCTCAGGGGCCGCTAAAAAATTGCATAATTTGGAATAAATGTTCTAAAATAGGAACACATTCCCAAAAATGAAAGTGTTTGTTTCTTTGTGAGTGGTTTTGGGACTTATCTTATAGCTTTAACCCTTTTTTTTTCAGACAGTGATTTGCTATTTGGTGTTATTACATGCCCCAGGAATGTAATCTGTTGTTTTACAAAATGCAGTTTTGTCAGGCTGACTTTATGGCCCTCCTGAGTCAGATGATTCAAGAGAGTCACAGTGTCAGTTACACATGTAAGCTCATCATGAGCACACAATCAAAGATCATCCACATACGTTAATTAAGCTGTACCTGCTGTCAGGGTCAAAGGTTCCAAACTCCTTCTTAGAGCTTCGTTGTAATTTATCAAACTTTATCAACTGGCACACTAAAAAATGCATTTGCCAAATCTAACACTGAGAAGAATGTTGCATCTTGTGGTATTTGTGACAAAGTTGTATATGGATTTGTCACTGATGGAGCTCTGTTTCTGAGAGCAGCATTCACAGCCTTTAAATCTTACACGAATCGCCATTCTGTGGGCTGACCCTCATCCCTGATCTTTTTCACAGGAAAAATTGGAGTGCGAACTAAAGAATCATTGCATGGCACCATTATCCCCTCTCTTAATAGTGACTCAAACACTGGTTATATACCAAGAATTGCCTCTAGTTTTAGAGGGTATTGACGTTGACACGGTCTGTAATCAGATTTTGGGGTGACCACAACTGGTTTACATCCTTTAATTAAACCAACATCGTATTTGTGTTTTGCCCATAACTCTGATGGCACTTCTGCTAATGCTGGATGTATATCTCAGGCACAAATAATTGTCATGCAATGATTTTCCTTTTTTCTTTTTTCAATGGGTACCAAAACTCTCTTTTTGAAATTGACTCTTTAATTTCACCTGTTAATTGTGGTTGGCATTGCAAATCACATGGCTGTATAGCTATATATATATGTATATATTTATATATATCCGCTAAAAACTCAATCAACTAGCCCCTCTACTAGCATAGGATATTTAGCCATTTTCATAAAGGCTTCACTCTTATACATAATCACACATTTATCAGGATGTTCATCAACAGAATCAGACATACACAAAGGAAAGCAAGCTTTTTCTTCATTGCAGAGAGCAGAAAGTACATCAGTGTATGCTTCTTGATTTAGCCGTTTTCTCCAGGCAATCCTTCGCCCAATGACCGTCCTTTTTGCACAGTCTGCATCTTGTACATCTGAATGTCAAATGTTCATCAGTCTCGCAGATCTAACAACCCCATCTTCCATATTGTTTTTCAGTTTCATTCGAATATCTTCCTCCTCCTCTTTTCCATCTTCCCCTTTTCGATTGCTGGTCGATTTCGCTGCGCAGAATAGCCCCCTGGCTTCGACACAGCCTTCACTAACGCCAGCTGCCACTCTCTGTCAAGGTCAGGGTCCATTTTCGCGGCTTGCAACTCAATCACGGGAAAATGTGAATATGGCGGAGGTACATGTTTAGAAACACAAACATCAGAGTTTTTAGTGAGGCATTTACATTTTCTTCACATTCTTCTACTTTGTTTTCCTCCTTTCTACTTGCTAATTCTTTCTGAATCGCTCTCCTTTCGCTCCTATCTGCTTCCGCTATCCAACAATTCACAGTTTGTTCACATTTCTCACACCTATGTCTCGCACAACAACCTTTCTGTCTCTCGCTTCCCTCTTTTACTGATTCCTCCACAGCTTTTACAGTTTTTTTCAATCGCTAACAAGCGCTTAACCATACTTCAGATACTTAACACAGACTCACACCTACAAAACACAATTGGCCAAATGGATAATTTTCTTCTCAAAAACACATTTTGTTAAATATATACTAAATCTTCATTTCAAAATAGAACACATCTTTCTCTGCACACACCAACTTTACCAAAACACTGGAAATCTGACTCAAAATTAAAACAAACAATCTCTCACTGCTCCTGCTCCTCTCACTGCTCCTCTCACTGCTCCTGCTCCTCTCACTGCTCCTGCTCCTCTCACTGCTCCTGCTCCTCTCACTGCTCCTCTCAATGCTCCTCTCACTGCTCCTGCTCCTCTCACTGCTCCTGCTCCTCTCACTGCTCCTCTCAATGCTCCTCTCACTGCTCCTGCTCCTCTCACTGCGTCTCTCACTGCTCCTGCTCCTCTCACTGCTCCTGCTCCTCTCACTGCGTCTCTCACTGCTCCTGCTCCTCTCACTGCTCCTGCTCCTCTCACTGCATCTCTCACTGCTCCTGTTCCTCTCACTGCTCCTGCTCCTCTCACTGCTCCT
This sequence comes from Carassius gibelio, assembly GCF_023724105.1. Lineage (NCBI taxonomy): Eukaryota > Metazoa > Chordata > Actinopteri > Cypriniformes > Cyprinidae > Carassius > Carassius gibelio. The sequence continues at coordinate 27,129,423 of NC_068371.1, forward strand.
CTCACTGCTCCTGCTCCTCTCACTGCTCCTCTCACTGATCCTGCTCCTCTCACTGCTCCTGCTCCTCTCACTGCTCCTCTCAATGCTCCTCTCACTGCTCCTGCTCCTCTCACTGCTCCTGCTCCTCTCACTGCTCCTCTCAATGCTCCTCTCACTGCTCCTGCTCCTCTCACTGCGTCTCTCACTGCTCCTGCTCCACTCACTGCTCCTGCTCCTCTCACTGCTCCTCTCAATGCTCCTCTCACTGCTCCTGCTCCTCTCACTGCGTCTCTCACTGCTCCTGCTCCTCTCACTGCTCCTGCTCCTGCTCCTCTCACTGCGTCTCTCACTGCTCCTGCTCCTCTCACTGCTCCTGCTCCTCTCACTGCGTCTCTCACTGCTCCTGCTCCTGTCACTGCTCCTGCTCCTCTCACTGCGTCTCTCACTGCTCCTGCTCCTCTCACTGCTCCTGCTCCTCTCACTGCGTCTCTCACTGCTCCTGCTCCTTTCACTGCTCCTGCTCCTCTCACTGCGTCTCTCACTGCGTCTCTCACTGCTCCTGCTCCTCTCACTGCTCCTGCTCCTCTCACTGCTCCTGCTCCTCTCACTGCTCCTGCTCCTCTCACTGCTCCTCTCACTGATCCTGCTCCTCTCACTGCTCCTGCTCCTCTCACTGCTCCTCTCAATGCTCCTCTCACTGCTCCTGCTCCTCTCACTGCTCCTGCTCCTCTCACTGCTCCTCTCAATGCTCCTCTCACTGCTCCTGCTCCTCTCACTGCGTCTCTCACTGCTCCTGCTCCACTCACTGCTCCTGCTCCTCTCACTGCTCCTCTCAATGCTCCTCTCACTGCTCCTGCTCCTCTCACTGCGTCTCTCACTGCTCCTGCTCCTCTCACTGCTCCTGCTCCTGCTCCTCTCACTGCGTCTCTCACTGCTCCTGCTCCTCTCACTGCTCCTGCTCCTCTCACTGCGTCTCTCACTGCTCCTGCTCCTGTCACTGCTCCTGCTCCTCTCACTGCGTCTCTCACTGCTCCTGCTCCTCTCACTGCTCCTGCTCCTCTCACTGCGTCTCTCACTGCTCCTGCTCCTCTCACTGCTCCTGCTCCTCTCACTGCGTCTCTCACTGCTCCTGCTCCTCTCACTGCGTCTCTCACTGCTCCTGCTCCTCTCACTGCTCCTGCTCCTCTCACTGCATCTCTCACTGCTCCTGCTCCTCTCACTGCTCCTCTCACTGATCCTGCTCCTCTCACTGCTCCTGCTCCTCTCACTGCTCCTCTCACTGCTCCTGCTCCTCTCACTGCTCCTGCTCCTCTCACTGCTCCACTCAATGCTCCTCTCACTGCTCCTCTCAATGCTCCTCTCACTGCTCCTGCTCCTCTCACTGCTCCTGCTCCTCTCACTGCGTCTCTCACTGCTCCTGCTCCTCTCACTGCTCCTGCTCCTCTCACTGCATCTCTCACTGCTCCTGCTCCTCTCACTGCTCCTGCTCCTCTCACTGCTCCTCTCACTGCTCCTCTCACTGCTCCTCTCACTGATCCTGCTCCTCTCACTGCTCCTGCTCCTCTCACTGCTCCTCTCACTGCTCCTGCTCCTCTCACTGCTCCTCTCAATGCTCCTCTCACTGCTCCTGCTCCTCTCACTGCGTCTCTCACTGCTCCTGCTCCTCTCACTGCTCCTGCTCCTCTCACTGCGTCTCTCACTGCTCCTGCTCCTCTCACTGCGTCTCTCACTGCTCCTGCTCCTCTCACTGCTCCTGCTCCTCTCACTGCGTCTCTCACTGCTCCTGCTCCTCTCACTGCGTCTCTCACTGCTCCTGCTCCTCTCACTGCTCCTGCTCCTCTCACTGCATCTCTCACTGCTCCTGCTCCTCTCACTGCTCCTCTCACTGCTCCTGCTCCTCTCACTGCTCCTGCTCCTCTCACTGCTCCACTCAATGCTCCTCTCACTGCTCCTGCTCCTCTCACTGCTCCTGCTCCTCTCACTGCTCCTCTCAATGCTCCTCTCACTGCTCCTGCTCCTCTCACTGCGTCTCTCACTGCTCCTGCTCCTCTCACTGCGTCTCTCACTGCTCCTGCTCCTCTCACTGCATCTCTCACTGCTCCTGCTCCTCTCACTGCTCCTGCTCCTCTCACTGCTCCTCTCACTGCTCCTGCTCCTCTCACTGCGTCTCTCACTGCTCTTGCTCCTCTCACTGCTCCTGCTCTTCTCCCTGGGCCCCTTGCTCTTACTCTTCCTTGTCCATACATTACAGTGTTTGTCTTTTTCTGTTTCCAAAAACATCACTCTTCAAAGTCCTCCTTTTATTGTATAAGTGTCAATGTAATAGAAAAAAAATAACCCCTGCCATTGAGTCTAAGCCAGATAGGAATCAGCTGTGGTTGGCCCAATTTACACAACATAAATCAGCTAAGATATATTGTTTTTGAACTGATATCATTGCAGAAGCAGAGGTTTTTATATTGTCTCTAAGGTTTGGAACATTGTTTTTGCTATTGTGGGATGTTGTGTGTTAACATTTGTAAATACTACAAAAACGATCCATAATTTTGTTGGGAGGTATAGCTTGTCTGTTCAGAAAATGTAAGCATTGTGGAAATGTGTTCAATGACCCCATATTGTGTGAAAACGACATGAAATGTGTGAATGGTATGGCCACAATAGACAGATGCTGTGCTAATTGTGTTTAGAGTTTTGAAAATGTGACAACTGCTTGGACAAATGCTTGTTAGCGACTGAAAAAAACTGTAATTTCTTAACACTCAATGTTCCCTCTTTCGAAAAACCATGCTATTTAATTAATTTCCCCATATCTTGCATGCATTTTTGGATATACACTTTTTTTATTTGCCTAAACACCGGTGTATCATATTCAACGAGCTTGCTCTGAGACTTTCCCATATCTGCTGGTTTCCTTCTCTGTGGATACCTTTTCCTTCGGCGCGCCTATAATATGTCAGACATCTTCAACAGATCCGACTTCCCCTGCCCAAGTCGGGGAGGCAATACTCGCACAGTCTCACTTGCCCTCTTAGAAATATGTTAACCGCTTGCGCGTGATCTCAGCTTATCGCTTCGAAATATCTGTCTCTTACCCGAGAGCTCTGTTGCCACTCCGGTTCTTTTCTAATTCCAGTGGTGTCTCCTCCGGGCCTCTGCAGTCGGTCCCTTTCTCCCTCAAATCTAATCGGGTTAGGGCTGAACTTCTATAATCCACGATGATCTGTCACCATCTGCTCACAGGTCCAGAAGACACATCCAAGGAATCCCACGTTCTGACACCAAATTTTCGTGGCAAAATTTAATCAACTCTCATCAGCATAAGACACAGACTCACTCTCAGGTTAGAATTAAAAAGAAAGCTTTTATTCTTTGCAAAGAAGGTCAGACAGTCATACAGTAATGCTGAGTTCCTGCAGAGTGCGACGGACCCAGCAAGAGGGCAGTCCTCCACCTTATATCCCTCTGCTGCGTCAAGGTTACAAAGTCTTAGTAGCTGTAAATTTCCATGGATAACATAAAACACACTCTCTGTGGCTTGTTTCTTACACATTTAGGACTTAGGTGTGGGTGTCCCCCCCACTATATGGCCCAATGACCCTTTCAGGTCATTCTCAGACATCTGTTTCCCCCCCAGGTGTCCCCCTTCTGAACCCACACAGCAATTCTAAGAAAACACATGCATATATAGGCATACAGAAGCAATGTTAAATGAATTTTTCCACCACAGTCCGCAGGACCGAAAGTGCACATGAAGTGTTCCATTTGGGACATGGCCTTATTGTTGGGTTTAGTTCTACCTCCTGTAGGGGTATCTCAAAAATCCAGGGGCATTGTCACTACCTTATTAGACACTCGTAAGTCCTTTGACCATTATACTTCCTTTAAATGGCAGTAGGCAGCTCACTAGTTGTTTGAATAAACCTAAACTGAATTCTAATCCCATTTTCTTTCCATCTAAAGGCAATTGCAGACAGTTCCATGCTGCCAGGAGAAGTATTTAAAATAAATTTTACTGTTACAACCAATGGAACCAGTGGTACCTACACAATTCGTGCAAGGAATGACAAAAACATCCCTATGACACATCCATCAACGTAATTTCTCCACTTAGTTCTCAGATCACTCAGTAATGATTTAATCAGCTTTCCTTATCAAGAATAAAATGAAAACGTTCTGTTTCTTTGTCATGCCAGTCTCAATCTCGTGAGTGGCGGCAGTGCTCAGGGGACATTGTCTGTCACTCCACCTGGTGATATGGTCTCAGGCACAGATGTTACGCTAACCATCGAGGCAGAAGGCCCTGGAGGAAGTGATTCTAACTATGTCGTCCTTCGCCTCTCTGTTCTCTCAAAGGTAACCTCAGTTGGTTTCAGACAGACTGATAAAACAATCTATTTTTGTGAAATTTCAGTGGAAAAGAATGCGTGCTTTGATTAGCAAATTAAATGAGGCATATGTATATGTGGAATGTTATTTCAGTACTGATTTTGCAGTAGTGGTGTCCCAGCATAAGAAAATGGAAAGTTTAGACCTCTAAATGATTTCTATGTCAGTCAGTTATTTCTTCACACAAAACAAATTGTGGTTGAATTATGATTAATATACGTACTATGCTACCATTCAAAGGTTTGTTGTCAAGTATGATTTTTTTTATTTTTTCAAGAATTCCTTTATTTAGCAAGAATGCATTCAACTGATCAAAAGTGGTAGTTTATGCTTTTACTTCATTAGAAAATATTTATGTTTTATATAAATATTGTTCTTTGCTAAATTTCTATTTATCAAAAAATCCTAAAACAAAATGTATCATGATTTTCACAGAAATATTAAGCAGCTCAACTGTTTTCAACACTGATTATAATAAATGTTCCTTGAGCAGCAAATTATCATCTTAGAATGATTTCTGAAGGATCATGTAATACTGAAGATGGGAATAATGCCTGCTTTGCATCACAAGAATAAATTACAATTTAAAATATATTTAATTTTTTAATTTGAAAACCGTTATATTAAATTGCAGTGACAAGCTGATGTATCAACTCGCCCTTTACTGTTCCATCCAGGTTACCGACTTTTCACCTCCAAAATGTGAAGTTGTCAATGTACAGGGTACTTGCTACTCCTCCTCTTGCAGCTCATCAAACTGGGAACTGTCTGTCAACATCACAGATGGTAATGGCACAGGCATCGAGAGCATTTCCATCCAGCAAGGCAGTGGAAACTTCACCCAGAGTAAAGTGGAAGATGGTGTGATTGTGTTTATGGGTCTGTATGAGGCCTCATGTTGTTCACCTTCTGTGACTTTGTCTGCAGTTGACAAGGTAGGGAATGTGGGCAGGTGCAGCTACACCATCAAGTCCAGCGCAGGCTCGTGCCTCATCAGCATGTCCTTCCCTCTGTGGGCATCTCTGCTTTTATATTGTTTTCTACATGACACTTTCCCTTAGTAATGAAATTAGTATTAATTGGTAGTATTAAATGGTATTTCCAGATATGCAGGACTACCAATGAAGAACTATGCTGTGTATACAGACCATACAAACCTCAAAAGATAGATTAGAGTTTTGTGTGAGTTCATATGACAGGCAGAAATATAACTCATTTTTTATTAACATGAATCTAACAGAAATGAATGTTGCAAAAATGTAAAAATAAATGCTTTCTAATCAACAACATTACTTTTTTCTGCACAAATATATAAAATGTTTATTATATTTTGTCTAACCAAATAAGTTCACATGTATTTTGAACATCAATAAATCATTTTGAAGTACACAATTGTGTACATTGTACACAAATATCTGCAATGATTTGCAGGTCAGTTTACAGTTCAGCAACCTTAATATACACTTAAGGACAATGACAGTTGTACTACATAAATGATTATTGTGAGTTTACTAACTAGTGTTTTGTGCTTGCATTGAATGATGTGGTACATCTTGAAAAATGAACATGTAATCTAGACTATCTCAACCAGCTATCCAAATGTTAACCACTTTACACTTTAAAAAAATAATGCAATGAAGCAGTTAACATACTATTTTTTTTTCTTTAAAAGAGGATTAAATTAAGGGGATAGTTCACCCAAATAATACATTTTATGAAGAAGGCATCTTCATAAATTGAAAGGATAGTTCACCCAAATGAGAAAATTATTATTAATTATTATGATTTAATCACATTAAAACCATTTTAGGTGTATATGACTTCATTCTTTCAGACAAATACAAACAGAGTTATATTAAGCTTTATAATGGCTGTGAATGGGGGTCGAGATTTGGAAGCTAAATAAATTGCATCCATCCATCATAAAAAGTACTCTACGAGGTTAATAAAGGCCTTCTGAAGTGAAGCAATGCGTTTGTGTGAGAAAAATATACATATTTAAAACTGTAAAACATACGAGTTGAGCCTGAGCAATATTTGTCGGAGAAAGATGCAGGCTGGGACCACAATGTTGTGTAGCATTGTACAGTTCTGAACCAGAGCACATATCGGCTCCTCAAACTGCTGTCCCAGCTCCTCATCATCATCATCCTCAGCTGCCACATCACCACTTCCCTCCAAGGACGGGACACCCATTGACAGGAACCATTTCATTATGCATTATGCATATTATCTGTCAAAAAAATCATGCAGATGTCTATACTAAAAATCACATTATTATTTTATTTAAAAAAAAAAGTAAAAAAGAAAGAAAATCCTGGGAAATGAATCAGCCCCCCCCCCCCCCCCCATGGAACATAAAAGGAGACATTTAGCACAATGTCCAACCTGCTCTATTCCATATAATTAAAGTGGATGGTGACCGGGGTCTAACAATCTTTAAAAAAGCACCATAAAAGCATCAAAAGATGCACTACATACAGTATATGATTGTTTTGTGTGAGGAATAGACTGAAATTTAGGTTGTGATTACTGGAAATCTTAAAAACAAAAGATTTCAAAAGATTGTAATAAAGCTGTCTGGACATTCTGCTATAAATATAATATATAAATATTCATCATTATATATATAACTTTCACACTGCCAGTGATTACCGGGGATATGTGCGTGCTTTCACACAAAACCCGTAAAGGTCCAAAATATGATATTGTGGACAAAGGTCTAATTCGTGGTATTAGAGGGAGAAAAATGTTTATAGTGATTTGAAGAATTACTTCACAGTGTAATGATAAGTGCACACTGTTGGAAATTATATTATGCTTGTCTATGAGATTAGATGGGTTTAAACATGCAGGTGAGCGCTATACACATTTTTTTTTTTACAGAGATCTCTTAACCTTTTCACTTTTTCCTAAACAGAAGTAAGATGAGCTTTTTGTCCAGATCAAGATATTACTGTATTCAGTACCACATTCATGCAATATTACCATGCAATCTCTTTAGATTCCATGCTAGGCTTTCTCTCACATTCTTTTTTTATGCATATACATAAGATATTTTAATCAAAAGTTAAAGATAATTGTGCTTAAAACCTCTCCATGCACAAAGACAAAGTAAGCATTAAAACATAGAGATCTAGGGCTGTTTCATAAAAAAAAGGCATTTCAATGATATTACAGTATATTTGTTAACAGGCACTATACAAATGCTCCACAATACAAATCACTCTTTTAATGATTTAATATCCTTTATACCTATTTTAAAAAAGAGGGTTCTTATACACCCAGTAGAATTCGATTGTTAAGTGATGACGTAAGGAACGCAGTAGTTTATGACCACTGTTTATTCATATTAATCATTTAAGCTATACGTTTCAAAGTTTTTCTTGTGGTATCTGATAAAGCGTTTCGACCCAGAAGTGGTTACATGTCACGTCAGACTTAGCAAGCGAATAAGCTAAAGCTAGAGCTATATATTTCAGCAGCTGCATTATTATGGAAATATAACCACTAGGGGGCACCAAACAAGCACTTTTAATATTCAAGTGATGCTATTTAATGCTTACTGAGTTTTTTACACTGTTAAAGAGTTGGATTCCCATGCTAAACATGGACAAAGTTTCAAAAATTAAGTTGTACGTTTGAAGGAGTATTTCTATTCCAAAAATACTTCTTCCGGTTTGTCACAAGTTTCGGAAAGTTTTTTTAGAGTAAGGCTGTGTGAATTTCCTTATATGGGTCTTAAGGGCACGTCTGCCGGAAGAGCGCGCGCTCCCGTATAGCAGAGCACTGAAAGCACAACAGACATTCACTGATCAGAGCGAGAGCGTCACGAAATGTCACAAAAGAAGTGTGTTTTTGGTTGCCAGGGCAAGACAACCCTGCACAGATTACCAAAAAAAAAAAAAAAAACAGCATTAAGGGACCAATGGATGGAGTTTATTTTTACAGAGCATCAATGGAGTTGTGCAAGTGTTTGTGTTTGTTCCCTGCATTTCGAAGATGCTTGTTTTACAAACAAGGCCCAGTTTGACGCCGGATTTGCACATCGTTTATTTCTTAAGGATAATGCAGTCCCAACGAAAAAGGGTCACGATCGTGTGTTGGAACCGCAGGCGGTGAGTAAAACTGCTTAAAATATCTCTGTGTTGTTACTGTAACTTAGCTATCAGTGCGTAAGCACATCAAGTAAACAACATGTGATGTTGTCATCAAACTGCACTTTCCACATGTACAGCTTAAAAAAAAAAAAAAAAAAGACGAAAAAGTGGAACTTAGTCATTTTCCAAAACCGCTAAGCAAATATATACAGTTTCAGTACATACCACATAGAGACATCGTTGATGATGCTGCTCTTGTTAAATTTCAGCCTCTGGATCTGATTCTGGATCATAAATATATGCTGAATCTGACTGTTAGCCATGGTTTGTTTGGGATGATGTTTTTTTCCTCAAGGTAATGTCACAGCTTCCACATGCTCTCAACGCAAAAGCTTACTGGTGCTTGTGATTCTTTAGCTCCGCCCACACGTCGGTCGTGTTTATCTGAGAAAAATTGGTACAGACTATTTTTGTCTTATGAATATAATAAAACTAAAGACTTTTTGGAGTTATGAAGGATGCAGTACTACTCTATAGGTACTCAAGATTAATAGGATATTGAGTGAAAACGAGCATTTCACCCCCCCCCCCCCCTTTAACAAAGGGACAGACCTGTGTTGAAAAAGTTCATATGATTGTGGGATTACATTTTCAGAATTGTATGGATTCACTAAAATTAAAAGAGAGAGAGAAAAATAATAAAAATTATTTTTTTTGTTCAGTGCCCCAGCATATCCCCCCCACTGAAAATGCTCTAGACACGCCCCTGATACCCTGTACTACTTCACATTTGTCTCAGATGACATTGCGCTTGTCCAACATTTTTGTTGGACTCCTCCACTGGGGGATCATATGGGGGAGCTGATGGATGAAATAGGAGGTGACAATTACATCACAGAGAATTCTAGTGGCACGAAATGTTATGGCTATCGCAATGCCAAAGGAAAAGTGTGCATGAAAGCTAAAGGTATAACCCTGAACACTGGAAATTCCCAAGTTCTCCATTTAGATTCCCTGATTGGTCTGGTTAACGGCTATGTGATGTCTTACGATGATACATAATACATCCTGGGTCGTTCTTAAAAAATAGTTCCTCTTGGTCAAACTTGTTGGTTGTTCCACAAACATGTCTAAGATCTATGGGTGATAAGGCTTTCTCTTTCTATGCTACTGTCCTTTGAAATTCTCTGCCTCTTGAACTTAAGGAAGTTCAGAATTATGATGATTTTACAGTTCAACTTAAGACATATTATTTTGCATTTGCTTGTTGATTTTGTATAGTTTTTATTGGACTGATTATCAGTCCCTCCAGAAAAACGCGATTATGCGATCGCGTGATTTAACCCATAATCAGCCAAGGGCCACATACTTATGCGGGGGTCGCATTTTTTCAAATGCGCCGCACTTTCGCCGCATAAATTGCCGATTTCAGGAAGCAAAATATGCGGAGGTAGCATGATTTCATAATAATAATAATTTTCGTTGCAAAAAAGTCACATATATCTTAGCAGAAAGTTGAAAGTTGAGTACTTCACACAAGTAAATCGCCATTATTTCCCAATGGGAACCTTATGAAGTGATGTAATTGCGTGACGTGAAAATCATCTGAAACCAGGGTGAAGCATGCAAACCATTCTCATCTGCCAACAAAAATAAGCGCAAAAGCCCGCGCGAAGCAGTTACCCGGTGTGTTACATGATAGTGGGGGCAAATTATTTTGAGAGAGGGATGAGGATGAGGATGGCGAATGATAGGCCAGTGTTAAAGCCTACGCAGTTAGTTTTCATTTTCACAGTGGACTGTTGTAGTTTCATTCAGAAGTTGATGCACCTCTACAGTTGTAAGATTGTACTTTTTTTGTTACAGAATAGTACCAAAACCTTACAGTTGTAATTATATTAGTAGTATGTAAAATAGTTTACGTTGCAGTAAGAGATTGCACTTTGCAATTCCTGTAAAACAGCATTTGTATATTTGTGTGTATATTTTATTTATATTCATTTTTACAGAAGTTGTTGAATATTCCTTTTGTAAAGCTAGAGAACTTGTTTGACTCAATGTTTTGTAAGTTTGAGCCATGTGTTAATTAAGGTCTGAAATAAAACAGAATGAGAACTTAAATATTATGTGATTTAGTATGCTTGCTTATCATAGGAAGTCACAAGAAATGACTCATTACAGTAAGGTAGTAGCCTAGTGAGAACAGGGTGTTGGGGGTGGGGGGGGGGGGGGGGGGGTTGGGGGGTCACCTTTTTTTCTCTTTTTCATCATACCACAGTTTTTGCAAGTTCCCGCAATTTCATCGCATAAGATTGCAAAAATATCCCGCGTATTCCATCGCATTTTTTAAGAAAACCTACCGCAAAATCAAGGATCACAAAAATAATCCGCGTTTTTCTGGAGGGACTGGATTATGTTGTTTTATGTTGAGAAGCTGCTTTTAAAGGTGATGTAAAATAGTTTACTATTATTATTATTATTATTATTATTATTATTACTTTGTCAGTGACACACAAGTTAGAAAATTTAAAATTGTATTTACACTGCAATAAATATAGGCATATATGTTTCCACTAAAATAGCTAAAACAAACTTAATAAACGTAATTTAACTTGAATTGTTTAAAACAATGAAAACATTATTTGGCATGAGATCAACTCTATTCTAAAATATCTATCCGATTACTATTTTAAACAGTTTTTTATGGAATTTTTTATCGCTTATTTTATTCTAAAATATAACAAGGATACTGGATTATTTTAAGAAATAAAAATGAATGTGTCAATGGCATTTATAGTCTGTATCCCCTTAATGTGTTGTACCTTTGACGCTATTAAACATTCAGTCAGGTGGATGAGAATATGTATGGAAATGATATGCAGATCATTGTTGTAAGCTCCATATAAGGTGATTTCGGGGTGGAGACTGGGTGGAGAGTCAGGGTCTTCCCCCTGACTGGGATTTATAAAAGAGATTTTGCACAGGTTCTGGCTTACACATTTTTTTTAATCAATCTGAAAAATCTCAAAAATTAAGCCATTAAATTTGAGAATAAATATTTTTTGTATTTTTTTTTTTATTTGAAAGAAACTCCCTATATCTTTACTTCTTTTCATGGCTTGGCACTGCTCTCTTCCCTGCCTTCAAAAGAAACACTTATGTGTGTCTGTTATTGTCAATCTCAAAAAAAAAAAAATCAAATTGTGAATGAAATGCACAGAATGCATCCATGTCATTTCAGGTGTAAATGAGTTACGCCTGAAAATTTAACTTACTAGCAAACTGACGTACTTTCATGCATTAACAAGTAACGTGTCACCAGACAATTATTATTATAGAACATACTGTGCATATTGTCATTTGGTGCAATCTTGCTATGTGGTCACTGTCACAAAATAAACTGATACAAAATATGCAAATCACCATGACTGAACATTCGATTGAAATCAACCACGACCAACTCAAGCAGAGCCTGACGGGGTAAAAACATTGATCTAAGAAAACCATACAAACATATTAAACCATACATAAAGGTTACCTCCCAGCTCTTTGTTTGGTGTCTTGTGATGTGTCGTTCTTGAACGATTCGTTCATTTTGAACAAATCTTTAATGTGACTAGGGAAGAACAAGTCGTCTTTATGATGGCGACATCACTTTGATTTATTTATTTTTTTTTTACAGTGGATTCTAATCTTCAAAAATTACCTTGTTGTATGATTTATGTCTTTTGAGTTCACCCTTCAGATTACACTATAGAACTGTAGTGTTACTTGTTTAGGATTCAAAATGTTATTTGCTTTTAATTTATGTCATTATGTCCTTTTTGAGCAAGCATCTTATACATATATTAGACCAATTTCGAACAAAGATACAATTCTTCAATTTACACCATCATTCCATCACTACGACGTAACTCTGGCTGCAATTCTGATAACCAACTAGCACTTTGCCAGGCATTTTTTTTTTTTTGCATATCAGTCCAGTTAGCAGCATTGTCCGCAACACTGGGTACAGTGTCTGAAAAGAACTATAGTACATTAAATAATTAGTAGATAAAAATCGTGACAAATTTTTTATTTAATATCTATTACTGCTTTAAAGATTTATAGTTATAACAATAAATTTTCTTTATTTAATAAATTTATGAAAAAATTATAATCTAAATAAAATATGAAAACATACTTTGAATTATCTCAGGTTCAGTATCATCGATGGATGAAAAATGGAATCTAGAAAATAATAAAGGCTAAAATAGCCAATGAGATTAATGAAAGATAAATCTGAACAATTGTATGGCAATGACAAGACAGCACCACAAGATGTCGCCAAAGTATCTTAAGGATAATAATAAAAAATAAAATAAAATAAAAAAAATGACAGGAGTGAACCACAAGATGTTGCCAAAGTTGTCGCTTTCACATTCCTCCTGGGTGAGGTCCACAAAATTTGGCTGGGTTATTACCTGGAGCAAATCTAAAAAAAAAACTAAAAAAAAAACTAAAACTAATTTCTGTTGTAATTAAGGCCTCAGCATTCACAACATTTAGCTATATTTAGCTATAGCTACACAGTAAATTTGACAGAGTAAAATTTACTCAAATTGAAGAAAATTTTACTCTATGCCAGATAACATTTGGTCCCTCTCTAAAAAGAGTAAAAGTTGCTCTTTTGATAGAGTTGTTTTTCCAGAGTTAATTTTGCTCAATTTAGTGTTCATATTTTACTCTTTCATGTTATATTTGACTCTATTTAGTGTTATTTCAAATTAACTCTTGTACTATTTTACTCATTTCATTGCTACATGAAATTGACTCTTGCTACTTTTTAACTCTGTTCAGAGGAACTACAAATTTACTCTACCACAATTTACTTCCCCTCCAGAGTTGTTTATCATCAGTTATGTGTGAACTACAAAGAATAACTAACTCTATCCAGAGTTATTCCTCTGAATTACACCATTCATATTTTACCCTCAAAGAGCCTTAAAATTAATTACTTGCTTTTCAGTATTAAAGTAAAACAACAAACAACAAACAATATACTCATGTCTCAATTTTATTTTTTCAAGCTCCTCCTCTTCAAACAACATTACACTTAAACATAATTCACTTGTCATTGTGAATGTGTCATCATGTTGTAATTGTGAAAAAAAAGAAAAAGAAAAATACTAAAATAAAAAGTAACAATGGATGAGATGAAAAAGAATTACATGAAACTATATGGTACAATAAACAAATCAGAATCACAACCATAAGACATCAGAATGTCAAACAACTTGTGGTGCAAAATAATCTCCAAAACATAAGGTGCTTCTGTGGTATGTGCAACTTTGTAAGCATGGATATGTTCATCTAAACACATTGTTTTCAGTGCAGTTGTTATTAAAAGGATGTGCTCATCTTTAATAACAATATTCTGGATTACATAAAATACAGGAATGTCATTTTGAACTTGAACACAAACTGCCAACCCTGATCGATAAGTGTTTCCACAGCGCTTGACCCACTTCACATTTAGGACCTTAGTCCACACAGGCACATTAAGTTTTCCAGCCATCTCAGCACCAACTTCCATTTCATTCAATGGGACCATTTTCCCGTGACCAAATTTCATGGCATTAGGATCAAATGTTTGCCAAATGTAAGCCATTTGGCACTGGTGTTTCTTTGCTAATGTTTTCGTTATGTTATTAAAGCTTTTCAGCTGCTTTTTAAAAAATTATGTTTCGCTTCATAACGCATACACCAACTATGTATCAGTGGTCCAATTTTCTGCATACAACTGGGGTAATGCACCATAAAATGATGCTTTGGCAATAAGTTCTTATCAGGAAACAACTGCTTAAACAAACTGTGGTGTTCTGTAATCAGATGTTTCAAATAAATGGTGATACCAGTGGATATAACTGAAGAAAACACAATACTGACTATCTGAAGCAATAAAATGACACTAAGGTTGTCACCAGTAACCTGGACAATGGTTCCATAAACTGTCTGATCAAATAAAGGAATCTGAATTCCAATGGTTTCCAGTGTTGAGATATCCTGGACAAGTGGCTCTAGTATTTTATCAAACCCATAGGTTTTGATATCTTGTGCATGAAATAAAGTGACTAAATGTATATTTAGTAAACTCGAATTGTATTTAGGGGAAATATTTCTAAGGGTAAAATAGATAGCTCCTAACATATGTATTCCTCGTTTTGATCCAAGGGGGTTTGAGCATTCAAATTCATCAAAAAAAAAGCTGGATCTGAACTGCATGTCTTTGTTTTGAGAAGAATGCATGCCTCTTAAAGAATTCTCCATCGTGTATGTCATAAAGACAATTTGGTCTTTGTTGTGAATCTGTCGCCATCATATCTGTAATGCTAGGGTGTCTATAAATGGACTGTAAAGTCTCAAGAATTGGTATATATACAAATTTATCCTTAACAATGGTTTGGGCAAAAGTTCCAGTTGTTCTGTTACGCCGCGTTGCAAATCTTGTTCCAAGAACATATTCAACAGGATCTATTTTCCCCCATTTGTCTGAAAAGTACCGCATTCTCTTGCTTTCAGTGTTTAATGCCGCAAAAGGATTTTGTATTTTTTCAAAACACTGATCAATTTGAGACTCGACAACACTTTTTATGGGCTCCTCTAAGGATAGGCTGTTTTTCACTGATTCTTGAGTTTCACTAGGAATATCTCCAATCACTTCTTCTAGAGCACCAACAACATAGTTAATAGTTGTCTCTGCAACACCAGCAACTTTAAGTTCAGCCACCACTGTTGCACAACTGTTTACTATATTTGTTTTTAAGAGTGCAGACTCACAAGGCGGATTTTGGTTTGATAAAACACCTACATCATCTAATGAAATGGAGTTGGCGGTGGATGAGATTTCACCAGAATCAATGCGTGAACGGTCAATTGCACAACACTTACTGAGATGCTTTCGTAATCCAGAAAAACTATGGTAAACATGTGAACAACCTCTTTGAGCACGTTTTAACTCGAGACTTTTTCCTGGACAAAGGCCATGAACTAACTTGAAGTGCCTTATAAGGGCATTGGCATTAGCATGCCCCTTTTTACAAATGAAACAAATCATCTGCTCACTGGAGGATTCTAGCTCTCAACTCGGATACTCTGGGATTTACCTTGGTGGTTTCAACATCAATATCATAGACTGTGGTTTGCAGAAAGCTAAACACATTGGTCAATTCCTGATAGTATGAAGTCCCAAAGACAAAGTGAGCTTTGAAAAGCTCATCAACACAGGCCAATGAATTAGAAGCCTTACAGGGTAGAGCATGTTGGTCAATCACAATAAACCAAGAATGGATCCTACTTTTGTTCGGCCCAACAGCGAGTTGATACGGCTGGAGTCTCTCTCCAATACTGTCCAAGTGCCCTTGGATACTGTTACTAGTCTGTGAAAGAATGAGAACACATTAGTGCCAATGTGACTTAACAGTAAGGGCCCCCCTTTACACTTTACGTTTAGATTGTTAAAATAGGGCCCTTAAAGTAAATATACAGCATTCATAAAGACACAGTGACACCTTCCACCAAAGTTTCTGTATTACACACTTTCGGGAGATCATTACTAAATATGTGCTAAGTAGAAAAGAATACCACAAGAACAATAATTTGGAGGACAAGTGATCTTTTAGAGAAGTAAGCAAGTCTGAGAAATAAGCAAGTTCAAGTTCACACAGTGACAAAACATTGTAAAACAGTGTAATTTGATCTGTTTAATCAGTAGCTTCACCTTGATGAATTTCACAAGACGATCACATGCTTGTTTGGCTGAGATCTTTCCCGGTCTCTTGCGGCCTTGACTTGAGGGTGGCAAAAGGTGAACCAGCATCAGAATGGAAGACATGTCGCTGTCCCACCCTAGAAACACAGAAAACAAATTAAACATTTTTTAGTATTTAGGCAGAAGGGGTTGAGCATAACCTCCAAATCACTTTCAATTGACTTGTTGAGGTGCTGGTATAAATAAATTAACCACTCCAGTATTTTAGTTAATACTGCACACAGATTCAGTATTAAGAGCACATTCATGGCCTAGTCTCGATGACTACAGATGTGTGGATGAATTTAGGTTAAACCTCCAAATATATTGAACATACAGCTAAACTTTACCTACAAAATATCAAAGATGCTTTTGTTATTCAGACTCCCATATTAAAACCATTTCAAACTATGAATATGCATCTGCAAATCCTATGTAATGGATATAGTTGTCTC
This sequence comes from Carassius gibelio, assembly GCF_023724105.1. NCBI lineage: Eukaryota > Metazoa > Chordata > Actinopteri > Cypriniformes > Cyprinidae > Carassius > Carassius gibelio. The sequence continues at coordinate 27,146,132 of NC_068371.1, forward strand.
TGCAATTTAAAGTGTAGATCTGAGTAAAGCTATGCTTGTCATGAATGTGTAACTTCGTCTTAAATAATTTAAAGTGTGCCACAATGTAGATACGGTACCTTCTTCAACTTCAGTGGCTTCAGCATTTTGGATGAGGTCTTGGAGCTCACTAGTCTGTGTGAGGCCACGGCTCTGTGCAATAACCTTTGGTTTTATGTTGGTAGACCACTTCTCCAACAACTTTGCAGAGGTCGCATCACCAAACAAAAGTCCAAAATCTTGATTAATCTGCCAAAGATAATTAAAGTAGGTACCATAGAAGGAACTGACTTTGTTTACCTAACAAGTCTCTGTTACTGCAGAACAACAATAGCACTTGATTTCATATTTGTCTGTTTTCATATTTTAAGAATTTAAGTCTCACATACCAAGCCTGGTATATCCAGGAATCGTGAGAAAACTGATAGAATATCAGCAGACTTTTTAGGGTCATGCAGCAGCTTCTGGCGATAGGCCAGCGTTAACTTCATCTTTTCCTTTACCACTGCCTCATCAGCTGTATGCTTCATCAGGGCTATTGCTTCCTGACAATGACGGTCTTCAGTCAAATAGCAGTCTTCTTTGTAGGATTGTCTGTCAGCAGTTGGCCCACCTGAAAGTGTTTAAAACAATATGAAAACCAAATTTGTTTAGTTCCTTATCTTTCCAAAGCACAACACATTAATGCCAAAACTAGATAAATGACACAAAATAACATGTGAAAAATGCATATATCCCAGAATGCCATCTGAATTTGCCCAATGTTGATGATTATGCAAAAAATGTTTGCATTAAAAAAAGAACAGAGATGCTATGTAACATGAGACCTCATTCACAATGTGGCTTAATTACAGATGCATAAAAGCATTGACTTAACATAAAATCTCACACCTGTTTGTGGTTGCCGTGGACGCTTCATCCGTTCCTCTGATGCTTCTTTCTGCAGAGTTTTAATTCTCCACGCCAAATATCCACTTCCATCTTCTGCATTGTAATAATGCTCCTATTACCAGAACAATAAACAGACCAAGTAGTTATACATTACCAGATTAAGGCAATAAATGCCATATCAATTATAATGCAAGTATTCTTTATTCTGCAATATACAGAATGTCTCCTCCTCCGGTACAACAAAAATATTGAGAGGCTACTACTACTTACATATCCAAGCTTACTCCTGGGGTCAGCCAAGCATGGGAAGAGGGAAATGATTCCTTTCGCATATTTTTCCTTCAAACGTCGGGAAGGGCTTGTTCTACACACACACACACACACACACAAACCAAAGCAATTATAATTATAACACATAACATCATAAACAACAATTTACAAACTACTGTATGAACAACTTACCCATGTTCATTTGTTAAATGTGCTACCAAAATTTTCACCATGTCACGTCTTCGGGTATCGGACAGACCTTTGGTGCGGGTATATTCGTTTATAATCTTTTCACCTCCAGGGCTGGTCTTTAGAATCTCTTCAATCATCTGGAGGGGGAATGATGCGATATTGTTTAGGGATTATAAATTAACAACTGACAAGTGTACATAGCTCCAAATATTTTTATTTTTTAAGTCATTCTATATAGATGTAATTCAGAGGCAAGATTGGAGATCCTTACCTTGGCAAGACGATGTTCCTCAGCTTGATTTTTTTCAGGAGGGCTTGTAATCAACATTGCAGTGTCAACAGACTCTGATGTACCTTCATCTCCTAATGAGCTTGAGCTTAAAGAATCTTCGATATAAACCATATCAATGGTCTGATTATCTGTTCATGCTACTGTGGCAGCATACTACACCGCTATTAAGAATTAATCCAATAGCCATATTAGCTTATGCAAATCAGTGAATTGGTGAATATTACTGAATGTCAAACAATTTACCATCAATGTTTGCTGTGCCTGGGATGACAATTTCTAATACACCAAGATCTGGTCATGTCAGCAGATATACGAATGCTTCCTCATCAACTTCTGTCTTCGAGTCATCAAAGACTTTCACATCCATTGTAGGAAGATCAAATTTATTGGCAACTAAAGGAAGACACACCAATGGAAAATTGACACAGAAGCCAGCAATGCCAAAGGAACTACAACAGTTATTTTTTTAACCCCATAATATACATTCATACACTTAATATATTACCTAAAAAATAATAATAAATTTAGACTGAAAGGTATTTATGATATAAACAATGTTAAAGTTTATCTCTTACCACATTCCAAAAATGATTGAAATGTAAAAGGTTTTGAAGAAAAAATATATATCTTGCTGTCTTTGAACTTCACTCTGATAACATTGTTGGTTTGCATCCTGAAAGAACCAAAAAGACAAAGTTAAACAAGGCGATAACACTCACAGTCAGAGGAAGAAAAGAACATTCATTAGTGCACTACACAACATGTATTTTTTATATATAATAACTGTCCAATAGTTCTGTTAAGGCAAGGTGCTCAATATATCTTTATTCGGATGGTAATTGTTTCTCATGAGAAATAAATCTGCATGCACTTCAGTGATGAATCTCATGCATTCGTGGTGATTTATTCACAGAGGAGGAGTGAGTTTTATGATCCTACAAACCAGGGAACGCGCTGCTCAAGTGTAATAATGTATTAGGCCATTCTTGGAATTTTTAATAAGTAAGATTTGATTTAATAGGAAATTAATATCCTATTTGTTGCGTGATTATTTACATCTGTTAAAAACAAAGAAGATACATACAATTGACATTTCTTTTTAGCTCAAAATGATGTATGTCATTTAAAAAAATGAATTTGTGAACTTATTTACATACGAAAAACAAAGTTGCTTGGTTTACATTTTTAATGTGTAAGGCTATATTATGTTAAAATTTAAAGCCCATTTCTAATGTTTACCCGTTTATTTCCCTATTTCTCCTTTCAACTGATTAATATTCTGCTTGTAAATACTTCCCAGGATTTCTGTAATAAAAGTGTACATATTACAAATGCATGCAAATACAGTGAAGCAACAGTTGTGTTCCGCAGTGGTCAAAAGGGATTCAAACAGTGAATTATGAAATGAAACACCAAGATTCTAGATTTAGACGGTAATAAAATCACCAAATATCCCATGTAAATAATGAAAACATCTTACATTCCTATCAGAAACAATTATCGTACAAAGAGGGGTAAGTTAATGCACATAAAAATGGCCTCAGGCAATAACGGTTAACATTAACTCTATAGACCCTTTTACAGTTGGTAAACAAGGTGACGTATTTGTGTGGGCGGGGCTTAGCTGGAGGCAGAAAGATTCCCCTCAACACTTGAACAAACGGTAGCTAGCGAGTTTTCTTAGCTTGTTTTTTTAACAATTGCTGGAGAAAATCTGAATATATCTGCTTTATCTGAATATTTAATGTCACTCACTGTCCGGGACAGCGATAATTATTTGAAAAAGTTAACTTTAACGGACGGAACCAGATTGGTCGACCCGTACACAATCACTCATTGGATGGACGATCTGACAGGATTACCTCCGATTGAGTGGCCTGACATCTACACTTACCTGATAGAGAAACCGAGCGTGAATAGTAAAGAGAAACTGAGGGCGTATAAATCCTTAGATTAAATAAAGAGTGACATTACAGTAAAATTATTATTAAGATGTAAATATTTTCTAGAAATAAAAATTCTGAAGACTGCAAATTAATTATAAACTTTCTGTATTTATTCTTTCTTACCATGTTCTTAAATTCCGGTCACAATTAATCACAACAATGTATATAAAATGTTCTCCGTCGATTCTGGCAACCAACAACACAACAAGACGACATTTTAAGTTCCTTGAGTAGCCGACCCTGTGTTGTTTTGTATTAGCCGCCTCCAGTTTTCCGTTTGTTTGCCTCCAGCTAGCGCCGTGACGTACCTGTGACGTCCGCACAAAAGGGGTCTATACCGAGTCAAGAACATGTGGTGCACGACTCCAGATGCTTGTCACAAAAGATTAGTGGACGAACATTTGATCAACAGCTAACGTAAGCTTTTTTTACCTGTGTCAATTAACGTTAACGTTTGTAATCTAACAACATTATATGCTAGCTATTTGCTTTCAATATAACTTAGTTCTCAGTCAACACGAGAAAGCGATCTTTAATCACTCTCTATAAAAAAAAACTGCCAAAATGATCTAACGTTAAGCTAAAAACAGAGGCGAATATTATAAAAATGAATACGACTTTGAAACTTTACTTACTTTACCATCCAGCGGAAACACACGTAATCTTCTCAAATCGAAGCAGCAGTGGTCAATGGCAGTGACTGTAATGGCGGAACGAAACGAAACTTTGGGAAGAGAACAGTTAACGTTAGAGCAGAAACAAATTATTATACTGTGTTCGGCAGTGGACAAAAAGGAGTCAACGGCGAATTCTGAATTGTCACACCCCAAAATTCTGGATTCATACGGTCAAAGATGACAAAATATATTTAAAAAATCTGTAAATGCTGAAAATACCTACATCCCCACAGTAACCCTCCGAATCGGGATAATAATGAATATCAAAATAGCCTCCCAGCAATGCAAGTTAATTATGGCTAACGTTAACTTTTACTCTATACAGAGTCAAGTACATGTGGTGGCATGTGGCGCACATTTCGATCACTTGTCACAATACTTATGTGGACAAACATTTAACGTTAATAGGCTATAGCGTACTGACTGATGTCAATTAATGTTAGTTATTTTTATATTAACTTAGCTGTTTGCATTAAAGATTACTTAGTCTAATTTATTTCTGACATGGCACAACTTAGTGCTCAAGCTAACATGAGAAAGCGATGTAATATGCAAAAAAAAATAATAATTGGCGAAATGTCCTGAGCTAATAACGGGTGAATATTATGAAAAATATATGAATAACGTTACCAAGATTTTGAAACTATATTTACTTTACCATCCAGCAGAAAGCAAAGCAGCAGCGGTCGACGGCCGTGACTAATAAGATGGCGGATAAACGAAACTTTGGGAAGATTTCGATCACTTGTCACAATACTTATGTGGACAAACATTTAACGTTAATAGGCTATAGCGTACTGACTGATGTCAATTAATGTTAGTTATTTTTATATTAACTTAGCTGTTTGCATTAAAGATTACTTAGTCTAATTTATTTCTGACATGGCACAACTTAGTGCTCAAGCTAACATGAGAAAGCGATGTAATATGCAAAAAAAAAAAATAATTGGCGAAATGTCCTGAGCTAATAACGGGTGAATATTATGAAAAATATATGAATAACGTTACCAAGATTTTGAAACTATATTTACTTTACCATCCAGCAGAAAGCAAAGCAGCAGCGGTCGACGGCCGTGACTAATAAGATGGCGGATAAACGAAACTTTGGGAAGAGAACAGTTATGGGAGGAGTCACTGCAGTTACTCTGTGATTTTGCTCCCACTCTATTGATAAATTTGACTCTGTACACTCAAAATAGAGCAAAAACAACTATTTTTGAGGAAAAAAAATGTAACTCTGGGAAAACTACTCAGCCATTTTTCCTGTGTAGCAACCACAAAACAAAGCTGGTACAATGTAAACTCCCAAAACACAAACAGGATAGAAAGCCAGAAGAATTAAAAAAAAAAATTTATTGTATAAATTGTTTGCTTTACAAATTTGTGTGCCCATTCCCCAGATGAGTTGCACAAAAAAAATCTATTGTACTTTTCTAAAAGTAAATTCAGGTTATAAAGTTAACCAGCTCCCCCAGCTGTAGTTAGATGGGAACACACATGCACACACAAGTGGAAATGCAGAGTGAAAAATTATATACAAAGTCAAAAGAAGATTAATTTTAAAAGTATAAAAATGCTCCTCAATTATGCGGACATACTCTACATAAAAACAAGATAATTTTCTAATGTAGATATTTAAAACAAACAATGGATACATAGCCTTACTAAACAACTCTAATACAGTCAACCTGTGGCGCTGTGTTAACACCGAGCCCTCCGTGCAGGATATTAGAGGAATGAACTGAATAAAAAGTTTACTTTTTAATTATAAAAACAATTACTTTACAATCTTTTTCATTGATTAGCTGGACTGCCACTACAAATAAAAACAAATAAATAATTTTCTGGTGTAAAATGAACCTTGTATAAACATCGAAGAGTTTAGTGGTTAGAGACTTTGACTCCTAACCCAAGGGTTGTGGGTTCAAATCTCGGGCCAGCAATACCTTGACTGAGGTGCCCTTGAGCAAGGCACTGAATCTCCAACTGCTCCCCAGGCGCCGCAGCATAAATGGCTGCCCACTGCTCCGGGTGTGTGTTCACTGCTGTGTGTGTGCACTTTGGATAGGTTAAATGCAGAGCATGAATTTTGAGTATGGGTCACCATGTTTGGCTGAATGTCACTTCACTTTCATCTATTAAAATAGAGAGAAACTGAAAAATGTCTAATCACCCTTTATTCCTTGAATTTAAAAACATGGTAGTGCCGTTTTTTCAAATAAATAATTTCACTTACTGGAGTTGTTCTCCATTCCCCAGATTACCTCCCTTGTGTTTAAAACCCTGTCTGTTTAGTTCCTCCCTGTCCGTGGGAATCAGACGAAGGAGAAGGATAATAAATCAAAAGAGGAGTTTAATGAACATCAATGACATTAACAGAGGTAACACTGACAATCACGGACAGGGAGGAACTAAACAGACAGGGTTTTAAACACAAGGGAGGTAATCTGGGGAATGGAGAACAGGTGGGGATTAATCAATTAACTAAACAAGAAACGGGACATGACCAAAATTGGGAAACAGAAAGTCCATGAACGTAACAGTTCGCCCCCTCCCGGAACGGTGCGTCCTCGTACTGAAAGAAAATTCTAGAGGAGGGAGGGCAGGGGTTCTGGATGTGGGTGCATGGATGGTCGATGACTGACCAAGGTGGAGCCGGAGGGACGAGGGAACCCGGTTGAGCTGGTGGTACAGTGGTGTACACAGATATGGCATCTTCATGGCATTACTCATGAAATTCATGTATTTATTTGTCATTTAAACTAATGTAAACAGAAATCATGTCACCCCCCTCTAGTGGACATTAAGTATTAAGGCATTCAGTTCTCAGGTAACAAAAGTCACTAGGATTTTTTGGGAAGTTAAAAGTTTAGTTTACCCAATAATCAAAATTATGTAATTAATAACTCACCCTCATGTCGTTCCAAACCCGTGAAACCTCTGTTTATCTTCAGAACACAGTTTAAGATATTTTAGATTTAGTCCGAGAGCTCTCAGTCCCTCCATTGAAACTGTGTTATCCGTTTTAAACGATTCAGTTCGGTTTGGTGAACTGGTTCAAGAAGATCCAGTTACATCGAATGGTTAATTCGTGAACAGGATATCACAAATTGCTGTGTTTTGAACTCTCTCACAACAGACACGGAAGAGAAGAAATGATGAATAAAGTCATAGTTTTTACTAATTTTGGACCAAAATGTATTTTCGATTAGGGCTGTCACTTTTGTGAAAAAAATCATTTTCGATTTTTAAGAAATAAGTTTTCATTGAATCGATTGTAAAATCGGTTTCCCATGTCTAAAAAAAAAAAGACGTTTCCTTTTTCAACGTCAAATAACAGACGGACATAAAGATAGCACTGGAAATGCACAAGTAAGCAATATTTCTTATTTATTGGCATAAAGTTTTGTGCAGAATAACATAATGTCCAGCTGTTGAGAAGACACGCTCCGACTGCACTGATGTCTCAGGGACACTCAGGTACAGCAGCGCAGGGTATTACTGCCAATTTTCCACCACAAAAGCCGGTCGCTGTCAGCTTGCAGTGGTCATTTTCATAATTTTTCGTAATGAGGCGAATTCGCGTTTATCACACCGCGAGACCTTCAGACGCGCGTAAACGCGTCTTTACATCGACTTAACATTGAAATCATTCTAGATGCTCTATTTGCTTTTGGTGTGAACGCAGCATAAGAGGTCACTTTCGACGTCACTGGGTCTTATAGGCGCGTAAAATTGCTGGTATTTTCTGTCTAGCTTTCGCAAGGCATACTGCACTTTTTGGAATTCTTTATTTTCTTTTTCTGTTTGTTTGTGAGTTTTGTTACATCTTTTTTTATTGTTTAATTATTTTAAAATTAATAGTGTAAATATTTGGCTAAAATCGATTCCCTATTTTCATTTTCGAAACTTTTTTTGGTTGGTCCGATCGATTGTGCAATCGATTTTCGAACTAAAAGTGACAGCCCTATTTTCGATGCTTCAAAAAAATTCTAACTGATGCTCTGATGTCACATGGACTACATTGATGATGTTTTTTTTTGCCTTTCTGGACATGGACAGGATACCATGCACACAGTTCCAATGGAGGGACTGAGAGCTCTCTGACTAAATCTAAAATATCTTAAACTGTGTTCCGAAGATAAACAGAGGTCTCACGGGTTTGGAACGACATGAGGGTGAGTTATTAATTACATAATTTTGATTATTGGGTGAACTAACCCTTTAAGTCTGACCAGTTATACAGAGCAACACGAGTCAGACGAGTCTGAAAATCTGAGCTGAATTTGGTGAAATATTAAAGTTCTAGTCGGTTTCAATTACTCTCATATTAAATAATGTTAATAAATTATTTATTTTATTAATAAATGATAAATAATAATGTTCAAATATATGTTGGCTTTCTCAAGCCCAACAAAAAAGACTAAGAGAAAAATCATTCAATTTAGTATGTAATAAAACTAATTTTACTAATTTATTTCATAAATGTAACTATATTAATTTTCACAATTATTTATTAATGTCACACACACATACCTAGTGCCTTTAGACTTAAAAGACGAGAGTAATAAATGTTACAGACATATTATCATGGAACTGTACAGTCTATTATTGTTTTTATTTCCACTTCACTTTTATCCAAGAAGACAGAACTATTTGCACTGTATTTATCAGTGGGACAACATTTATACAATACTATAACCTAGAAATAATTTAAAGGGGTGACTTGCAAGTCGCAGCAGCACGAATTATGTGCCAAGCAATATCTGATTCAAATATTATGCTAATCAACAGTGAGGGTGGTTTCAGACAAAACTAATTTTCCATTTGTTAAACTAAACGGAAAAACAAAAAACAAGCCATTTTCCCATTTCTCATTATTGAATTCTAAATAGGAAATGATAGGGCTTTGGTTCTACTAGCATTTATTTGAGCACGGAATCGTTTTTTTCTTTGCGCAAACAATTTTTTTTTTTTTTTTTGCGATTGTTAATTTCTGTTCAAAATATGATGTAATGTGCTTGCAAAATATAGTTCTCTGTGCTCAAAACGTACAATTACTTGCTCAGGATCGAGGCACCCATATAACACCATACATTTCAAGCATAAATTTACTTTAACATAAATTGTTTTGTTTTTTTTTAAACAAACTTTTTTTTTTTTTTTTTTTTTTTTACAAAATATCCATTTTCATCTTTATGGCAGAAGATACAATAATGTACAAATATAATCTTGAATGAATAATGTTTTGATCTATTAAACATAAAAGGTTGAATACTGATATTTGAAATTATTTAAATAATAAAAAGATACTTTAAACGTACAATTAAAACCACCAGTAGGCTGAAGCGATTCACTGTTAAAAAGTGAGTCATTGCAAATGACCTGAATCATTTAAAAGTTTGATTCATTTACAAACGAAACTGCTGTGTTGCTCAGCAAGATAGCTCACTTGTCATGGTATGTTACTTAACTAGCCTATATCATGTTAGGAATAACTAAACATTTAGAATTTTTACCTCCATGTGTTTTTTCTGAGTTTCTTTTTTGTGTTACGCTAATTTGTTTTTAAGTCTCTCACAAAGAGACAAACATTGAGTTTCGATGCTTTGCTTGTTATTAATTTATTTTTGTCACTTATGTTTTTATCATACAATTTGTCTGGACAGGCAGGAAAAAACAAAAACAAAAACATTTTAAACTAGCTAGAAGACTTATCAGCTGTAGCTTGACCTATATATTTATTATTAAGAATTAGTGAGAAGGTATTTCGTCCTGTATTCTGCTTCTGCGATTCTCTCTGACAATGCAGTAACTACCACTAGGGAGAAGAATAAAACTTTGGTCTGTCCAATGATTGTAAACAGTCATTATGTCCATCAGACTAAAGATAATTTTAGTGGTAATGTGAAATTTAGTTTTAATAATTAAAGAAAAAAAGTTGGAATTAACAACGAAACCATTTGTTTGTCATATAATTATCCTTTAGTCAATCTTATCGCCATTATTTACCTTTGGCATGTTACCTCTTTTTCCTCCTCCTCTTGCTTTTGTCCTTTTGGCTGCCAGAAGAAGTGCAGTTCATATTTAAATGAGCAAATGTTTTGAAAACGGCGGTCGACGCATCACGAGGAAATAGCAAGCACATACAGCTAGTGATAGGAATTTTGGATCATTTTACTAACTCAGACCTTTGAGTCTCGTTAAGCAAAAAAAAAAAAAAAAATTCATTCAAGAGTCATTTCATTCATTTTATCCTGTTAATTCCCTAACATGTCTACTAGTACTCACACAAACATTGATCATACTACAAACAATAGAAAACTACACATGTATAAGAAACAGAAAAGATTAATTAATTGTTAACCTGGGTCTTCAGTCTATGTTTAGCTTTCCTCACCTTGTCTTATCTAAGTCTTTGGGTTTGAGTTAACCTATGCAGTCTGAGCCAGAAAGAGAATTGTTTAGTTAATCTCATGATTCAGGTTTTTTGAGTCATTCCTCTATCACATGAAAGACCAGTAAGCGTTACCAATGCAGTCTGAGCCAGAAAGAGAATTGTTTAGTTAATCTCATGATTCAGGTTTTTTGAGTCATTCCTCTATCACATGAAAGACCAGTAAGCGTTACCAATGCAGTCTGAGCCAGAAAGAGAAATTATTAGTTAATCTAATGATTTGGGTTTTTCAAGTTGTTCCTTTATCATGTGACAGACCCATAAGCATGACCAATGCAGTATGAACCGGAAAGAGAATCTCATGATTCTTCGCTAAAGCTAAAATAATTTGACTTTGACTTAAAATTGACTTTGAAATATCAGAATTTAAGCCTTATCTGTTGTTGAATCTTCCAGAAGTTTTGCCTTGGGGTCAATAGCACAGGGCTGCCCGTGGACACTTTAAATAGGCACTACCAAACACGGATATCAGCCGATATATAAAAAAATTACAAATATCGGTCCAATATACCGCCTGACCTCTAGTTCTAATAAGGAAACTCTTATTAGAGTGTGACTTCTTTATGGAGTGTGACTCCACCCCTCGTGCCCTCCCCTTTTTTTCCTCCCAGTTGCCTGTGAGGAAAAAAGCAGCAGGGCAGAGGAACTTGGAGCTCTCGCATGCCTCACTCTCTCCACTAAGAGAGGCTTCACCTGTCCACTTCTTCCTTCCGGACCAGAATTCCTCTGCAGCTGCGGGGAATCTGGTTTTGTTTGGTGGGGCCAAGTGAACACCATGGACGACAGCATGTTGTTGTAGGCAATTGCCAGATCCATGCACAGCCTAGTGGTGCTTGAGTGCCTTCCTTGATTCCCAAGTTTCCACTACTGGTGTGTTTGAACCTGCAGTTGAGGGTTTCACTGAAACCTTTACCACTGTACAGAAATCATCCCAGGCAATGCAACATTTCCTGCCAAAGTGCTCCAGAAAATGTGCCAAGTCAGTATCCCAAGAAGCCTACAACATCCGCTGCTCTTACAGCTCCTAAGCCCAAGCTTTGTCAATACTTCCTGCTCAGCCAGATGCTACACATTTCATAAATGCCAGTGCCCGGTTGCATGAAACTCCATAAGCTAAGAAATCCCTTAGATATAAGGTTAAGGGTACCCTTAGTGAAACTTGGGTTGCATGAAAAAACCCTAAGGGTTTCCTTAAGGAACTTGAGGCTGTTATTAAGTTTTTCCCCTTAATTATCTAAGTGTTCCCTTAAGCGTTGCTACAAAGTCCTTAGTGACCATTTCACCTTAATAAATTTAAGGGACCAAAACAGCTCCCTTAAGTCAACTTAAACTCAAAATATGATGGCTGATTTAGTGTTAATTGAAGAGGAGGATATACCAAGGCACGTATTTAATGATCGTAATAATCCCTTGGAGACGATGAATGGTTGATGAAAGGATGAAAATATTATTATTATTATAACCACTTACGAAAACAATAATTGCCTTTTCGTCCTCTGTCCAGTTTGGTTTATGTTTTTTTTTTTTTTTTTCTGTTATGTTTGTACTCTCCATATCACAAATATTCAAGTGTGATTTTAGCAAGGGTTTGGCTTTGTGGTTCGTTAATGTCTGTTTACTGTTAGAGGTAGTAACTATAGCAATCGCGGCGATCTTTGCCGTTTGTTGTCAGAAACTACTGTGAAACGCTTAGTATAAACACTTAGGTAAGGGTGACAGTTAAGAGGTTTCTTGCAACGCTCTTAATGAAATCCCTTACCTCAGGGATTTTTTCTCCCTCAGGGAAACCCTCACTTAAGGAGTTTCATGCAACCGGGCACAGGGCCCAAATCAGACAGTGTTACAGGGGTATATTAACAGTCCCAATTCTCTTGAAGACCCCCTTCAGATTTCTTCAGACCCACCTCACCCCATCACCATCCCTACATGGTGCTGCCTATTGGAGGCTGCTACAGTCCATTGACCTTTGTCCCCTGATGCTTAAGACTTTTCTGCCACTAGCTTTAGCATCGGTATCGGTATGAATTCGGGCCCAATGACTATAAAGTCATCTTGAAACCAACACATTGTTACATACCTAAGGTGCTCTCTACTCCATTCAGAGTACAGGTAATAACTCTAACGGCAATAAATACAAAAATGCAGTCTGCACACTGAAAAATACTGCTCCATACAAAAGTGTATTTAATTATTTACAAGGCAACGTTTCGACCCTCAGGTCTTCATCAGGCACAATCTCAATAAGTGAGGAACACCTTTAAATACATAACAGGTGCTCACCTTAATTAGACTTCCTCACTTAGAAGTCATGTGACAGAAACAAATCATGTGACAGAAACAAATCATATGACAAACACTCAAAAAACAACATCAAATAACTTGAAAATCATATAACAAACACTCAAAATGCAGCATCAAATAACTTGAAAAAGACAAACATATGAAAATATTTATAGAAATGGCTTGATATCAAAATCCTCATTCAACCCTAATGGTGACAAAGTATTTAGAGAATAAATCCAAAAACATTCTCTCTGTAATAATTTCTTCTCATAGTCTCCACCTCTTGATGGTTTGGTTACCTTTTCTATACCGATGTACTTTAACACACTGACATTATGACCCATTTGCCTAAAATGAGACGCAATGGGACTGCGCATATCACCGGTCCTAATGTTGCTGCGATGTTCACAAATACGAATACGTAATTGTCTGGATGTTTTACCCACGTAGGCAAGACCACACGGGCAGCGAATTAAATAAATAACATGGGTTGAAGCACATGTGATAGTGCCTCGTATCGGAATGTCGCGACCAGTGCGTGGATGACTAAAAGAATTACATTTGTGTGTGAAAGCGCACTGAGCACAATTGCCACACCTGTAGTTACCTGGAGGAAGAGATGGAATACCTTTCATGCGTGCAGGATATTCAGATTTTACCAACCAATCACAGAGGTTATTTTGACGTTTAAAAACTAATTTAGGACTGTTTTTAAAAACGCCAGACAAACTAGGATCACTAGAAATAATATGCCAGTGTTTTTTTTAAAATTCTACGAAACTCCGCACCCAAAGATGAGTGCTTCGTTGTGCAAATGGGAGCATTGAAGGCCTGCGTTTTGTTGTTACTTTTGTTTTGTAAACACTGCATTTGAGATGTATCATTCAACTTCTGTTTGGCATTTTCTATCCATTCCATACGGTAACCACGATTCAGAAATCTTTTAGTTAACTGATTAGATTGGTAAGTGTAAGATTCATCCGTGCTGCACACTCTACGCACACGTTTAAACTGACTGATAGGCAAACTCTTAACTAAAGGTCTAGGATGGAAACTATCCCCTCTCAAAATGGTATTTCGATCCGTAGGTAACTCTAACGGCACCTCGTCCTTTGGAGCAAGACTAAAAATTGAATTTACTACACCCCGTCAGGGCATTGAAAGTCTATGTTGAGCACTTAGCCCCATTCAGGAAGTCACATCGGCTATTTATATGCTTCCGTGGCTGCACCAAGGGTTCTCTGTTCAACGAAGCAGAGACTTCCCAAATTGATAATTGACACTATTATGCTAGCATACTCTTCAGTGCCACATGGGAGAAAGAGCCCACTCAACCAGAGGCCTTGCCTCTTTCAGGGCCTGGTCTAGCTGTGTTTTTATTGTAGAAATTTGTATGGCAGCCAGATGGGCCTCGTCATTCACATTTGCCAGGTTTTATAATCTGGACATCCCGGCCTTACAGGCTCAGGTCCTTTCTGCATAAACAGGGCTCCCTGTCATATGGCAAAACCAGTGCTTGGCGTTTGCCTTCTTTATGTATGCTCTTGACCCTCACTGAGTTCCTAGGCTTTACTAAATTATCTTGGGATGATTGTACATGACCTCTTTGAATTTGTCCCTAAAGGAGTTTTCCCCCCAAACCATCAGAGCAGTACTCATTCTGTATCTCAGGAAACCAAGGTTACGTTAGTAAATGAGTACATTTTTATTCATTAGACAGTCCTGACAGTGAAAGTGGTCAATGGAAACACGTAATTGACTTTTTCTCCCTATCAGAATTGACTGACAAAATTGTAATTGAAACTGGTCTGTGGTGTAGGGAACAAAGACAAATAAACTGCACAATCGGCTACTTCCGAAGTAATAAAAAAATTCCAAAGGAATAAAAAGAATCCCATCTGCGGTCTTATGAGCTTATGAGAGGATACTGAGCTATTAATGATCAACTAAGGACCAACAATGCTCAAGTTGTCTGGACCCTTTTCCTCTCAAGGTGGAGAGTTGCTAAAAAACTAAATAACACATGATTGAACACTTGATTTACATTAGTTATGTGCATTTATGCACTATGTTGAGTGTTTTGCACATGAGGTACTTTGTGTTGTACATTGCCATGATGTTAGAGTGACTATATTTCCTTTTTTTTTCCTGGACATGTTCTCTTTTTGGACCTCAAAAATATGTCTGGCCAGGATTTTTTAATTACCAAAAATTACCTCAACAAACAATTGTTAATCATGAACAAATGATGAACAAACCATTAGTAAATGATCAGTATATGATTTATTGGCGAATAATTTGTTGTTTGTAATTTGCGCCACCCTTCAGGAATCATCAATAATTAATGGACCTCAACAAAAAGGATCCATACAGCGTGTCCCATGACTTGTAACTTGCTTGTCACTCTTTCTATGAACTTAACTTTTCAAAAAATAATCTCAAAAGACAATAATTGAGAAATCTGAAGGATTAAATATATTCACAAATAATATATTTTTTGTCTTATATGCTTGATGTTGTCAATGTAATTGGTGCAAATTTAACCAATGTTTTATAACCCAAATCAGCTTGGACAAAACCTTAATTTCTGAACTAATTCAGCATGCTTGCTTTTTGCCATGGCTTGAACTACCTACTCCAACATGCTGCTAGCATTCTTGTCATCCAGAACTCAAAACACTGCCAGCAATCTTCAAAGTCTTCCAAACAACGAAACTCTTAGATGAACTTCCTAAGCTCCTACGTAACCAGGCAACCAACCAACCACCAAGAGGGTTTTCCCAAAAGACTTCATCCAAATGACAGTTCTGCAACCAATCAGATGCGCCGGGATTCCCTGCGACAAGACAACAAGCCAAACTCCTCTCAGCCTGCTTTTCAGCGCAAACACAAGTAAAACAAACAAACTTAATTTCTTGCTGAAATAAGTGCAAATTTACTTAAGCAGTGAAGATAAGACAAATCTCTGCTTTTGTGATTTTCTTGGTGCAGTCTAAGAACATATATCTTAAGCTATTAGACTCTTGGGACTTCATTCAAATTCTGTTAATCCTCCTCTTCAGAAACTGTGTGTGTGTGTGTGTGTGTGTTTGTGGGATCATTAGCATAGTTCCATGATGTAATAGCATTTAGTACATTTTATTTTCTAATGCGACAGTGGAGGCTGGTCTGACCACAGTGTGTTACTGTGGCCCCCTAAATGTCTTAAATTTAGTTTTATAAAATATTGACAAGAGGTTGCAAATACAGGTATAACAAAAGTCTTAATTATAATTTTAGTTGTTCTTAAATTTTTTTAACAAAACAAACAAGAATCATGATACAGCCTATTGTGATTATTAAATTCCAAAAGGCAATAACAAACAAGAGGTTGCTGTGATTTTGCCAAGTAAGACGTAAGTAAAGTTCCTGGATCAACATCTTCTGATGATCCTGGATCAACGTTGTAGTCCAAACATATAGGCTTAACCCAATCCCTACTCCTAATGCCCCATTATAGCTGGTTAACCCTGGTTGTAACTTAAACAGTTATTTTCTGAAAAGTTATATCTCAATTGTGGTTGGTTTATTGGAATGTTGTTCCAGGATCAACAAGGATGTTGATGTCAACCACATTTAAAAGAAGAAGAAAAAAAAAACAGGTTTACATGCTGGCAGTTTAAATGCATTTCACAATCAATGAGTAGCATATGTTTATGCCAAGTGATTGCTTAATCTAAGGTTTATGAATTCTGACAGTAATTACTGGAGTTTATATATTATATGTTGTGTATGGTTGAGTAGAGCTTGACATTAACATGAATTTTATATAAACCTACATTTAACAGAGCTCAATATGCTTGTCTGGGAAAAAATACATTTTTTAAAGGGGCAAGTGAAAAAAAAAATTTACTTCCCAGATCAGACAACTATTCTGATTAAAACATCTAAAATTAGGGAAGCACAGCAATTTCACAAATTGTAATGATTGATAATGGGTGGTTTAACAAGGTCGCACCAGCTGAACCTGTCTGTGTCTGAAACAATCTTGTGGAGAAATCAAAACAAATGAATACGTCTGTACACAAAAGAAAAAATCAGGCGGTAAAATTTTTACTTTATTTTTATAACATACTGTGCCCTCCATAAGTGTTGGAACAGTAAAGACAATATTGCTTTCTCTGCTGTGGAGTCAAGACATTTGCAATTATGATTAAAAGATGAATATGCGACAAAACTACAGAATGTCACATTTTATTATCAGGTCTTTCAACACACGTTTCACCAAATAAAAAGGAAAGCACTTTTAGAGTTCATCCCACTATTTGATGTGAGCATAAGTATTGGAACAGTTGAATTTAAGTCAGATATAAAAGATTAAAATCTAGAATTTAGTTGCAGATCCCTTGCATGCAAGAAAAGTGAGTCTGCAACCCATATACATTACCAGACATCAACTTATTCTTTGAAATGCTTTCCCCCAGCCTTTAATGCAGCCAATTCAAACTATTGCTTGTTTTGGGGAGTTTCTGTTTTTAGTCTCCTCTTGGTATAATGGTATAATTAATGTTCAGTCAGATTTAATTCTGGAGACTGATTTGAGCAATTTAAGACTTTACATTTCTTTGGTCTGATAAAGTCCTTGACTGAACTGGCATGGTGTTTTGGGTCATTGTCCTGATCCAACTTTGGTGGCATGTTCTTGAATATTGGTATCCAAGATGAGTTTGTACCCTTCAAAATTAATTCTGCTACTGCCATCGTACATTAAATCTTCATTAAAATTAAGAGGTCCTGTTCTAGAGACAGCCATGCATGCCCATGCCATGACACCACCTCCACCAAGCTTACAGATGAGGTTGTATGCTTAGGATCATTTGTAGTTCCCTATTTTTCACCACCCCTTTGCTTTACAATCACTTAAATAAAAGTTAATCTTTGTCTCATCTGTCCATCTATTTGCTCACATTTTGAAAGATTCTTGCCTTTCTATTTTTGGTGCTGATCAGAGGTCTGCATCTTGCTGTGTAACTTCTGTAATTCTGTGTCAAATTCTCCTGCGGACTGTAGATTGACAGAGCATCAACCCAGTTTTTCGGTGGTTGTTATTGATTTTACAGACATATTGTTACAGACACGCCAGGTTCCACCTCCTTCAAATCATAGCGCATGCCCTCACCTGAATACTGATCACTTTCACCTGACCCTCATCCATCAGCAATCACCTCTGCACTACAAATACCACACACACGCACTCAGTCAGTGTCCGGTCTCGTTCGCAACAAGGTCTTACCTGTATGCTAACTCTAAGGACTTACTCTATCTCTACTTACCTCTCTCCAGCGATCTCCAGAAGCTCTCAGTCATCATCGCACGTGTGTGTGGTACACCCTCCTTCTCCAGCATCTCTACCCCTCAACAACGGATCCATTCTTCACTGCCTCCTACTCCATCACTTTACCCTGCACTACCCACTCCTCTGCTTGTGCCTAAATAAACTGTCTTTTTGTTATCCTCAGCCTCCTGTGGTATTCCGTAACAGAAGACCGGACCAACACCGATCGGCACAAGCATGAGTCTCAAGGACCCCTTCCCAGACCTGGTTGACGCATTGCGTTAGACACTCACCACTCTACCCCAGCACCTGCGAGCACTTCCACCAACAACTCCACCACTTCCACACCTGCCGTGCACGCCAGTCCCATGGTCAAGCCGGCACCCTACTTTGGTTCGGCGGAGGATTGCAGCGGATTTCTACTCCAATGCTCGCTGGTCCTGGAGATGCAACCACACTTATACCCTACCTAAAGATAAAATGTGGCCTTCCTGATATCCCAATTGCAAGGTAAAGCACTTCAGTGGGCCGATTAACCCAGTTATCCAGTCCTATTCTAGCTTCATCGACCATTTACGAGAAGTTTTTGGATGACCAGCTTGGGACTCGTCTGTTGGTGAGAGGCTTTATAACCTGAAACAGGGAAAAATGTCTGTCAATGAATATGCTCTTCAGTTCAGACAAAGACGGCTGGCCCAGAATCTATGTCTCTACTGTGCATCCCCGGGTCATATCATCTCCGTATGCCCCGTCCGTCCTCCTCGTCCCATGGTGAGTGCCATTCTCCCCTCGAAGTATCAAATGAAACCACTCACCACTGTTGTGACACTTACTGCCGCTGAAATCTCTCTTCCAGTTTCCGCACTCCTCGATTCTGGGTCACCCGGCAACTTCATCTCTGGCGCCCTCTGCCGTCAACTCAAACTTGCAACCACGGCACGTCGTCCACACAAGGTCCACACCAGGTCCACACAATAACCGGAAGACCTTTGAGTAGAAGATGTGTGCGTCATAGTGTGGATACCATCAGCCTCCAAACCGGACTACTCCAAAAAATCCTCCTGCTGGTTCTGGAGGAATCCACCGCTGACGTCATCCCAGGGTGCCCATGGTTGAAGCAGCATAACCCTGTCATCTCGTGGAAGATGGATGAAGTCCTGAAGTGGGGCGACTCCTGTTTCCAGGGCAGCATCTCTTGTTGTCCTGTCCCAGCCAAACCTTCCCCAGCACCTCTTGCTGTATGTACCACCTCCATAGAGAGCCCGGTGGAAAATCAATCCATCTCCATCCCGTCATGCTACGCCCCCATCAATGACGTATTCTGCCCCAAAACGGGCCTCCAAGCTGCCTCCACATCGGCCGTGGTACTGTGCCATCGATCTGCTTCCAGTTGAACCAGTGCCTAAAGGATGGATATATCCCCTTTCCATCCTGGAGGAGAAGGCCATGGAGGAGTACATCAAGGAGGCGCTGGCTCATTGTTACATTCGTCCATTTACCTCCCCTGCTGCTTCCAGTTTCTTCTTTGTGGAGAAGGATGGAGGTTTGCAGCCCTTTATTGATTATCAGGCCTTGAATAATATAACATTTAAGTTCTGCTATCCACTTCCCCTTGTCCCAGCTGCCCTGTAACATCTCCGTGGTGCCACTGTTTTTACCAAGTTGGACCTCCGCAGCGCATAGAACCTCATCTGGATATGTGAGGGGGACGAGTGGAAAACTGCCTTCATCACCCCTATTGGCCACTATGAGTACTGTGTGATGCCGTATGGACTTGTTAACGCCCCCTCCATCTTCGAGGACTTTATCCATGAGGTGCTCCGGGAGTTCCTCCATAAGTTCGTCCTCGTCTATATTGATGATATCCTCATTTACTCCCGGAGCCTAGTGTAATATCGTTACCCATCGGTGCTATTCTTCACCCGCTTCCACTTTTCCATCTCGTATTGCCCAGGGGCAAAGAACGTGAAGGCGTATGCCCTGTCCCAGTGTCACGCCCCCGAATAAAACCTAGAAGAGCCGGAAACTATCATTTTTTATCCTGAAAAAAATCATCATCAGCCCTATTACCTGGTCTGCCTAGACCCTTCCTTCCTCCAATCCTGCTACCAACACCCCGCCGGGGAAGCCCACCGGGACACCAATAAATCCCCAGGACACGGCACACACCATTCATTCACTCTGCTCACACATCTCTTGGCACTGGTCACCCGGGGGTCAATGAAACCCTCTCATTTCTAAGGGAACGCTTCGGGTGGTCCAACATGGCCTCTTACATCGGAAGGTATGTGAATGGATGTACAGACTGCGCCATCTCCAAAAGTCCACACCATCTACCATCAGGCGAGCTCCATCCTCTGCCTATCCCCAATCACCCATGGTCACACCTAGGGGTAGACTTTATCACTGACTTTATCAAATGTTATCACTGCCTCCTTCCGACAATACCTGCATTCTAGTAATTGTGGATAGATTTTATAAATCATGTCGTCTTCTCCTTCTGAAAGGTCTGCCCATGGCCATGGAAATGGCTGAGTTACTGTTTAACCATGTCTTCAGGTACTTCGGCATTCCAGAAGACATCGTCTCAGATAGAGGTCCCCAGCTCATCTCCCGGGTATGGAAAGCATTTCACTCACTCCTAGGTGTGGCCATCAGTCTGTCCTCTGGATACCTTCCCTAATCCAATGGGCAGACGGAGAGGAATGTTCAGGAGATTGGATGTTTCCTCCGTACCTTCTGCAATGGCCACAAGAACTCTTGGAACCAGTTCCTCCCTGCGACAGCCTACCACTGGACTCACTCATTCCAGTCCATGCTTGGCTACCAGCCTCCACTCTTTTCATGGGCAAGGAGAACCCTCGGACGTCCCCTCCATCGACTACTGGTTCCGAGAGAGCAAGAGGGTCTGGGACGCGGCTCACCACCAACCCCAATGGGCCCTACACAGGCGCAGAATGACAGCCGACTTTCGCCGATCCAAGGCCCCTGGATACCAACCTGGTCAGAAGGTCTGGCTGTCCACCCGGGACATCCGCCTGCCGCAAGCTAAGTCCCAGATTCATTGGCCCATTCACCATCCTTGAGCAGATCAATCTGGTCACTTTCAAACTTCAACTTCCACCAGAGTACCGGATTCACCTCACTTTCCATGTGTCCCTCCTTAAGCCTTACCATCCCTCTGTTTCTCCCTCCACAGAACCTGGCATAGCCGAAGCCCCCCCCCCCCTCCACTCCTCTTTGAAGATGGTGCTGCCTATGTAGTTCGAGACATCCTGGACTCCTGGCGGCGTGGTGGACAACTTGAGTACCTAGTGGACTGGGAAGGATATGGTCCAGAGGAATGCTTATGGGTCCCACGCAACAACATCCTGGATCCAAACTTACTAGACACCTTCCACTCCATTCATCCCAACAGACCAGCTCCAAGAGGAAGAGGACGTCGACCACGTCTTCGGGGTCCTCGGCCCTCAGGAACGAGCCGTGGGGAGGGGAGTACTGTTACAGACATGCCAGGTTCCACCTAACTCTTGTTTTCTCTATGCCCTTTGTTTTTCCTATAGTTCTAATTGACTTCCTCTTTCCTTTTAGCATCTAAATTGCTTGCTTTTCTTTCAGAGTTTGCTTCCTTGTCTTCATCCTGGTTTGCGTGTGTCATCATTGAATGCAAGACTTAGAAGACTTATGGATATAACTGATAAGACACATTCCCTGCTTTTAATATCTGAAGAATTAATGCAACAGGACACAGCTGAAGACTTAGTAAGACCTGTGAGGCAACTGTTCCAATACTTATGCTCACATCAGAAAGGGAGATGAAACTCTAAAAGTGCCGATCTTCTTAGCTTGTAAAACATCTTTGTGTTGAATCACCCAATAATAAAGTTTGACATGACATTTGACATTTCAGCCATCTTAACGAATTATTTGTATGAACACCTCAATGATTCACTCAGTCACTTGCTTCCAACTACTGGTGTTTTACTTTCATATTTATGGAGTGAAAAAAAGTATCTAATCCTCCCACAAATGCACACGAGAGATTCACACTTGCACGCACAATCCACAAAAGCATAAGAGAGATCCACAGGGCAATCAACAAATGCACATTAGAGATCAACACTCGTGCACACCATCCACAAATGCACATTAGAGATCTGCAGAGTTACACTAAATCCACAGATGCATGCAGCAATCCAGAAAAAGGCAAGTGCATTAATTGTTTCTTTGCTCACAGAATGATCCTCAAATACTGTATCTGTACCCGTTATTTCATGCACAACAAACACAACAAATAGCGAGTCCTTTGCACTAGCGATTTGTTGTGTATGTGGATCTCTCCCGTGTATTTGTGGATTGTGCACACACATGTGGCTCTCTCACGTGTGGATTTTGTGTATGACTCAGTGTTAATTTCATTAACGAAGACGACGACAAAAAATATTCATTACCGAAAAAAAAATTATGTGACGAAAATGAGATGTTGATGAGCTAAATATAATATCTGATGACGAAATAATGACAAAATTTATGCCGCGTTTTGGTTAACTAGACGAGACTGGATTATAATGTTATTTGAGGACTACCGGACATTCAAAATGCATCCTATAGGCTATTGTCTTTTAAAATGTGCGTCCCTGTCTTTGGATTGTGATCAGATAAGGGCCGTTCGCATATCTATAACAACCGAAGTGGATGGATAGGCTAATAAAATGCGAACTAGCGATCTGAAACAATGGCCTCAGCACCCAAAGAGGTAGGGATGATGTGACCAGACATCCTGTTTTTCCCGGGAATCACAATTCGTTGTCGATTAACTTAAAGTTAGACAAGGCGGGATATGCGGAATATTGCTGACGTGTTCTCTCTCTTGCGCGCGCGTGTACGGTCAAGTTCCTATGTTCTCATATACAAAGCGCGATCAGTTCTCAGCGCTCAAATACACACACAGCAGTCCAAATGTTTATCGTGTAGAGCATCTCATGTAAATACAGTCAGTTATGGATTAAGTGAATGTGAACAGGTGGGTGAAAACTGAACGTGTGACATTATGTGTCAACATTCCTAATTAAATACATATCTGTCATTAATGTTAAACAGCAAAATATGTTAAATAAATGTATACATGTTAAGTAACTTACTGTATCTAAAAAATGAGTTTAATTTGTATCTCTATAGTATTTGTCTAAATGTGCTTCGATCTTTAAGTAAATACATACACACAGGTCTGTTTTGGGAGTAGCCCTAGTTTATTATATGAAGTAAAACTATGAATAAAATGTAAGAATTTAATATGAAAGATGACGCATGCATTTAATAAAGTTTGGGGAAAATGTCCTTTACATAGGCAAAAACATTTAAAATAAATAAATACAATAAATCATTTTAAATAAATTGTAGTATGCATTAACTTTAGTCATATAAAATGTAACTTCCTATAGACTAAATTTTGGCCTGTGAAAATGCTGAGATGCTTTATTTCACCTTCACCGCTTTATTTCCTTTATTTCCTATTCTAAATATAAAAGAATAGCAGAGATCACACTACAGCTATAATTATAACTACATGTGCTTCTCAATAAATTAGAATGTCATGAAAAAGTTCATTTATTTGAGTAATTCAACTAAAATTGTGAAACTCGTGTATTAAATAAAAT
Organism: Carassius gibelio; assembly: GCF_023724105.1. Lineage (NCBI taxonomy): Eukaryota > Metazoa > Chordata > Actinopteri > Cypriniformes > Cyprinidae > Carassius > Carassius gibelio. The sequence goes on from NC_068371.1 coordinate 27,170,129, forward strand.
CAATTCATTTTATAAAATTAATTCATTCCAATGAGTTAGGCTCACATTTAACAAAAACTCTTACTGTACATGTACTCAATACTTGTTAGGGACTCATTTTGCTTTAATTTCTGCCTCAATTTGGGGTGGCATGGAGGTAATTAGTTTGTGGCACTACTGAGGTGGTATGGAAGTCCAGGTTTCTGTGACAGTGGCCTTCAGCTCATCTGCATTTTTTGGTCTCTTGTTTCTCATTTTCCTCTTTACAATACCCCATAGATTCTCTATTGGGTTTAGGTCTGGTGAGTTGGCTGGCCAGTCAAGCACACCAACACCATGGTCATTTAACCAACTTTTGGTGCTGGAAAATGAAATCAGCATCTACAAATGGTGGTCAGCATAAGGAAGCATGAAGTGCTCCAAAATTTCCTGGTAAGCGTGTGCAGTGACTTTGGTTTCCAAAAAACACAATGGACCAACACCAGCAGATGACATTGCACCTCAAATCATCACAGGCTGTGGAAACTTAACACTGGACTTCAAGCAACTTGGGCTTTGAGCTTCTTCACCCTTCCTCCAGACTCTAGGACCTTGGTTTCCAAATGAAATACAAAACTTGGTCTCATCTGAAAAGAGGACTTTAGACTACTGGGCAATAGTCCAGTTCTTCTTCTCCATAGGCCAGGTAAGATGGCTCAGGATTGGCTTAACAAGAGGAATACGTCAACTGTATCCAAATTTCTTGACACATCTGTGTGTGGATAGCTCTTGAAGCCTTGACTCCAGTCTCAGTCCATACCTTTTAAAGTTATCTCAAATTCTTAAACCGATTTCACTTTACAATCCTCAAAAAGCTGCAGTTCTTTCAGTTAGTTGTGCATCTCCACACTTTTTTCTTCCACTCAACTTTCTGTTTCCATGCTTGGGTACAGCACTATGTGAACAGCCAGTTTCTTTGGCAATGAATGTTTGTGGCTCCTTGTGAAGGGTGTCAATAATTGTCTTCTGGACAACTGTCAAATCAGCAGTCTTCCCCATGATTGTGTAGCGTAGTGAACCAAACTGAGAGACCATTTTGAAGGCTCAGGAAAACTTTGCAGGTGTTTTGAATTGATTAGCTGATTGGCATGTCACCATATTCTTATTTTATGATATAGTAAATTGGTGGCTTTTTGTTAAATGTGAGCCAAATCATCTCAATTAAAAGAACCAAAGGGTGAAACTACTTCAGTCTTTGTGCATTGAATTTATTTAAAATCCGAGTTTGAGTAGAACTTAAGTTTGAATGAATTAACTTTTTCAAAACATTCTAATTTATTGAGAAACTGTATATAGAGACTGTATATAGAGAAATGAAATTGCTTACTTTCATAACTTTTATTCAGTTGTTGAATGAATACATTCTAATTTAAGGGCTGGTACATTTAAAATGAGTTAATCAACAAGGTTCAGAAAAAAATAAAAAAATTTGTTCATGCCTTATAATAGCTTGAATGTAACTCTACACCCTTGCTTCATGTAGTATACACTAATTCATGAGTATGCAAACTAGCCCCGCCTCCGCTCACTCACACCAGCTCACAATAGCTGATCCACTCTGTACTGTAGTAAATGCTGCACAATGGCAAGTGGAAATACTGGTTAAAATCAGCTGCATATGTTTGAACCAGAAATTGTTTCAGATGAAGAGAAAGAGTGAATTATAATATGCTCATGTTTCAGAAATTGTCACGCTGTCAGTCTCTGTTTTCCTGGGTGTTCCCTAGTGAGCTCACTTCTCCTTAGGCACTTCACCATAGGCACTATAATTCCTCTAGTCTGGTCCTGTCTTCACAGTAATTGCACTCCAGTTAATCGCACAGGTGCAGGATATCTATTGTCGTTAGTCTCCTTATAAATAGCTGTCCTTCCCTGTTGTATGGAATCCTTACTCTTTGTGTACTATGTTCTCGTCTCCCGAGACTTCCCATTACCTTCTCGTTCCTCCGAGTTTCCCGTTCCGTTTCATCCGGTTCCCTGTTTTGTTTTGTTTGTCTCCTTGAACTGTTTATTTTGCATTACCCTTTTTGTCATTAAATCATACTTGCAATTGGATCTTACCCTCTCCTTGTGTTTCCTAATACCCAATCGTCACAGAAGGACTCCATCCAAACCAAGATCCAGCAGTATGTCTACTACCATTTCCTCCCCAGCCAGCAAGCGGGAGAGAAATGGTTTTGAGGGCTCTCGCCTAGTGGTGTTCCGGGCGACCAGGGGAGGTTGCTCTGGAGCAAGCGGTCGAGAGGAGGTCCGGCACCGATCTCCACTGTGGGCTCCCGTTTACCCGGGATTCAGTTGGGAGCCGCCATGTTCCCATGATGACCATAAGGGGGAAAAGGAGATGCAAATCGGTTGAGCCAGCGCCGCTGTGCAAAATGACCTCCACTCCTGGACCGCTGCCCAAAATGGCCGCCAACCCAGCGCCGCTGCGTGGCATGGCCACCAACCCAGCACCACGAGGCAAGATGGCTGCCAGCACAGCGCCAAAGCACAAGGTGGCCACCAGTCCAGCGCCACAGTGTAGAATGGCCGACAGTTCAGCGCCAACATACAAGATGGCCGCCAGTCCAGCGCCACAGCGCAAGATGGCTGCCAACCCAGCATCCAGGGGCAAGATGGACACCAGGACAGCGCCAAAGCACAAAGTGGCCACCAGTCCAGCGCCACCGTGCAGGATGGCCGCCCGCTCAGCGCCTACGCCCAAGATGGCCGCCAGTCCAGCGCCACAGCACAATATGGCTGCCAACCCTGTGCCAGGAGGAAAGACAGATGCTAGCATAGCGCTACAGCACAAGGGTGCCACCAGTCCAGCGCCACAGTGCAATATGGCCACCAGCTCAGTGCCTACGCCCAAGAAGGCCGCCGCCTCATTCTTGGACTATTTCTCCATGCTGTCCAAGATCCTAGAAATTCCCAAGACTGTTCACATTATGGCTGCTGAGCCAGCGCCACAATCCAAGGTGGCCCACCCATCCAGCACCACAGCACAAGATGGCTGCCAGCCCAGTGCCTCAGCGCAAGATGGCTACTCACCCAGCGCCAATGCCCAAGTTGGCCACCGGTCCAGAGTCATGGCCCAAGATGGCTGCTTGCCCAACGCCGCAGCACAGGATTAACGTCACACCTGAACCTCTGGAGTCAATTCAGGTTCCAGTGGATCCTCCAGAGTCGAGTCAGGTTCCAGTGTACTCTCCAGAGTCCAGTCAGCTTCCTGTTGACCTTCTTGAGTCAAGTCAGGTGCCCGTTGACTTTCCAGAGTTGAGTCAGTTTCCGGTTGACCCTCCAGAGTTGAGTCAGGTGTTCCAGTTGTTCCTCTTGAATCAAGTCAGATTCCTGTTGACCTTCCCGAGTCAAGTAAGGTGCCCGTTGACTTTCCAGAGTTGAGTCAGTTTCCTGTTGACCCTCCAAAGTTGAGTCAGGTGTTCATGGACCCTCCAGAGTCAGGGTTAGTCACCGTCAACCTTCCAGAGTCAGGGTTAGTTACCATTGACCCTCTAGAGTCAGGGCTAATTCCTGTTGACCATCCAGAGTCGAGTCATGTTCCAGTTGTTCCTCTTGAATCAAGTCAGATTCCTGTTGACCTTCCCGAGTCAAGTCAAATTTCAGTTGACTGTCCAGAGTCGAGTCAGGTTCCAGTGAACTCTCCAGAGTCGAGTCAGGTTCCAATGAACTCTCCAGAGTCGAGTCAGGTTCCAGTGAACTCTCCGGTGACCGGTGGTCTTCGAGAGCGGTGTCGGGTCGGCACCGGTCTTCTGGAGTCCGGTGGAGGTGCCATGGGATTGCCAGAGGTTCGTCCTCCCGTTGGTCGGACCACACAGATGTGGTGGTCTTCTGCTCCGCCCTGGGGGACTCCAGCCTCGACCACGAGGAGGTGGTGGTCTTCCGCTCCGCCCTGGGGGACTCTAGCCACGACCATGAGGAGATGGTGGTCTTCCGCTTCGCCCTGGGGGGCTTCTGCCGTGACCACATGGTGGTGATGGTCCACTGCTCTGCACGGTGATGTCCTTTATGGCCCCATGTTTTTGTGTTTTTGTTTTCTGTTGCTTTTCTATCTGTCTCCTTCTTTGGACCTGGCCCTCCGTCCCTCCCCCTGATCCTCCGCCGGTCCACCCGGTCCACCTGGACTCCTTGTTTTGTGTTACACTTCTCCAGTCTTTGTCTTTCCATTTTACCTGGTTGTCCTGTCTCTGTCTTTCCATTTTAGCTGGTTGTCCTGTCTCTGTTTTCTGACCCTCCGTCCCTCCCCCTAGTGCGCCGCCGCTCTACCTCCCTCCTACCTCGTTATCTGTTGGGTTTTCCTGGTTTTCAGGTGGAGCATCTGACAGCTGCTCCGTAGGGGAGGGGGTAATGTGACGCTGTCAGTCTCTGTTTTCCTGGGTGTTCCCTAGTGAGCTCACTTCTCCTTAGGCACTTCACCATAGGCACTATAATTCCTCTAGTCTGGTCCTGTCTTCACAGTAATTGCACTCCAGTTACTCGCACAGGTGCAGGGATTCTATTGTCGTTAGTCTCCTTATAAATAGCTGTCCTTCCCTGTTGTTTGTATGGAGTCCTTACCCTTTGTGTGCTATGTTCTCGTCTCCTGAGACTTCCCATTACTTTCTCGTTCCTCCGAGTTTCTCGTTCCGTTTCATCCGGTTCCCTTTTTTGTTTTGTTTTGTTTGTCTCCTTGGACTGTTTATTTTGTATTACCCTTTTTGTCATTAAATCATACTTGCAATTGGATCTTACCCTCTCCTTGTGTTTCCTAATACCCAATCTTCACAGAAATGTAATGCATTTAGTGTATCACTCTCTACAATGATGGATACTAAACAGTAATTAATTATACTATTATTTTGCTTCACTACTTTAATTACCATTCAGTCTGCCTTCTTAAAATCAGTATCATTAGAAACGCTTTGAAAATCTTGGAACGTCAGTGGAGAAAGACATATAGTTCATTATAACACCATAATATACATAATTCACACACAGTATTGCTAAGTGTACCCCATCAACAGAAAAGTACAATTCAAAAGTGGCAGTAGTTTTGGAGGACACAGCTGAAGTAAAAGAGCTTACATTAAGGTATGAAAAACAAACGTGTTACAACGTGTCTACAGACACACATAAACAACACTTTAGGTAACAGGAACGGTTCCTTCACACCTCACACCTCATAATCGGATGTTTGATTTTGGCACAGTGTGCGCACCATATACAGGATTTAATGAGATGTGTTAGTCGTGTTCTTTAACATTCCACCTGGAAACAAAGACACCATGACACCAGACCCCTTCACGAAAGAAGGAAGTCTCCGTTTTTACAAATGTGACAATGAGCACTTATCAGTATCAGCTTAACGCTGGATATTCAAAGTATGTAAAATATTTAAAGTTCACCGTATATAATCTTTAAAATATGAGAGTTTTACAAAAGTATTCTATAGTCTTTGGATTTACACACCATTCTGTTATTGTGGCGACATTTCTATGCCCTGAAATGTGACGCTAAACGAAACTGTGTTGTTTGACATGTTGGTCAAATGATTTAAAAAAGATAATCTTGTACAATAATGATGTAAAAGCACAAAGAGTAAAAGAAATATATTCGATTCATTGTAATTAATAACAAGAAGTGCATTACACATTATGTCAAGGTTTCCCAAACTGGGGTTCATTAAGGAACTGCAGGGGATTTGGGAGTTTAATGAAAAGCTAACAATTAATTAAATCATAAAAATGTCAAATGAAAATAAATCACTTTAAAATGACAATCAATATAAAACACAAAAAAGATTCAGTATTTTATGTTTACCTGCATGCCATGTGACCATTAACCAGAAAACCTATAACATGCAAATGTGATACTGAATAATTAAAATATTTATTTTAAAATCTCAGGGTACTTTAAGCAAATATATGTGAAAGAGGTTCTACTGACAAAAAAGTTTGGGAATCCATGCATTCATTAAATGTAAATAAGAAATAATGTGAATGTGTGTATTTTAATGTGTTTTAAAGACAAAAGCCTTCCAAAGCTATAGTAATACATGGTTTAATAACCTACTGAGTGATCATCAGTTGATGATGCAATGACGAAACACTTCTTAAACCTGAAATGATTTTTCTTTGTAAATCCAGCTGTCAAATCCTTTTTAGCCACCTGAATAATGACTAGTCTATGTGTAAATGTCCACAAAACTAAATACTTTTTGAGTTTATATACAGTAGAATAAGGAAAAAACTATTTAAAAAAGGAACATTTAAAACATATAAAAGAGGAACTAGGGAGAATCAATAAATTATGAATATTTTTTTTTTTTTTTTTTTTTTGCTATTGTGTGAATATGTAACCATGTAATCAATAAAAATTTAGCATAACTGTAGTCTGATTATGAGTATTATGAAATGTAATTTACTGTAATTACCAGTACTTAATTTTTGTTCTTAACTTAACATGTTCACATTTACTGACATATTAGCCTATTACTCAACAACCATAATAACAGATTGTTGAAAAGTGTGGGAAAAAAGGAGCTGTGACGCATGGACATGAATCATCAACTGATTTAAACGACATGTTTAAACCTGCCATCTTTTGGACAGAAATCATTCTTTTGACAACATGATTGATGAAAAAGCAATTACCATAGTTGTTTCCAGGCATGAAATAAAAAATAATAAATTATATCACAACCCGGACTGTCAGGGCAATTATGAATATAATTTGACCTCATTCAGTGTTTTCAGTCGGTGTTTAAATTTGTTTAGTGTGTGATGTATAAAGATTTTAAGACCAGCTGTTGCCAGTCCTAATAAAAAATAAATAAAAAAAATTCTCAGTCTATTTTCAGTTATGTTAGTAACTTAAAATTTAAAACAAGTCCACAGTATTTAAAGATATATTGATGGTTAAAGATGCTCTTATACTGACATCTAATAATAAAGTAGCTTGTTCCAGCTTAGAAATTAGCAAGTCATGATTCATTTGTTCTATGTCTAAAATGTTTTACAATATTTGACAAAATTTATTTGTTTATTTATCTGTAAAAAACTTAGTAAATTTAATAATAAAATAATAAATACTGATGAAATGGTTATATTGATATATACCGAAGAAATTCATTGCCACTTTCCTCATTGCATCCTGCAAGTCTCAAGATAATTTATGCATCTCACTTATAATATTATTTATTGAATAATTTGCTGAACTTTTAGAGCCCTCAGCGTTCAAAAACAGGAGTGGTCTTGTTGCGGAATGTGACTTTTATTTCCTTAGAATTTAACAAACTGGGCTTGGCATACAGTCGTGAAGCAATATAGAATTTTCCTATGCATGGTAAATGGAGATTTTGACACTACTAAAACTCATCTGGTGCACTATTTTATTTGTTTTTTTACTGCAGTAGCTGTATCAAATCCTTTTAGGATGTTTCAGATTTTTTACAGTTAATGTAGGTAAGGAATTATTCATAATTTTGTGGATGTGTAAGAGGTAACAATATTTTAAAAGCAGCCATGTTTTTATGATGCAAATCATTTGCTGACGTCTGATTGCATGACGTCTTAGATTTAAGGTAAGGTATATGTATAAATATAGGTAATCAGAAAAGATCAAAAATTAAGGGTAGATACAGGAGGAACAGAAGCAGATTAAAAACAGGTAAGAAGGTCTTTATATTATATTATATTATGTTCTGTTATGTTATGTTATAAACATCATATACTAATAAAAAAAGTAATTTGAGTAAACGCAAAAAAAAAAAAAAAAAAAAAAAAATTATATATATATATATATATATATATATATATATATATATATATATATATATATATATATAATATGCACAGTATATATGATGGTATTTACTTAAAGAAATTACTTGATTTATCATATTATTTTTATTTATACATTTCCTATTTTTATAATATTTTAACCTAATTCCCCTCAATTCTTGCAAAAGAAAAAAAAAAAAAGCATTTAATAAAAGATTTTGCACAAACCAACTTAACTAAAAAGATATGAATTGATTCAGATGATCATGAAGTCATTAGTGCCTGTCGTGGCCCTGATTGCACTAGTGGTGTCCGGAGTGCAGGCATTTATTTCAGTTGGGGGTACCAGAAACACCCATGTATCCATTACTGCCAGTGCTGTAATGGAGAAGATCCGTGAGGTGTGTGCAGCAGTGGCTGAATCAGAAGGAAGAGATTTCAAGCCAACGGTGGGTTTATGTACAATTAAAGGCATATAAAAAAGTATGATCACGACAGTTGTGCATTTCTTTGGAATACATACAATAGCTTACATTTTTCAAACATATGACACAAAATTTATTTTCCCAATTTAACCCAGGGTTCATCAGCAGAGGAGCTGCTGCGTGCATGTCTGGGCACGGCCACAGGAGATGTTTCAGGTGCTAAGTTCCGTAGGGCACTAAATCAGATCTACACGCAGAATGGCATTGTGGACCGGGACTTCATGAGCAGCGCAGCACACCACTTCAATAATGAGGCCTTTAATGAGGGACGCAACCTTATCATTCAGGGGACTGCGGCTATTAAAGCGAACGTCCGCACAGACAACCTTCAGTCTGCCCGAGAAACACTAGGACGAGTGTGTCACACACTGCAGGTCAGAGAGAGGGAGATAAAGTCAGTGACTTAGCGCAAGCATATTGCTTCAAAATTGCTCAAGAACATGTTTTTACCCATTAACTATTTGATGCCACTTACCTATTGAAAAACCATTAAGATTAAAAACAAGCAATTTGTAAGCATTAATTTGATTGATGTGTTTTTGTTTTAGGACTTTTACAGTCACAGTAACTGGGTTGAACTGGGGAACCAAATGCCATATGCCAACCTCATCAGACCGGATCTCAAGATTGAGAACATTGCAGGTATATAATGCCAGTGGGTGTGATTTATGAGAGAGACTCATATGCGGAAAAAACAAAAAAACAAAAAAAACAACAACAACAGCGACTGCACCATTTTTTGGGTTGTCATGTCCATAATAGATTATAGAAACCTTTGTTTCTACTGAAAATTTAGATAAGTGAACAGATGACTTGGTTCATAACTGATAACAGGTTACACCCAGGAGTACACATCACATTGTATGAGATTAATCTAAATTGACTGATCCTGAATAGGAAATAAATAAATTTAGTTCATGTTTGCCATTTACCAGGGTGTTTCAACAAATGTATACTGCTTTAAATAGATTGCATATGTATGTGTTAATGTGCAGACATTGCGATGCCAACATGCAGTGACTGTGCCAGTGGTACCTGTCCAAACCAGCTGCTTCCTGCTATTCTCAATGGGAAGTACCTCACTTCAGGATATTTGGGCTTGTTCTTCAGTTACAAACCTCAAGGTAAGAAGACAGACATAGGTTTATACCAAGAGACATGCATCTGTACAAAATTCAAGCTAAACTCAAAATATAGTAATTACCTAGTAACTTAAATTTAAAGTCTAATAATTGTGTAAATAGAGGAGTTGTTGAAAGCACAAATCAAACTCAAAGAGTTTTGATGTTCAATTCTAAGTTGTTCTATAGGTAACCAACTGAGTTACGACTCATTTTTAAAAAAAATTTGTTGGTATGGTCATGGTTCAACCCATTTCCTCACACATATCGCACATTTTTGTTTCTTTCCAACATAAGACAATAAAGACAAATCTGTGCATTATAATGTGTTTATGGGGTGAGTGGTTACAATTAGGCAATGTCCAAGTTTACCAAAGCGAATTACTTTGTGACAACCATAAAACTATTTATAACAAACATTCATCGAAAGAAGAGCCAAAACATAGTATTTCAACATTTAGAAGTGCAAGCCTTTAACGTTTGACTTATCTGGTTTATTCTATTTCCTTAAAGTGTGTTTACAGGAGATAAAACACAGTTTTAAAAGTAGAAAGTATATATGAGAGTGAATTTGGAAATAAACTATTTAAGTTATAAAATTAAATTAACTTTTATATGTCTTTTATGTGTGTAAAAGGAAAATGTAGCCATGGTGGGCAGACTGACCTCAGCAGTACCCAGAATCCTCGAGGCGGGATCAGTAAAGATGAGCCCCGTTCCCATAATACTGATCTACACACTAATGCTGCAAACATGGCAGCTGAAGCCACCCTGGACCTGCTAGAGAACATCCGTGGAGCTATAGGAAACAAGAAATACCTTCGGTATTAGAACAGAATCCTTGTATATCTTTAAAGAAAGAGATTTTGAAAGAGATATTTGCAAAGCTGGGAGTAGTTCTCTTAACACCCGGTTCTCTACATTACTATTCAAAAATTTGGAGTCAGTGAGATATTTTTCTGAAAACTATTAATACTTGTATTCAGAAAAGATGCATTACATTGATCAAATGTGTAAAGTAAAGACATTTATAATGTCACAAATATATTTTTGTTTCTAATAAATGCTGTTCCTTTTCTATTCACGGTTTCTATAACTTTTAAAAACATGAGTGTGACAAACATACAAACAAACAGAGATCCAATTGCAGCGTTTATTAGGGAGAATCCAAAAATCTTAGTCCAGACAGGCAAAAGGTCAATATAAACAAAAGCAGTCCAAAAACAAGAAACACGAAAAACACTAGGGAACACACGAAAGCAGGGTGACATAAAAACAAGGACTCCATGAAACTGATAGAACAAAACGGGTATATATGGACAGGTGCAAATGATGAAAGTGGGGACAGCTGAGTGCAATTACAGTTGTGCAATTAACAGTGATGAAACAGACTAAGGCTTGTGGGAAATGTAGTGCCTACAGTGGGGTGATTCTATGGGGAAGTGGACCACTAGTGGACACTCAGGGAACACAGACCAGACAGTATGACAAGAACTAAATCATATATTTTTTTTATATATATATATATATATATATATATATATATATATATATATATACAAATGATCATGTGACACTGAACACTGGTTGTAATATCCACTGAGAAGCAACAGAAAATTAAAAATACGTAAATGGGGAAAAAAGGCAGGAAATGGTCATACACAAGATAGTAAAAACAATGGCATAAGAACGCTCAGTAAGGCAGGTACTGTACGTAAGTACGTAAGAAAAGGTAAGTGCTAGTATTAGTTGGTCAAGTGCTGGTAAAAAAATGAGTCATTAAATATCATTTTCAAAAAACATCTAAAGACTCATCATTTTCACCAGGACTTGACTGACTAATACTAGCACTTACCTTTTCTTGTCTATCCTATTCATGAAAAAAAAAAAAAAAACACTAGACAGAGACTTGTCATGGCACTTGTAAACTGTTGTTGTTCTCTCGTTGGCCTGATTGCTTCTATTGTTCTTATTTGTAAGTCACTTTGGATAAATGTGTCCACTAAATGATAAAATGTAATGTAAATGTAAATGTAATAATGCTCAATAAGGCAGGTAGACTGGAAATACTTCACACTGGCCTGTTAGCCAGGCCCTGCCAAATACCACACAAACTGGAAGTAACCTGAGAAGCAGAGAGAGCAGAACACATTCAATACTCAGGCAAGGTCTCCATCTGCAGGCTAGGCATTACAGAATCCCCCCCACCTAAGAGCGACTTCTGGGGCTCAACGAGGTCGTCCCCTTGGCCATAGCACTGGACGATTGGGTCTGGCTCAAAGAAAGTCCAGAAATGAGTGAAGGATCCAAGATCTCATGGGCGGCCACCCAAGATTTCTTCTCAAGTCTGTACCACTCCCAGTCCACCAAATAGGGTGGCTCTTGATTCTCGACGTTGGGGTCAGCACCCAAGTGGACAGGTTTGAGGAGGGAAACATGGAAGGATGGAGAGAAATGATAATTAGCAGGCAGTTCCATCTGGTATATAACCTAATTAATCTGTCTTATGATTTTAAATGGGCCAACATACCTTGGCATGACCATAGATACCTGCCAATTTCTTGGTTAAATTTCTCCACTTGACTGTTCGACTGAGGATGATATCCATAAGTTAAGCTGACGTGATGTCCAGTTGTCTGAAAAAAGGTCTTCCATACCTGTGAGGTGAATTGTGTTCTTCTGTCAGAAACAAAATCTTCGGGTATGTCCATAAGCTCTGAAAACATATTTGAACGGTGCTAGAGAGGTTTCTTCAGGCCAGAATGTAGTTGTTTAAAACTCAAATCTGCTATTTATTTATAAAGACAGCGCCTATTTAAAAATGTGTTTCACCGATTTCGGAGATGATCAGCTCCATGTGATCAGCAAGAGCTCAGGGCTCCTGTATCCACCTAGAGCTGATGGTGACTGATAATAACCAGTAACCAAAATTACTGCCATTTTTTTTTCTCCCCTCACCAGGCTGATGGGTATTGCGCGAACTGCAGTCCTGGCTTTTGTGATTGACACCACAGGCAGCATGGCAAATGACATTGCAGAAGCCAAAAGAGTTTCCTTCAACATCATTGACAGTAAGAAAGGGACTCAAGATGAACCATCTGAATATATTCTGGTGCAATTTAATGATCCAGGTGAGTGCAAAAAATGTGAATTGCATAGCTCATATAAATATACACATATACAAATATAAAAAAAAAAAATGCAAAAAAAAAAAAAATGCAACATGCCTAGATTTGGAGATTCAGATATAGTTCAAAGTAATGTAAGAAAATACTCACACACACAATCTGGATATATTTTTTATGAATTTGTAGAATTTGGACCACTAATAAAAACCACAAACTCAAGTGTGATGAAGTCAGAGATTTCCAAGCTCAGCGCTAATGGAGGAGGAGATATCCCAGAAATGTGCCTGTCAGGGCTTCAGGTATTGGGTTGTGTGGTGTTTCGGCTAATTATCTCAATCTTCATATGTGAATACTACCAATACAATTATATTTCTATTTAGAACTAAGAACTATTATATTATTGAATTTTATAGAGAATACAAGTATTCAGTTTTTATTGACCACTCGACAAGGTTTTCTAACCTTCTGTTTCTCCCACAGTTGGCCCTGACAGGAGCTCCTTCCTCCTCCTATATATATGTGTTCACAGATGCTCCAGCTAAGGATATGCACCTGGAGAAAACTATCAAAGCCCTCATTCGCAGCACCAAGTCTGCGGTAAAATGTTCCACCCTTGTGTCACATGCAGACCTTGACATAAACATTTTCACCAGACCATCATCAGTTTTTTTCATCATCACTTTTCCATCTCTCACCCTTTCTATTCAGGTATCTTTCTTCATGACAGCATCAATGAGGAGGCGAAGGACCCCCAGGGCATTGGCACAGTTTCAGGTGTATTATGACATGGCCTTGGCCTCTGGGGGTCAAGCCATCGAGGTCTCCAAATCCAGCCTCTCTCAAGCCACTGACATCATTGTTGACACCTCTACTTCAGCTTTGGTATGAATGATCACCCTTTCATAGTCAATTTACTACAGCAAAAAAAAAAAAAAAAAAAAGACCTCTCTTACTCAAAGATCCTATTTCTCTCTTTCATTTTTTCAATTGTTTGCACACTCTTTTTTTCATCCATCAGGTGACAATTCTTCAGCGCTCCAGGGATCCAGGACTTGTAGAGAGTTTCCCCTTCCTACTGGATAAGTCTTTGTCCAACACTACCATCTACATCACAGGAAGTAGCCTCACATTCAACCTACGCAGCCCCACAGGTAAATTCACAGGCACTTTTAACAAAATTAACTAAAAAAAAGAAGGTAAATAACATAAAGTTTTGACTTTACATGGTATCACGATAACCATTAGTGCAACTTTGGCAAGCCTAACAAACAAAACAAAATAAACAGAATCTAGATAACTAAAACTAAACTAACAATGTTAGAGTTAAATGTTAGAAGTCATTAAAAAAATTATTGTATTATAATGCTTAGCTTCAATATATGATATCAAAGTGAGTTCTTTCATTATTGCCTAATGAAATGCACTTGCTTCCAGGTGTGACTCAGTCTAACACTGTTGACAATGGACCTCTGGGCACAATTAAGAAAGTGGGAAACCTGCAACGAATCCAATTAAATGGAACTGAGATTGGCCTGTGGCACATTGACATGACAACAACTCAGCCCTACACCATTAAAGTGATGGGTGAGCCATCATGCACTTTTTTGATAAACCAATGCAAAGCCAACCTGTAATGAGGAGAATATGGCATAATGTATATTTATACTTTACTCCTAAAGTATCAAGAGGAAAATGGCTAATGAAATGATCAAAAAAACAATTTAATTTAGAACTTTGATGATAATAAAAAAGCTGTGGTACTCTGAGATGTATGTTGATAGTATTTTTATGCCTTTTTAATGTAATGTTATCTTTTACAGGTCAGAGTGCGATTACATTCATCTATGAATTTGTGGAGGAATTCAAAGGACCCCATCCTGCATTTGCTGTCATTGATGGGCGGCCGTCAGCAGGTTTAAACCGTTGTTCTATTTAACTATTAAACAATCCTTATTAAATGATTTGAATGGAAGTGTACAGATTTGTTGCTCTTTATTTAGGCTCACCGGCTAAGCTGCTGCTAACACTGACTGGAGAGAAAGGTCCAGAGGCTCTAGAGCTGCAGGAGGTTGCTCTCATGGAGGTGTCTGGGGTAAAAGTTTCTAATGGAACCATTGAGAAAATGGATGGTGGAGATTACCTTATTACTGTGAAAGAAGTGCCAGAAGGAGAGTTTGTGGTGTTGCTGAAGGGAAAAGACAAGACCTCCTCCAGCCTGTTCCAGAGGCAGACCACCACACAGATGTCTCAGTCTAAAGTCACAATAAAGGTACAAATTGTATTCTTAGTGTATTCTTCTTCTTTACATTTAATGAGACCAATAGGTAGGTACATTAATGACAGCATATTCAAACATAGTGTGTATCCTTCATACATAATGGTCTGACATTCCAAACAATGCATTGCGCCAAGTTCAGTGAAAACATTCATTAATGGTGGAGGAGAAGAGAATATCACATTCGCTAATGATTGCATGAGTTTTTCACATTTATATGAAACATTTCATGAAAAATTTCTGACTGTGTGTGCTTGTGAATTAGTTTTTAACCTCATTCTAAACTATTCTAAATGAATGGCTACATAACCATGGTTAGTCATTTTAATAGAACACATCCAAACACCGTCTTTATATGAGGGCTTTTCACACAGCCTGTCCTTTACAGTCTTCCATCGCTCTTAGCAAACATATGACTAAATCTTGATGATAAAATATATTTAACATGAAAAAATTAAGTATGTACAACTAAAATATTTTTTCCCCATGTGGTTCCATTTATTCCTTATTTTTTTCATCATAAAATGTTAATGAATTTTACAGTAGTATGAAAGTTATTAATTAATCTTTTTTTGTTTGTGTGAAAACATTCTTTGAAAGCACAAATTTGTGTACACATGGTTAATCAGTGAGACCCATTGTCGTTAAAACGTATCAACAAAACAGTAAAATAACAATGCTCTATATTTGTGGACCATTTAATTAAACTTGTTTTAGTGTTGTGCTTTGAGCTTAGTAACATGCTAACATAAAATCTATTGAAATCAATTGTGGGTTGAGTCTCTTGCGTCAAAATGACTCACTTGTAAGTCCCATGACCGTTATACTTCCTTTAAATGGCAGTAGGCAGCTCACTAGTTGTTTGAATAAACCTAAACTGAATTCTAATCCCATTTTCTTTCCATCTAAAGGCACTTGCAGACAGTTCCATGCTGCCAGGAGAAGTATTTAAAATAAATTTTACTGTTACAACCAATGGAACCAGTGGTACCTACACAATTCGTGCAACGAATGACATAAACATCCCTATGACACATCCATCAATGTAATTTCTCCACTTAGTTCTCAGATCACTCAGTAATGATTTAATCAGCTTTCCTTATCAAGAATAAAATTAAAACGTTCTGTTTCTTTGTCATGCCAGTCTCAATCTCGTGAGTGGCGGCAGTGCTCAGGGGACATTGTCTGTCACTCCACCTGGTGATATGGTCTCAGGCACAGATGTTACGCTAACCATCGAGGCAGAAGGCCCTGGAGGAAGTGATTCTAACTATGTCGTCCTTCGCCTCTCTGTTCTCTCCAAGGTAACCTCAGTTGGTTTCAGACAGACTGATAAAACTTTCTGTTTTTGTGAAATTTCAGTGGAAAAGAATGCGTGCTTTGATTAGCAAATTAAATGAGGCATATGTATATGTGGAATGTTATTTCAGTACTGATTTTGCAGTAGTGGTGTCCCAGCAGAAGAAAATGGAAAGTTTAGACCTCTAAATGATTTCTATGTCAGTCAGTTATTTCTTCACACAAAACAAATTGTGGTTGAATTATGATTAATATACGTACTATGCTACCATTCAAAAGTTTGGGGTCAAGTATGATTTTTTCAAGAATTCCATTATTTAGCAAGAATGCATTCAACTGATCAAAAGTGGTAGTTTATGCTTTTACTTCATTAGAAAATATTTATGTTTTATATAAATATTGTTCTTTGCTAAATTTCTATTTATCAAAAAATCCTAAAACAAAATGTATCATGATTTTCACAGAAATATTAAGCAGCTCAACTGTTTTCAACACTGATTATAATAAATGTTCCTTGAGCAGCAAATTAGCATCTTAGAATGATTTCTGAAGGATCATGTGATACTGAAGACGGGAATAATGCCTGCTTTGCATCACAAGAATAAATTACAATTTAAAATATATTTAATTTGAAAACCGTTATATTAAATTGCAGTGACAAGCTGATGTATCAACTCCCCCTTTACTGTTCCATCCAGGTTACCGACTTTTCACCTCCAAAATGTGAAGTTGTCGATGTACAGGGTACTTGCTACTCCTCCTCTTGCAGCTCATCAAACTGGGAACTGTCTGTCAACATCACAGATGGTAATGGCACAGGCATCGAGAGCATTTCCATCCAGCAAGGCAGTGGAAACTTCACCCAGAGGAAGGTGGAAGATGGTATGATTGTGTTTATGGGTCTGTATGAGGCCTCATGTTGTTCACCTTCTGTGACTTTGTCTGCAGTTGACAAGGTAGGGAATGTGGGCAGGTGCAGCTACACCATCAAGTCCAGCGCAGGCTCGCGCCTCATCAGCATGTCCTTCCCTCTGTGGGCATCTCTGCTTTTATATGGTTTTCTACGTGACACTTTCCCTTAGTAACAAAATTGAGTTTATCTAAACACATTCACAGTCATCTTATCCTTTTCTTTCTCATCCCATTCTTTTATAAAAAAATATAAACAAACATCCATAATTGGTATTTGAAGATATGCAGGAAATACCAATGAAGAACTATGATGTGTATACAGACCATACAAACCTCAAAGATAGATTAGAGTTTTGTGTGAGTTCATATGACAGGCAGAAATATAACTCAGGAATTACTAGTTTTTTTATTAACATGAATTTAATACAAATTAATGTTGCAAAAATTAAAAAAATAAATGATTTTTTTTCTTCACAAATGTATAAAATATTTCTTATATTTTGTCTAACCATTTAAGTTCACAATACTCTGAATATCGATAAAAAAATCATTTTGAATTAATTGTACAAATATTTGAAATGATTTGGAGGTCAAATTACAGTTCAGTAACCCTAATATACACTTGAGGACTATTACAGTTATAGTACATAAGGGATTATTGTTATTTGCCATAAACATAAGTTATGTGTTTACTAACTAGTGTTTTGTTCTTGCACTGAATGATGTGGTAGATTTTGTACCATAACGTAATCTGGACTGTCTCAGCCAGCTATCCAAATGTTAACCACTTTACATAAACTGGAATTTGTACTTTAATATGTCTCAGTCTTTTTTTAATATGTGGTATCATACACTGCCACCCAGTGGTTCATATGATTTCTTTCTTGTCACTGGTACGAATAGATAGAGTAGACTATTTGAAGATAAATTGTGAAGAAAACAAAGTCTCTTTTGTTTATTTATTATAATTTTACATAATGACTCCTTAGGTGTTTTACTGATATCTATAGTAAGATGGACAATAGAAAAAACATACATACAACATAATAATAATAATAATAAAAATAAAAATAAACAAGCAGTATACAAGTTTCACATTGACAAAAGAATAGAAAAGTCATCACATTTTATTACTTCATATTTAAATAGTACTTAAAGCACTGTGAAAAAAGCAAGCAATTGTATTTGCTTTGCTTGGTATGAGAAAAAGAGTGCGCACAAAATTAATGCAATGAAGCAGTTTATATATATATATATATATATATATATATATATATATATATATATATATATATATATATATATATATATATATATATATATATATATATATATATACATACATACATATATACATATATGACTCTGAAAATTGTAGAGTCACACTGAAGGCATCAAGGGCTATTTGACCAAGAAGGAGAGTGATGGGGTGCTGCGCCAGATGACCTGGCCTCCACAGTCACCAGACCTGAACCCAATCGAGATGGTTTAGGGGTGAGCTGGACCGCAGACAGAAGGCAAAAGGGCCAACAAGTGCTAAGCATCTCTCTGGGAACTCCTTCAAGACTGTTGGAAGACCATTTCAGGTGACTACCTCTTGAAGCTCATCAAGAGAATGCCAAGAGTGTGCAAAGCAGTAATCAAAGCAAAAGGTGGCTACTTTGAAGAACCTAGAATATGACATATTTTCAGTTGTTACACACTTTTTTGTTATGTATATAATTCCATATATAATTCCACATGTGTTAATTCATAGTTTTGATGCATTCAGTGTGAATCTACAATTTTTATAGTCATGAAAATAAAGAAAACTCTTTCAATGAGAAGTTGTGTCCAAACTTTTGGTCTGTACTGTATATATATATATATACACACATATACATATATTTATTCTTTGAGACAAATACAATCAGAGTTATATTAAAAATGTCCTGGTTCTTCCAAGCTTTATAATGGCAGTGAATGGGGGTTGAGATTTGGAAACAAAATAATTGCATCCATTCATCATAAAAAGTACTCTACACAGTTAATAAACTTTACAAACCGTAAAATTTCATCCGTGAATTTACAATAGAGTAGTGTTCCAGCAGATGTTAGAACAGTCAAATCAAAGTTTATTTATAGAGCCCTTTTTTAAAAACCGCAAGTGTTCATCAAAATGCTGTACACACAAAAGTAATAAAAATATCAATGATACAGCAGTCAACAATGCAAAGGAAAATAATAAGATACCATAAAGACAATAAAAAGAAGCAGCTCTCATATTGCGTCAAATGCTAGACTATAGAAAAGGGGCTTTAGGCTAGATTTAAAAACAAAAAGTGTTTGAGCCTGTCTAATGTAGATGGGCAAACTATTTCAAAGCTTCGGGGCCTCCACTGCAAATAATCAGTCACCCCTGCTCTTCAACTTTACCCGTGGGACAACTAGAAGCAAATGGTCAGCAGAATGAAGCGCTCTTAGTGGAGTATAGAGCTTGATCAATTCAGACAGATATTTAGGTGCTAAACCATTAAGAAATTTAAAAACAAATACCAAAATCTTACACTAAATCCTAAAATGGACAGATAACCAGTGAAGAGAGGTGAGAATGGGGGTTATGTGTTCCCACTTACGTGTACCTGTCAACAGGCAAGCTGCTGCATTCTGGACCATCTGCAGTATGAAGAGAGAGGCCTGACTAATACTGTACCTTCATAGACGCCATTACAATAATACAAACGAGTCGAAATAAACATATGGATGATTCTTTGAAAGTCTTTAAAAGACAGGAAAGATTTCACCTTGTTGAGTTGTCTCAATTGGAAAAAAACAAGATTTAACTACAAAGTTAATCTGTTTGTCCAATTTAAAATCACAGTCTCTGATAACCTCTACATTTTTTACATATGGCTTCACAAGTGTTTTCAATTCATCAAGGTCCAAATCGGATGACTCACAAGTACCTCCCGGCATAAACCGTATAACTTCAGTATTAAAATGAAGAAAATTTAGTGCCATACAGGCCTTAATTTCCTCAAGAAACTGCAATGGGGCTCTAAAGAAGAAGTATCCTTAAGTTTCAAAGGTAGGTACATTTACGTATCGTCTGCATAACAATCAAAAGTAATATCAAACTTTCTAAAATATTTCTTAAGGGAAGCATATACAGGGAGAACAGAATAGGCCCCAAAATGGATCCCTTGGGGACTCCACACGTGAAAGAAACAGTTGAGGAGACAAAGTTAACTGAAAAAGTTCCTTCGGACAAATAGAATCTAAACCATCCCAACAAAATCAAGGTCTTGTGGTCAACAGTATCAAATGCAGCCGTAAGGTCTACTAGAATTAAAATTGCACAGTCCCGTGAGTCAGTAGCAAGTAATAAGTCATTAAAAACCTTCAACAGTGCAGTCTCTGTCCTATATAAAGATCTAAAACCAGACTGAAACACTTTGTGTATACCGTGTAGATCTAGAAATGAATTCAATTTAGTCACTTCTCACCGGAGCTTACGCTACACCTACGTAATCCGCTGGAATGCCACTCTCTCGTGAACCCCCCGGAGCCAAGAGGACTGGAGTGCTTTTTATGATGGATGGATGCACTTTATTTAGATTCAAATTCTCAATCCACATTCACTGCCATTATAAAGCTCGGAAAAACAATTTTTTTTTTTTTTTTATATAACTCTGACTGAATTTGTCTGAAAGAAGAAAGTCATATACACCTAGGATGGCTTGAGGGTGAGTAAATGAAAGGGTAATTTTAATTTTTGGGTGAACTATCCCTTTACTTTACAATCAGGCCTAATACTGTTATATATTTTGTCAGTCAATCAAGGGGATCCACTGAATGCTTAATACTGAACAATCCAAATTATTTTTTTCATGTAGCATGTTGTGT